>NC_083407.1:55184938-55784938 GCF_020745735.1 Hemiscyllium ocellatum | reverse complement strand
GTGCAGCAAGTACATTCCTCATCTGTCAAAGCTCTGTTGAAGCACCTTCTGTACTCCCATCATCCACCAACCCAAATAACAATGCCAGCAGTTGTAGGGAACACGACTCCAAATATTTCCCTCCAAGCCATACACCACCCTGACTTCAAGCAGCTTTCACATTCCTTCAATGTTGCTAGATCAAAACTATGGAATTTATTTCCTTCATCACACAGACTGCATAAGTCTAGAAGGTCTCTGGGGCAATTAGAAATGGATAATAAACACTAGCCTTACAATCAATGCCCACATCTGGATCTATCTCCCAATGACCACCATTCATAACCAACCCCATTCCTGCATTACACCTGCCTGTTCTTAGCCAATGTGGTTTGGTACATTGAATATTTTTATACATTTGTATTTAATTTGGTAGTTCTCTCTATCCCATCACTTGAGTTTTAATGATCATATGTCTGGTCAGTAAATCTAAGCAATAAGTGCAAACTATAAACTTCAGTAGAGATAGGTGATTCATGCAGTGCCCGCGATGTTAACTCTAGGTTATTTTACTGTGTCTTTTGGCCTATGCCAAAAAAAAACACATTGTCACTGTATAATACATTGTTTGGCCAAATATTAGTTTCCCGTCTGAAATGCAACCAATGTATTACCTGGTTAGCTTTGAACAAGGAACCTATGGAAAATAAAAGTAAAGCTACAAGCCGCTTAGCAAACCTATGCTTACTAACATACATGGAGTTCCCAGCCTCAAAGCAGATACCTTCCAACCCTATCCTCCGCTCCCCAAAACTAATATCCAAACCAAAATGTGACCAAGTTTATGTTTTGAATTATGACTTAGCAATGTATGGTTTTACTGTATCTGAAATTTCTTTTTTTAACACAGTTTGTGAGGGATACTTCAGCAGCCTAGTAGATTCTTATTTACTTGAGAATTTTGCAGACTGGTAAGGTACACAGCTCAAGGTTTCTATTAGAAATTAATGGATGAAGACCTTTTTTTTGAAGTCTAATGCAAACATTCATTGCTTAGGGGGGAAAGGTTTTTGTATCAGTTTACTTTGCTTTGGGCAGCTTTATGAAGTCCTTCCATGGAGATGCATGTATAGAGCTATGTTCCTAAGAGAGGAATTAGTGATAGTCCCAGGTCAATGATGGGTTAAACCCTGAAGAGGATTTGAAGTTGAGTACATTTAAGATTAGAGGGTTGATTGATCTATGAAAAAGCTGTCAGTGGTTCCATTCTAGGGTAAGGTTACAGTGGCCTTAAACCTATTGAGGTGTTAGTGAAATGAATTCTGGTGTGAGTACAAGAGTTGCTGTTGCCTACTGTACAAGGGATTTTTAAAAATGTTGTAAAGGGGTGTTTTGGGATCAAAGAGAATGTGCTTTACCATGAAGTTAAAGCTCTGTTTATTCTATTTTATCTTGATTTCTTTTGCTCAATAAACCTCTGTTTTATTGTTAAAACAAAGTTTGCAACATTGCATGCTTCTGTATGAGTGAGACATCACCTTGCTAAAACAAAACCAAAACAAAATATGATATATCAAGCCAGATCTCAGTCTGGGATCAGACTTGACCAATAATAAGATCAATCCTGATCATGCGTGTTTTTCATCAGTTCACATCTAGTGATTCCATTCTTAGATCAGTTAGGCAACTAACTTGAAGTACAATTGTAATAGATTACATTTAATTGAAAAGCCAAAGTGTAAAGAAAAATATACTTCTATCAACAGTACCAGGCTTGTTATAGTCAAAGTTCCAGATAGATATTCAAACAAATAATCTTCCATTTGTTCACACAATCATAACAATTATCATATCTATCCAATATACACATTGATTGGCACGGTTAATTTTGTACAGAAATGATTACATAAAGATTAACTTCCAAACTATGTGTTCTTTTTGATTTTCTATACTTCTCACAGTATCTGAATGCATAATTAAACCAAATAATCTCACAATTACATTTAATAGTGAACTTATGAAGAACAATAGAGGTTATTTTTCCCCATTTAAACTATAAACTGCTCTTCCCATCACATGGAGCAGTAACTTTTAAATGGTGAATAATATCCCTCAACTATTTTGCAGAAACAATATGAGTAATTATTGTCATTGAGGATTGCAACAAACCAACAACTTATCTAGTCTGCATTTCAGCCAATATCCAGATTTCACCTGAGTCTGGATACTGCTCTTCTGAAGGACATCCAGGCAGAAAAACAAATTTCTATACAGTACATAATTTCCCAGAGTTGCATTAATGTACAACAGATGTTTCAGTGCATTCAACAATCACAATCTAAATGCATGTAAATCATATAAAAATCAACATTAAGTTTTTCTAAGGTAACGGAACCAATTAAATAAACCTAAAGCGATTATTAGTTGACATATAGTTTTAAAAGGTAATCATCAAACTGTCAGTAAATTGCAAAATGTTTTCCATTCGTTCAATTAATTTGGTTGTTCTCTCCATCCCAACACTTAAGCTTACTTTGAAAACACATAAATCTACACTATGTGCAAAAGGTGCTAATTCTCTGAAGTTTCATTCTGGAGAATAAATGATTCAAGTTGTGCTTGTCGTGTTGACACAATGCTCTTTCGTTATCACTTGTCCTGTGCTACAAATAAAACTAATCTCCTGCAACCGTTGCACAATATAACATGAGCATATACAAATGCAAGAAATCATTATGTACCGTTGGTAACAAGCTAAATGGCCTCAATAACATATTTGAACCTATTGTTGCTTCAGACACTTTTTTTTCCATCTACATTGATGGTTTCAAAATGAGTCCACTGGCCTTTTATAACATCAGATTTCAGTTTTTTTTCCAAAAGAGCCATTCCTTTCTCAAATAGGAAACCAACAATTGCTATTTAATATTACAATGCTGATATTAATGTTACCTTTGAATAAGGACTTCACTGTTAAGTGGAAAATTCATTACAATGGCTCATAGATCAGTATGCATTGTAATATGTACATTTTCCAATTGCCAATCTCCCCACATAATCTAAGATGTTAACAATGTAAAGAATCTTTGTTCTAGTAACTATAAGAGCCTAGTAAATCCTGCTAGCCAGCCATTTGGAACACTTTTTTAGAAGAAGAAACGTAGTCATTAACAATTATGCAAAGAATTTATCTTTGTTCGCACTTTACAATAATAAAACTAGGAAAATATCCTGAACTCAACTGAGGGCATGTTTGGATATGCACAGAGCCAGAGGGTGCATGTTCCTTTCCAATTATTTTGTTAACTCATTTTATTTCATTTTAAAACTGGAGATTACTTATTTTTGAATGTTGTATATAATCTTATTTGAAAATAATCAAAAATATGCATACTATCCCATTTTAAAAGTTCTTTAAGTCGACGTACCTCAACCTGAATGCAACTTGAAATAAATGGCTTCATGCATCCTCATTTTCAAATTCCTATTTCGAAACCTTCTACTGACATGAAACACATCAAACACTTTGCCATCTTAAAACTATCTTAGAATGACTTGCAGAGGGAAGGAAACAAGTAAAACATTGAAAAAATTAAATTAACAATAAATGATCTCCAAAGAAGACTGTATCCATTCAACTATAAAAGTTATTTGTAGTTAATGAAGATAAAACTGAGAAAATAAATGCACAAATTGGCCTCATATTTCCTCAAGTGTTCTTCCATACATGTGCAGCAATTGCTATTGAAAAAGCAGTGGAAAACAACTGACCTGATTGTGCCATTTTCCTGTCTATTTTCAGATTCTGTTTGGCCTGGTAAAGGGCAAAAACTATCTCATTGCTAGAGCTTGAGGCATCAGAGGGATGGCCATGGGTGGCAATTCCCTTTTCTGTTGTTTCATTTTCTTGAATCAGCCAGTTTAAGAATGCAAGTCAATTGGGACAGCATGCACAAATGTGTGAATGGAAGGAACTGGAGGGAAGCCTGGATACCCAAAAGAATTATAAATAACTTGTGAATATAGATAGACCGCCATTGCTGAAGAAGTCAGGGAAACATGGCGGCGTGAGAAGGTGGCTTTGGAACACCCCTATCCCCCCATTAATAAACTGGCACTTGGATTTTCACCCAGCTGGAGCATGTGCTTGCTGTAAATATTGCCCACTTGTGGTTCAAGCACCTACTAGTTCCAGGCAAATTAGATGCATTCAACTAACTCTGCAAGCTCCAGAGGGTTAGTGTTTACAGCACCATAACATTTAATTGAATTTGCTCTTTCAAAGCCATAACTGGATTGCTTCCTTTGGAAATGGGTTAAAAGGATTGAGGTAAATCCATATTTAGTTGCTGTCTGATGAGGAAAGTTTGTGAATTGTTGGCTAATTGTAAATTTTCAATTCTAGAGTTGATTTATTTAATATATTTTTATAATCAATCTGTTCTGAGATTTATTAAATACTTTTAGAGCAGGTGGGACTTGAACCCAGCCCTCCCAGTCCAGGGGTAAGGATATTAGTAGGGACACAGTTCTAAGGGTCACCAGACCTGAAAAGTTAACTCTGATTTCTCTGCATAGATGCTGCCAGACCTGCTGAGCTTTTCCAGCAACTTCTGTTTTTGAAGGGACACTGCCATTGTACTATAAGTGGGCCTTTTTATATGTACTTTAGGAAGATTGAGACGTGACTGTAGTTTTCAAAACTCTAAGCAATCAAGTTGCAGGAGTGCACTGCATAAGATCACATTAGAACAATCAACTAATTCTTGGATCATGGCTTTTAAAATCATAGCCTTATAAAAGCAACTGCTAATATGAAATAATGTGAGCATATTGCTCAATGAAAGACACCTCCAATACTTGAACCTGATTATAGGAACAAAATTGATTATACAAAAATGTACAGAAAAATTAACTTTTGATTAAAGCTATACAATTTCTCTAAAAAGGTTTTACTATATTTTCACACAGATCCAGCCTGCAATCAAGAGTTATTGAAATGGTGTAATGCCACAGTTTTTTTTTGTTGCTTCTTAATGCTATCATGAATCTAGCAGTATTATTGTTGTATTAAAAAATTGCTATAAAATTCTAAAAATGACTCTCATCCTCTTCAACTGATCTATTTAGACCTGGAATGAACTTCATGAGGCGTTTCCTTACACTTGATTTCCTGCACCTTCGAGAAACTGTCCCAAAGCCACTGTTTAAGTCCCAAGACGGTGATGTGTGTCCACTCCCATTACTGGACACACTAATGCTCCTGCTCCTACTCAGGTGAGTTTTTGGTGTTAATGTATCAGGTTCCCTGTGGAAGATACATTCTTCATCCATACTGCTCCGCCTATAGTGACTTCCTGAGTCATCAAACACACTGAGTTGGAAGTCACAATCCTCACTGTCAACAGTCATTAGGCTGAGTTGACTCCTGCAGCTGCTGTCACTGGAAAATCTCTCTTTATTCCGTCTGGTTGATCCAAATAACACATTGTTGTTGTACAGAAAGGAATCTGCAGATTCTGTTGTGTTACCATTCCTCAAGAGTCCTAAAAATTGAAACAACATTGGTGTATATGTGGATATAAAGTAGTCTCATGCTCTTTGTAAGTCCACTATTGTTGTAATTCACAACATATTTCAAAGTATGATTTGATTTTTCAATAAATAATACAATATACTTTATTCTACCATTCAAGCAGCCGATCAGTGAGTGCTAAATGCTGTTACTTATTAGCAAGATTTGAATTAGAACAAGATTCAACACACAAACTTGTGTTGGACAGCAGACAGGTTAAAGTTTAAAGTGCTATTAAAGTTTGCAATTCTGAAGAGGAACCATACGTATAGCAAAACAAATTCAGCATAGCCGCCACCAAAAAAAAAATTCAAAACAGCAAATTGAACAACTCATGAGGTTTCTGATATTGGACTTTTATTTGGATTTGAATGTCAGGGCTAACACAAAGGCCAGGGATTTTTACAAAACTTAGGGATGGACCGACCTGTTGAGAGTTGTGGATGGAAAAGCTGGCACTATTACAATGGGGTCGTACCCAGCCACTACTGCACTACTGTCACCTCTACAAGGGGAGGTAGAGTCTGTATTTAGACTGCTAAGTAAAACCTGGTAGTCAGGTGTCCAAGAAAGGGGAGTACCCCTTCCCACAGCAGTGGCACCCTGTTTCCATTCTCCACAAAGTCAGCCATTTTTTTCAATTCCTTAAGATTTCTGCCACCACCCAACCCTGGAAACTTATAGCTCCCCATCACCTTTGCTGAGATCTGTGAGCCTGGCCCCAGCAAGAACTAGAGTTACATTGTACTCCAGTCCTAATCAGCATTTCCTCTTTAAGGCTGTCTCCAAGCTTCAGCTGAGGTTTCAGGTCGTGCTGCTGAGACAAGAGAGCTGTTGGCCCTCTAATTCACTGGCAGCTCACAGGAGCTGGGCCTTTCTCAGAAGGAACCAGAAGTCTTTCATGATGCCAATTCAAGGCCTGAAGGTCATTAAATGACTGCATGGTGAGCCAGCCAAGGGGAGGGTTTTACTTCAAGAGGCAGTGATCCCACTCTCAGCACAAACTTAAATACTTAAAATGGATGATGTCAAACCCAACTACATCCAGCCAAATACAGATACACTGAATAAATCATGTAATGTATGCTTCCTGCTAGAAAATACATTTAACAATCTGCTGTTACAGTAAAGCCCACATGAGGCCTTTGTCCACGCACATCACCCTCAATGCGAATCAACAGAATACCTGATGGGAAACCCTCCTCAGAAAAGGTGAGACAGAGTACATCATTTTCCACCCAATATCATGAGTTTAAAACACAAATTTAAGATGGTAAAATGGATTTTCTTTGAAAAGTAGTCTTAGTTTGAATTCCAGATTGACAGCACATTCCTGATGAAGGGCTTTTGCCCGAAATGTCAATTTCGCTGCTCCTTGGATGCTGCCTGAACTGCTGTGCTCTTCCAGCACCACTAATCCAGAATCTGGTTTCAGCATCTGCAGTCATCGTTTTTACCCCTTTTAGCACCTTCCTATCTGCTGATTTTAAGAGTCGCAATGAGATACAAGTTATAAATTCTCCTTTCAGATCCTGTACCTACAGCCCATATTGAATTATTCACAAGTTGGCAAGCATTCTTATCGAAACCATGGCTTGTTTGTGAGACAAAAAAAAATCTCATTGGTTCAAGAAGAATAATTTTCCTAGTTGCAAAGAGGGTACATTTCTTTAGAGGAGAAAGTGGTGACTGCAGATGCTGGAGATCAGAGCTGAAAACGTGTTGCTGGAAAAGCGCAGCAGGTCAGGCAGCATCCAAGGAGCAGGAGAATCGACGTTTCAGGCATGAGCCCTTCTTCATGCCCAAAACATCGATTCTCCTGCTCCTTGGATGCTGCCTGACCTGCTGCGCTTTTCCAGCAACACTTTTCAGCTCTACATTTCTTTAGAGGATAGAGGACATTTCACTCTACACCTCTGTATGATAATGTGTTCTGGTGGCTTTTGGCATTTATTAAGGTGGGATCATCCAGAGTAGTGAGTGATGAAATTCCTTAATCTTGGTAAAATACAAATTCATTAAAATAGAAATGCAAAGAATTTTGAAGTAGCTTCTTCAATTTAAATTTGCCATAAAATGAAAATGTTTAAAATTATATTTTAAATATTGTGCTAGCAGCAAAATGTTGAGAGATGACAGTTTCCCAGTCAGAACTTACCATGAACTAGGCGTTGTTCCTGTAGCAAAATTGATCTGTACTCCACCCATTTCTCTTGAAGTGTTTTCTAGCACACACAGGAAGGCAGAGTGTTGATAAAGTATAAAAATACAGATGCTATGTGCAAATGCACCCTTTCTGCAATACATGCATTATAAAAATGCAGCATCACCTTTTCAGTAGATAGTTCTGGACATTTCAACAAATTAGCAATAACAAAGTATGTTATCTTTATTGACTATTTATTCAGTGTCATATGATTTTGTTGATTTAATGGTAATAAAGTAATCTTTCAAATCTGTACAAATAAAAAATAAAAAGAGGAACTGAAACTTTGAAATCCCAAATTCTTCATTATGTACATAAAGGTACATTTTGATTCAAATTCTAGAGGAAATAAGGAATGGATACCTTCATATTAAATTGTTCAGAGCACAAACTTAAAAGCAATTCAAAAGTTAGGAAATTAGGAGTCTAAAATAACTACAGTTGAGATAATTTATTTGAATCACATAGTAATTGAATTTATATGATTTTTCTACAATTGAGATTACGAACTGGAGTCTAGACAAAGTGATTCCTTGATCAGCTGCATACATGAATAATTATTTTACTTATATTCAATGCAATTTCTCATTATGTGTTTTACAAGATAATTAATTCCATTTCCATTTCCAGCTTGCAAGCCTGCTGTTGAATTAATTGTTTGTTTTTATTATTGCACAACTGAACTGAAATTCAAAAAAAAAGGAAGAATACCTTTAAAAAATGCAATCTTGTTTCAAGTTGATCTCTTCTAATAGAGTCCTTATGAACAGTCAACAGGCTGTAAAGTAGAGGTAAAGTTCAGGTATAGACAAAGAAAACGTTGCTTGACACAGACTTGCACCAAAAAGATATCTGTTCCCACATAACTGTCATGTGGTGGCTGATGTATGTACTTTCAACAGGATGCACTGCAGCAAAGCAACAGATTTATTTCAAATTCACCTCAGTCTTCAAGCCAAACAAGAGGACAAATATCATACCACCCTAAAGTTCGCTTCCAAGTGAATCATTCTTATATTAGGATTATGATAAATGACATTCATTGTTAATGCATAAAAATCCTAGAATTCCCTGACTCACATCAGAATATGTGAGGTTAACTGCCTTTGCCAAATAACTAGCAAGCATCAGCCTAATTCAAAAAACATCATTTTAGACAGAGAAAAGCAGGAGGATATCCCACAAATGATCCTGCATTACAGATACAAAATGATGGAAGAGTAACTTTTTTCTTCATCAAGTTATTTTTATAATGACATATGAGCAAAGGATATCAAAATTTATTTTGAGGAATAAGCAAAGCGTTGAACAAACTTTGGTCAATGAGGTGAGTTTTGATCATTGTCTTCAAGGAGGAGAGCGATACGAAGAGCTGAGGAAGTTTTTCCAATGTTATCATCTGCCTTTGCTTCCTTCCAGAAACATCTGTTCCTGATGTTAGTGATAATGTGCGTGGGCAGAGGGAGCGCTGGCTCCAATTCACCAGAGCTCCTAAAGAGGCCAGTTCATCTTTAAGGCTAGTTAAAAATCCATTTCTACAAACCTCCAGTTCAACTGAAGATAAACAGGGTTCATTTCAGGGCAAGTTACCGAAACTGATAACATTTCAAAAAGGAAGTGCTTAGCAGAGGTTTAAGAACTTACCATTTTGAAGTTAAAGTTACAGCTGCCCATCACAAGCCAGGAAAGGAGTCAAAATTAAGAACTTTGCCAGTTTAGGGAGTTGGCATCCCCACTAACATTGCTTTGGAATAATAGAAATGGTTGTTTGGACTCCAGCTAAGCTGTAGAAGGATGCAGATGGAAATGGATGCTGCACTCTTAAAAAAAATTATATCACTAAATATGAGGATCAAAGACAACTAGCAGCCTCAGTGATGGCTACTGTGGGTGTCTGAATGAGTCCCCTACTCCATTTCAGCTGCCTCTGTTCCTCAGACCATCAGCTTCAATGTGACATGAAACCCTTCTGCAAATTACTTAAGAACTCACTCCATCAAAATTTGAACTTAGTTCAATTTTCCCCAGGAGGCAGTTTTCTAACACAATAATAGACCTGGCTCCTGCTTCCTAACTCAGTTGGAAAAAATTGTCTTGGCCAACTGAAGGTTGGTAGTGGTTGGGCAAAGGGTGAGGAAGGGCACAATAGGTCAGAATCAAAGGAACAGAGAAGTTTAGTTAGAATGGGATTGATGCAATTTCAGTGCCAGAAAGGTTGTTGCAAAGTAATTAAAACGTCATACTGCTAGAAAAAATATCAGTTAAATTTGAATGGACAATCACAGCTTTCTCTGGCATGTTGATTGGGTATCTAACAAGTATCACAAGTTTATACCCATTATGTGTTTTAATGCAGTTATTTTTTCGCAAGGTATCAGAATTGCAAAGCTTTTGGAGGGACAGAGTGAATTGGACAAAAGCAATGCCAATTGAGGTCATATATTTGCTTTTATTTCAGAGAGATTTGTTTTGAACCCAAAATGTGTTTAAGGATGGCAATGTGACTGAAGTGGTCCCATTTTCAAACTCTATAAGCTTTTATTACTACAAGTTTGAAGAAGAATTTTAATCAACATGAAGAGTGAAAATCTGATTTCAGCAAATACACCACTGAAGATCTTTCCAATTTAAATATATAAGACTGAAATGACTATTGCTAGTGTGTGAATCTTCTCTTTAACATAAGAGGTGGCAATAAGTTTTCTTTATACCCAAAACACTTTTTGTGGTGCTGTTCATGACAGTAACCAAATAAAAGGCTTTGTGTAATCACAATTACACCACTTTCAGAAACGCTGTTTCCAAGCTTGATTTCCTGGTCAGGTTATGGAGATACCGGTGTTGGGCTGGGGTGTACAAAGTTAAAAATCACACAACACCAGGTTATAGTCCAACAGTTTAATTGGAAGCACTAGCTTTCAGAGCGCTGCTCCTTCATCAGGTGGTTGTGATGAAGGAAGTGATGAAGGAGCTGATGAAGGAGCAGCGTTCCAAAAGCTAGTGCTTCCAGTTAAACCTGTTGGACTATAACCTGGTGTTGTGTGAATTTTAACTGATTTCCTGGTGACTTCCTGGGCTCCAGAAAAAGCATTGTCACAGTGTTTGCTTTATTGCACTGTTGGCAAAATTGAAACTGCTAGTAGCTACAGAAACAGAAGATTCCTCTGGGAATCTTAAATTCATACTAACCTTAATAAATTACCAGATGCCTTAATTAGATCAACAATTTCTTGGTGACTAAACCCTTCAGTATCGACTCCATTGATGTTAACTAGCATATCACCTATTATACAGAAAAAGAATGAGTGATAGTCATACAGATAATGGAAGCTGTGTAATGAATTATATGTAATTAGTTCACATCCGTGAGAACATCAGAACTAAGGACCAAAAGAGGAAGTGGATAGTTACCAGCCTTCAGCCCTGCAAATTGAGAAGGACTGTTGTCATACACCTTGCAGACATACGTGCACATCTGTAATGTATTAGCATTTTGCTGATCCATTCCAACAGTCTACAAGTGAAAAACCAAAATGACCTGTTAGTAATTTCAGAAACTAACTGTAAAATCAGCATTTAAGTTCTATCTTGAAATTACTTAATGTAATATGAGTTTCTCACCTGAATCTCAAATCCAAAAGTTTCATTATCTTGCTTATTTAAAACAACCATTTTTCTGTTTGGAAAACAAAGAAATAGTTTTTTTTAAATAGAATCCAATAGAACAAATAAGAACAAATCCAATCCCTTGATACTTATAACCACGCTGTCACTTGAAATTCAATGGTAGATGCAGCTAACTGCCACAGCTTTACATCTGCACTTTTAATCAGGATCATATGAACATTTTCTTCAACACCACAACAAGCTTAGATTTCAGGAAACACATTATTTCTTGATATTAAAAAGTATCACAAAACAAAAAGTAAATCTTACTTTCGAAAATCTGAAGTGTCCGCCAAGGAGTTTGATCTAGTCAATGAAAGCTGCAAAAGAAAGAATCAAATTTCATGCTGTCATCAAGAACTTTTGTCAGGAGACGAACCACATCCATTAACCTACCTGTGAGCAATATTAGTCTGACTAAAACCCTCTCCATTTTTGTGTCCTGTACTACTTATATACATCAATTAAAGTTTCTCCAGATTTTGCTAAGTGCTTAATAAAGTAATTGCAAAATAAACATACCCTGTACCCAAACATTGCCCAAATTAATAATCTATTTTGCACTTCACTGATTTGCAATTTTTGCTAATTTTGTTTTAGTTTACATTCCTGTGTCGAACACGCAAGAAAAATAATATGCATTGTGAAACAAAAATTACTATCTGAACAGGAAAATATTAGGAGCAAAATATTGTCACACTACTGGTTTATGGAGAATCATTATAGCATCTCTATATTTTATCTGCTTGTTAAAGCTGGGCAAGAATTGTTTCTGGGGCGTTTGCTTTACCTGTCTTCGCCCCCGGGGCAATGTACCCAGCGTGTTGGCGAGAATCTGAAGATGCTTGTTATCATTTTCAGCAGAGAAGCTCCGGTTGGAGATCTCAGAGTCAGGGCCGTAGCTCGCTGATGAAGAATTCGCTGCCATGTAATTCGCGTTGACGTTCATTTGAAGGACACTTTGAAAAGTCATGACTGCGAATCAACCAGTCTCATCACTGTAAAGTAACGTCCATGGAGTCGAGCAAAGCTAGATCGAGCTTAACTCAAAGCGTTTACAGAAGTTCAACAGACGGAAATTCAGATCATGTGATTTGGTTTGTGGGCAGTTAGCATTTTGCATCAATCGGGTAGGTTTTCGGAAGTTGCTGGTTGTAGAGTTGGAGGTGAAGTGTTGCCTAGCCTAACGTTTTACAATCCGACCCCAGTTACAGTTTCCAAAACAAAGTAATAAATTAACATTTAAAAAGACTGGCCAGAGAAAATGGACAGTGCACATTTTCTGGTTTCATATATATTTCCTTCAAAGTTTAAATTATTCCAATAAAAAAGCATATCGATTTTGATCCTGTTTAAATAAGTTCAGTTGCATTCTATCATGCAGAGCAAAGGAGGGCAATGCCAGGCAGTTGATAAAATATAGTGAGTTAACATGAGATTCTGAACCTGGAGAAACAATGTGATTTCTGACCCAATGGTGTGAGGGCAGACAAGAATCTCCAAAGAGTGGCAACAGGCCAATTTGCATGCTTTAGCATCTTATTATTACCAATTCTTATTACTTTTATTTTCCATTTTACTATTTTTCCAGGTGGTGGAGAGAAACTAAGCAGTAACAACTCCTGACACGAAAATCTAGGTAGCTGGCTACTGCAGTGTGCTGCTTGCCCCTTTAACCGCCATCTTGTTCAGCAGTCCTTAACATCTCAAGGTACACTCCAGAGACAGCTGTCATCTGCATCCTTCATCCATGGAGATTGTATTGGGCATGCACCAGCCTCACCAATTCAACAGCTTCATGTGGTTAGGAAGGAGAGATCACATGCAGAGTGAAAGATAGCCAGTGTGAGGTAATAATTTGGAGACTTTGGCAGCGGTGTGGGAATTTGATGCAGAGGGGAAGAGATGCATTTTGCTTGCTTTTTTTTGGGCTCATAGGTTGTAAGGCTTTTTAAAACAAGATAAATTGAAGGCCAGGATCAAAGAATAAGAGAATAACTTCACAGGTAAAGCAGCAGCATGGTTGTCCTGTGGTTAGCACTGCAACCTCACAGCACAGAGACCAGGTTCGATTTCAGCATGGGGCAACTGTCTGTATGGACTTTCCACATTCTCCCCGTGTCTGCATGGATTTTCTCCAGGTTTCCTCCCACAATCCAAAGATGTGCACATTAGGTGGATTGGCCATGCTAAATTGCCCCTGGTGTTAGATGTATTAGTCAGGAGAAATGTAGAGAAATAAGGGAGTGAGTCTGGGTGGGTTACTCTTCAGTGGGTTGGTGAGAACGTGCTGTGCCAAAGCACTTGTTTCCAAACTGCAGGGATTCTAAGTAAATTATGAGCTCATCAATTGGTGAAAGCTACTAATATGACCATATTCTAGATTACCTTCAAAGTTAAGGTAAACAGGTGAAATATTTACAGGTTTCAAACTATAAGGCCAGTACTAATTGTTTAAAAATCAAAGGAAGAGCTAGGTAATTAAAATGGAGATGCCAAGCCAGGTGATGTATTGTAACAGCATGAACCTGGGAGCCGGTGGACCATTGTAGTTCATAGTGACCACATCTGTAGCAAGTGTTGGTTGCTTGACAAACTGTAGATCAGAGGAGATGAGCTGAAATCTGAGCTTCAAACATTGCAGCACATCAGCAAGGGGGAGAGTCGTTACCTGGACGCAGTGGTTCAGGAGGCAGTCACACCCCTAAGATTAACAGCCTCAAATTCAGACAGTGTTCAGGGACTATGAGTGAGGGTGTGACTATGAGCGAGGCAGGTAGATGGATCCAGGAGATAGTGCTAAAGGAACATCAGCCAGAAAAAGTTTGTCTAACAGCCTTCAGATTCTTGCTGCCTGTATGGATGAGAATGGAAGCTACCAAGCAAACTGACCATAGCACTGTGGTAAAGAGTACCATTCAAGAGAGGTGGGGGGTGGGGGGGGGAGTGGAATGAAATGAAAACTGTAGTTGTAATCAGAGACAGTATAGACTCTTTTCAGAGGAATATACACTTTTCTCTGTTGCCAGAATTGAGAGTCCCAAAGGCTATGCTGCCTGCCTGGAGCCCGGGTTCAGGATTTCTCATCAGGGCTGCAGATGAATTTTGAGTGGGGGGGGGTTAAGATCCAGTTGTCATGGCCTACATGGGTGCCAATAACATAGCTGGAAACAGGAAAGAAGTTGTCCTGATGGAGCATAAGCAACTAGGGGCTAAATCTCTGGATTACTCCTGAACAATGAGGAAAATGGCACAGAGTCAACAAGATTAAAGAGATAAACATGTGGTTCAAATATTGGGTGTGGGAGAAACAGGTTTGAATTCATGGGACAATGGTGCCACTGCTGGGGAAGAAAGGACTGGTTCCAATGGGATGGGCTCCACCTGAATCATGTTGGAATTAGAGTCCTGGCGAACCATGTAGTTGAAAGGGAGGGTGTCAATTACATGGAAAGTTCTGGAAAAAGGTAAAGTTGGGTGGAGGTTTCTACATTGCTTATTCCAGTTTCCAGAACAAGTAAATGACAGACAAAGAGGAAAAGAAATCTAACTTCAGGCATAGCAGATAAAGGGGTAGCTATGGTAATGTGGCAGGACTGAGGATGTTGTACTTAATAGCCAGCAGTATAGAAAACAAGGTAAATGAGCTTGTAGTGCAGATTGAAATGGGTGGGTATTATTTTGTGGGTATTACAGAGTCATAAAGGTATCAGGACTGGTGAATAAACATCCAAGGAAAAGGGTAGGTGAAGGGGGTGGGATTTCCTTGTTAATAAGAAATGAAATTAAATTGATAGCAATAAATTATATAGAATAAAAAGTTGCAAACATTGTGTGATTAGAGTTAAGGAACAGCAATGAAAAAAAATCCTGATGGGAGTTGTGGTCAGGCCTTCTCCCAGTAGTCGGAATATGGGGAAGAAAAGAAATCCGGTGATCAAAAAGACTACACTCGACAGTTGTGAAGGAGATAGTTGAGATTGTGGAGGCATTGGTGGTGATCTATCAGGAATCACTGAAGTCAGAGGGTCCCAGAGGACTGGGAAATGGCTAATGTAACACCTCTGTTTAAGAAGGGAGCCGGGTAGAAGACAGGAAACTATAGGCTGGTTAACCTGACCTCAATCATTGGGAAGATTTTAGAGTTCATTATTGAAGAGGAGATTGCAGAATACTTGGAAGTGCATGATAAAATAGGGCAGAGTAAGCATGGCTTCATCAGGGGAGATCGTGTCTGACATATCTGTTAGGATTCTTTATTCAGGGATATATGGGTTAGGTGCATTAGTTAGGACTATAGAGTCATAGAGATGTACAGCATGGAAACAGACCCTTTGGTCCAACCCATCCATGCCGACCAGATATCCCAACCCAATCTAGTCCCACTTGCCAGCACCCAGCCCATATCCCTCCAAACACTTCCTATTCATATACCTATCCAAATGCCTCTTAAATGTTGCAATTGTACCAATCTCTACCACATCCTCTAGCAGCTTATTCCATACACGTACCACCCTCTGCGTGAAAAAGTTGCCCCTTAGGTCTCTTTTATATCTTTCCCCTCTCACCCTAAACCTATGCCCTCTAGTTCTGGACTCCCCGAACCCAGGGAAAAGACTTTGTCTATTTATCCTATCCATGCCCCTCTTAATTTTGTAAACCTCCATCAGGTCACCCCTCAGTCTCCGACGCTCCAGGGAAAACAACCCTAGCCTGTTCAGCCTCTCCCTGTAGCTCAGATCCTCCAACCCTGGCAACATCCTTGTAAATCTTTTCTGAACCCTTTCAAGTTTCGCAACATCTCTCTGATAGGAAGGAAACCAGAATTGCAGATGTAGAGTAATAGGGTAGGGGAATGGCCCTGGGTATGTGACTCTTTGGAGGGTTGGTGTGGACTTGTTGGGCCAAATGGCCTGGCCCCAAATGAAGGATTCTATGAAATAGACTTTAATGAAAACCAGTGAATGTGATGTTTTTGGATTTCCACAAACCCTTTGACAAGGTGCTGCACAGAAAGCAGCTAAATATGATAAAAACCCATGGTATTAGCGATAAGGCATTGGCACAGATAGAGGATTGGCTGACTGACAGAAGGCAGAGAGTCAGAAAAAAAGTGTCTGTTTCGGGATGGCAGCCGATGAGTAGTGGAGTTTAACAGGAGTCTGTGTTGGGCCATAACTGTTCATGTTGTACATTAATATAGAAAGGAACTGAGGGCATTGTTATTAAGTTTACAGATCATACAAAGATAGCTGGATGGACAGGTGGTGTTGAGGAAGCAGGGAGGCTGAAGAAGGACTTGGTTAGGAGAGTGGGCAAAGGAGTGGCAGATGGAATACATTGTGGGAAAGTATGAGATTATATACATTGGTAGGAATAATAGAGGCATAGACTATTTTCTAAATGAGGAAAGGTTTTGGAAATCTGAAGCACAAAGGAACTTGGGAGTCCAAGTTCAGGATTCTCTTAAGGTTGAGTTGGCAGTTAGGAAGGCAAATGCAATGTTAGCATTTATTTCCAGAGGGCTAGCATACAAAAGCAGAGATGTACAGCTGAAGTTATATAAAGCTGTGGTCAGACTGCATTTGGAATATTGTGAATAGTTTTGGGCCCGTACCTAAAGAAGGATGTGCTGGCATTGGAGGGGGTCCAGAGGAGGTTTACGAGAATGATCCTAAAGATGAAGGACTTGATATATGAAGCGTGGTTGAGAACTCTGAGACTGTACTTGATTAAGTTTAGAAGGATGAGAGGGGGTATGATTAAAACTTACAGAACCCTGAGAGGCCTGCATAGAGTGGACATGGAGAAAATGTTTCTGCTTGGAGGAGAGACTGGGACCCAAGGGCATGGCCTCAGAGTGAAAGGACAACCCTGTAGAACTAAAACAAGCAAGAATTTCTTAAGCCAGATTGTGGTGAATCTGTGGAACCCATTGCCTAGGAAGGGTGTGGATGCCAAGTCATTGAGTGTATTTAAGACAGAGATAGGTAGGTTCTTGATGATGAAGGGGATCAACAGGTACAGGGAAAAGGCAAGAGAATAGATTTGAGAAGCATATCAGCCATGATCGATGTGGAACAGGCTCGGTAGCTGACTGGCTTAATTTTGCTCCTCTATCTACTGGTCTTATCATGGTAGATCTCTGATTCACTTAGTTCAGCACCTCAATGATGCATTCTGGAGCATCTTACAATGCAATAACATCTTATATTGAAATGATGCTGCCAGACCACATCCCATGTATAGACAGACGAGTGCCCGTCTCATGAATTTGAACCTTAGAATGTGAGGGCTGTTAGTTTGTTCCCATAGCACTCATTCACTTTATACCAATTGAACGCTTATATTACCTCTGCTGTGCCATTCGTTTTTGTACATTGCTGCCTCATTCAAAATTTAGAGCCCAGAGTACTTCTGTCACACATTGCCTATTAATACAGAAACAAAGCCAGGCAGTCTGCCATGTTTTTAGGCTACTAATCCATCCCCTTGACTGTCCACTGATGAGCTGCCTGGATTCCTGTGTGAGTGCTAAAGTAAACACAGAGTGAGTGAGCACTAAGAAACCATAATAACAGCCCTACAACGTACACTATTCTAAGGCATGAGAGGAGTGTGTAATGTGCACTGAGCAACCTGGTAGGAGAATTGCAATCTAAAGTGTCTGTGAACTCCAAAGCATGAAGTGCTGAACCAAATTGTTATTTAATCCAAAATCTGCCATTATGATGTGGTGAGGTTATGCTTTGTTGATGCCAACTTCCATGAATGAAGGGTTGAGGAAGTTGCTACCAATGGAGTGTGCAATGTGATGATGGTTGACATGAAGACACTGCCGAGCTGCAGTTACCATGAAACTGTCAACGTTGGGAACTAGCAGCATTTGGTTTCTCACCGGTACCTGGGAGAACCTGCAAATAAATGACATAAGACTAAGTAGTAATGTGATGCAAGTATCTCACCATTTATTGGCAAGATTCTCATCTTGCTATTGAAATCTCACTCTTACAGAGAATAGCAGATTGTTTTATTCTCAATGTTGAGATTCTCATTCTCCCAAATTTCCCACCATTGTCTATGTTATGCAGACACTGGGAAAATAATCCTTTATTGTTTCAGGTTACATCATTCTAGCAATATATTCAAATATTCCTATCTCTTTTGCTACAGGCTCACAACATTGGTCATGTGCCTTTAAGGTTTCACGCAGTGTAACTCTTAAGCCCTTTATGAAAGGTGTCCTTGTTTGGAACCCTGTATAGTATACTCAGCTACTCATACATAACTTTGCATTCATATATATTGAATAATATCTGCCAGACACAAGCTCAATTCTCTCTCTCATTTAAAACTGATTGTAATTATTTTTCTCACATGCTTACTCATCAGCATCATTATGCTGAAAAATTGTTCAATGATTAAAACAGTAATAATAAAACATATCTAACTTTTGAACCTTTAAACACGTATTTCTTCACATAATATAAATATGACGATTCAGTATTTGTACAATTAGTGTGTTACACAATACTTTATCTGAGAATTTAACTATATTTATTTCAAGAAAAATAAAAGTAGATTTGAAGGCATTTTAGTGAATTGGTGTTTTATCAATTGTTTAGATTGTTACAGTTATTTCTGTTTCCTTTCAAATGAACCACAGAAATATGGTAATTCAATCTTTGGCCTCTTCCGTGTGAACTACTGCTGTAGCAAAAAAAAATCAAGAAACTTGTAACTCTTCCAATAACAAAACCCACAAACAGTAATCATAATTAAAATCATTAGTTAACAAGCCTATATCTTACTAAACTTGAAACAAAAATTACCTTCGTCACATAAGCAAAATGCAACCATTGAAAAACTTCACGGAAGTTCTGACCTAGATATTACATATAAGGCATCAGATTAACTGAATTTTTATAACATTTTTGGTAGTTTTTTTTGCCTCCTTAGAAAGACACTGATGACAATATAAAACCTTCACCACAGTGTACAATTTATTCATTTGTGGTTGAAAAATTGTTGAATTAAAAACCACCCAAACAGACTATTGGGTAGCAAGTTACTGATGCAAAATTATCCATACAAATAAAAATCTTTTCTCTGGTGTTTGTCCATCGAACGTAAAATCTACCTTGCAACACTGAGAAGGAGTCTTTTGGAACAAAAAAAAAGTATTAATACTTTGAAATATATTTTTTGAATCAATCAAATGAATAAATCTCAGACCATTCTCTGTTAAGTGAGTCATTTGATTGCTGAATGTTTCCTATTTTCTACCAACCAATGCCATTTTCTTTTCCTAACCAGCAAAAATGGATTGAATCTTACCAAATTTGACTGTGTCAATTCCAGGGAGTTTCATGGAGGATTTCTCTCTGTGAGGTCTAGTGAGTTATCTCATGCCATTCTCTGCTGCTCACCTCATTATGTTCACACCATGCCTCCAAGGTGCACTGCTCATGTTATCATGAATTAGCCAGCAGCAGAAGTGATTACCACCATCAGGTCATGGTAGCATTCCTGCATCCACACCATATTTAAACTGCAGCTGAGCATTTGGTCAAACGTTGTCAGTCAGGAGCTGCCCTTCACAGTTGCACTTTTGGAAGAATTGCCTTGGAGATGATTGTTAAAGGCAAGCTGGAACCCTGCTTCACTGGCAAGGACCTGAAGTCCTAATAAACAAAATGATGGAGAGGGCCTCTCTCTTCAGGACCAGCCAAGGAGACCTCGGCTCCATACTCTGGAAAACTGAAATTGCCACCTGGATTAATGTTGGGTCCACAGTCCAGAGGAATGTTCAGCAAAGCTCATTGGTTAGATCTGCTGCCTCACATCACCAGGGTCCCGGGTTCGATTCCAGCCTCGGATGACTGTCTGTTTGGAGTTTGCAAATTCTCCCTGTGTCTGCGTGGGTTTCCCCTGGGTGTTCCGATTTTCTCCTACAGTCCAAAGATGTGCCGGTCAGGTGAATTGGCCATGCTAAATTTTCCATAGTGATAGGTGCATTAGTCAGAAGGAAGTGGGTCTGGGTGGGTTACTCTTCAGAGGGGCAGTGTGGACTGGTTGGACCAAAGGGCCTGTTTCCACTCTGTAGGGAATCTAATCTAATCTAAAGCTGTAAAAAGGTCAATATTTGTCTATGCTCAGCAATGGTAACTGCTGAGCTTTTCTCTGCTACCTTACACTCACTCTATCACTGCTATTGCACCCATCTCCCATCAAAGTTCATGGTCAATCACTCTCAGTATTTCATTCAGTGTTTCCCTCACTCGCCCTCATCCCTCCAAAAACAACAGACAATGAACCCTGCATGGCTTCTGCACTGCTTACTCACTGACTCAAATACTTCACCATCTTTCCCTCACCTGCACTTGCACTATCCCTCCCTTTGTCTCACTCTAGAAGAAAACATCCCATAATGGGATGGTTAGAGCCAAGATGTGTGATGGTGTGCCAACATTTGTCTCTTCACTCCTCTGAGGAGTGAGAAGACCAGGATTACCCATGTGGTGATGCCAACATTTATATGTCCCAGTAACCTGTGCTGCTCATCCATTACTGTCATTGTGAATGTACTCGTAGCATGCACAAAAATCTACCCATTTTACTCATCTCATTCTCTCTCTTGTCTCCTGCAAACACTAGTGGCATCTGTATAGCATCCACCTTGAAGAACAGAGAACTGCCTCCAATGAAATTATATCTTTCTTTATTTTTCTGCTTTGTAACTAAGATTCTGCACCTAGATACCTTTGTAGCTAAAATGGCACTAAGTGGTGACTCGTAAACTTTTCATTGTTCTCATATGAATACATGTGACAATAAACCTAACTCAATTTTAACATAGAACGTGGGACATAGAACGTACATCACAGGAGCATGTCTGTGCCAACCATGATGCCATTCTAAGCATATTCCACCTGCCTGTCCATGATCTGTATTCCTCTATTCTCTGCTGATTCATGTGTCTGTGTAAATGTTGCTATCATATCTGCTTCTATTATCTCCCCTCACAGCACATTTCAAGCACGTACCACCCTCTGTGTAAAAAACATGCCCATGCATATCCTTTCTGTTTCAATCAGATCACCTCTTGTTCTTCTAAATTCCAATGAGTAAAGTCCCAATCTGTTTAGCCTTTGCTCATAATTCAATCCTTCCATACCAGGTATCATTCTTTCTGAATTGCCTCCAAGGAATTATATCTTTCCTTAAATTAGGAGGCCACAACTCTTCACAATACTCCAGATGTGATTTCATTAGCGCATTGTACAATTGCAATAAGACCTCTCTACTCTTATTCTCCAACCACGTTAAAATAAGGGCCAACAATCTATTAGCCTTCCTGATGACCTGCTGTGTCTGCATGCTAACTTTCTGTGTTTTGTGCACAAGTACCCCAATTCCCTTTGTGTTGAAACTTTCTGCAGTTTATTTTCATTTTCATAATATTCTGTCCTTTTGTTTTCCCATCTAAAATGAACTTCACATTTTCCCACATTATACTTCATTTGTCAACATTTTTCCCATTTACTGATCCCTTCAAATCCTTCATGGAACTTGCCTATCCACCTATTTTTGTGCAGTCTGCAAATTTGGCTACTGTACAGTCATTTCCTTTCTCTACGTCATTGATATGTATGATAAACTTGGGCCTAAATCACAAACAAATTGGAGAATTCTGTGTTCTTTCTAAAATCTTTAACTTTTGTGGTAACTCCAAGAATTGCAAAGCTTTACCTCCTCCTTAAATTCATTATCCCATTAAGGGAGAACAACATCATTTTGAAGTTCATTTCTGACTCCGCTACTCATGCCACAGAGGAAGCATTTGGGAGCACACACCCAGTTTCATTGGTCTCCACCTAATCTTTTTATACAGCATTGTATCATGAAAACCGACCTAGCTAAATCATACAAAGAGGAATTATCCCCCTTTTCCAATTTATTTACACTATAATGCAAGACTAAAAATGAAATGTACTTTGCTTATTTTTAAAATTAAAAACAATCAGAAAAGGTAATGTGCGTATTTATGGATAATGTCACATTAATCCCAGAAACTCAATTAGTTTTTATTTGGGTCATCACATTCAATGTATTTGGTTACTGGAACATGAATGTCCTCCATACAAGGTTATCAGAAAGTCAACAAATTATTTTATATGTCAAAACATCACTCAGGCTAATTATTCTCAAGCTTTATTCTTTTGAGGTGATATCAATATCCACAGAGAATGTGTTAGTGATTCTTCGTGTTTGTGTGGGAGAATATTTTACCATAAATGCTATTGAAGGTATCTACATTTACCTTTTGAAAACTATCCTAGAAATGAGAGGATATGACCCTTCCTCCTATAATTGACTACCCACTTGGAAGGTCATCTTATCTGAAGAACTGCAAAATTAGCATGAGAATAATGTGTTCTTAAAACCTAGAAGCAAGAAAGACAATTAATAGAGCAAAAGTGATTGTAAGCTTTACAAATTCTGAACTTAATCAAATCAAGCACTTCATTAAAAGTCAGCTTACAAAAATACTGCAATTATACTTCATATTTAATATCAATTGTTAGCTTTTTGCAAATTGCATTCGTTTTCAATTTGTGAGATTAAAAAAAAATGGACAATCATACAGAAGTTAATCAGATTCCTGAAAGATGAAAAAATAGCTGCCGATGTTATTCATTAAAGGGAAGGATAGGTTAACATCATACATATCCTTCTGTACACATCTGTCACCCAATTTTAACTGAGGGTAGAAATTAAATGGGTAGAAACCCTACAGATAGCAAACTGTGAAGGGCTGAGGCTGAGAATTTTACCTTTGAGAACTTAATAACTTACTTCCAGGCAATTAATTGGTGGGAACTGGCAGCCAGAGGTAGTAAAGTAATAGATAAGAACACAAAGGTCTAATAGCAAGAAGCTCTGCCTTAAAAAGATTCAAAGACACTGCCTCCAATATCTCCACAAGAAGAAAGTTCTAAAGACTCATGACCGTTTAAGAGAAAATATTCTTTCCACATCTACCCTGTTAAGCAAATGTAGGATTTGACCAATTGATTTCACGTATGTGGTGTTGTCCTACTGGACAGTGATAAACTGCAAGTGTACAATGGGTATTGGCTATAGGATTGCATGGATTTAAAGTGCTCAGTCAGGATGTAGCTATGGACAGGTAAAATGTGTGTGTGAAGTTGTGATTAAACTGCAATTAGGGTGAGAGAATGGGGTTGTATGTGCAAGGAAGTGAGACAATTTTGGTCCCCTTACTTGAGGATGGATGTATTTGCATTGGAGGCAGTGCACAGGAAATTCATTGGATTGATCCTGGAGATAAGCTGCTTATATAATGAAAAGAAATTGGACAGTTTAATTCTATAGTCTCTGGTGTTTAGAAAAATCAGCGAAGACCTAATTGAGGTATATAAGATGCTAAAGGGATTGACAAAGTAGATGTAGAGAGGATGATTCCTCATTTGGGACAATCTAGAATGAGAGATCATAGTTTAAGATAAGAGATAACAGATTTAAAACAGCAATGAGGGGTAATTACTTCTCTCAAAGTTTCATGAATCTGTGGAATTCACTGTGTGATGGATGCAGGGACATGGAGTGAATTTAAGGAGCAGATAAACAGATTTTTAATTAGTCATGGGTTGGAGGGTTACGGAGACTGGGCAGAAAAGTGGGGTTGAGGCTGAGGTGAGATCAGTGATGATCGTATAAAATGGTGGAGCAGATTCGAGGAACTGATTTGACTACTTCTGTTCCTAGTGCTTATGTCTTAATGTCAACCATGACAGCTATGTGATATGAACAACATAGCTTCATGGCTGCTGTGGGACATGACATTGCTGATGAGCAGCAAGACTGGATTGGTAACATTTGCCCTGATGTACAGAGACCTTACCAAGATGGCCTGGGAGCAATGGGTGCTGGTCTTCTGGCAGATGTCCACTGAGTGGTAAACTGTTCTGGGAATGGCACAAGATAAGATTGGACGGGAATCAGATGTGAGGAACCCCATGGGGCGAAGTCAATAATTAATGCAGTGAGTTTGTTAAGATGATGTGAAAAAACTCATTAGGTTCCATGACAAAATACTTTTCAAAAACCGAGACACAACTCAGACTTAACCAAACATCTTAAGATTCAGCCTTGTATCTTTTTGTAGCAGTCTTCTGTCTTCTTCGCAATCTACTTTCCTACCTATTTTTCTGCAGCAAACTTAGCAACCAAATCTACCATCCCTTCACCCACCTCATTTATATAAATTATAAAGAAGCTAAAAATAATTCAAAACAGTTGTTCCTCACATCATGAGAGAAATTTCCCATCAGCTGAAGCGCAATTGAAATGTTTTTATTCCTCATTGTGTTTCATTTTATCCTCATTTGCATTAATTACCTTATGGTAGGAAAGTGTGATACTGAGTTTGTGCAGTATAATCTGTTCTGATACAATGCAATAGGTCCATTCCCGTGCAATTCTGCCACAAGAAAATCGTGTAATAGCAGCACCATTTAAATCAATGGGACTGGAATCGCATTATAGCCAATACAATGTAAGGAAAGTTTGCGTTCTACAAATAATGGACTAAATTCTTCAAATGCATTATAGCCAATTCGCGTTGAAGAAACATGCATTATAGCAGAACTGACTGTATTGGAACACTGTCATTGATGCATTATGCTGTGCTGAGCTGTACTATTCCACCATGCTTTCTTTGAGATGCTTATTATCACTTCACATTTTTGAGTATTTCTTTTTGATTGCCTCTCAAGGATTCAGATCATAACCAAGTTGTTTACTCTCTGTTTGTTCAGTCACTTGGTTAAGGACCATCAAGTCTGCAATGACCCGACGCTGCCATGAGCATTGTTTTTTATATACTGGGTCAGCGCGCCTGATGTATAAATTTTCCTTCACCCAACCTACGCATCAATATGCAGCAAATATTGCATTAGCATTCAGTAAAAGCATATCTAATAGAACATATTAATGGTATTGATTTTTCATGGTGAAGTTCTTCTAATTTGGCTCCACTTCTTTATTTTAAAATGGTAACTCACAAAACCTGGCTGAAAGGGAACATTGTTTATTGTGGAACACCGAAATAGTGGTACTACTTATGGCATGCATAGGCTAATTGGAGACTTGGACCAACAGTTCTGCAAACCCGTCCCTGAGTCGGCTTTATTTTATTTTATATTTTTCAGGATTTTAATGTCCAGGTGTGTTATCACAAACAACTGAACATTTTTTCTCCCCATCACCAAATCACCCATGGTACCGCTCTCCCCATTAACTGCTACATATAAATCATCCAGGCTTCAAACTGACACTTTTTATGCAAAGCCCATTAAGAGCAATGCTAACCATAAAAGCATGGTTAGGGGTTAAATCAAATGGAGTCAGAAAGGGCGATAAAGCATTGCAATGCACACTTCTCTGTAAAGGCATCGAGAGTTTTGGTGCACATTGCGTGCTTCTTCTTCAAGGATACCCAGGCAGAAACGTAACTGTGGAAGAGGGACATATGACCCTTCCATAGCCCGCTGCCTGGATCAGTTTACAGCCAGCCTGGCCAGACACAGGAGCAGACCCACAAGAAGGTGGTCTAAACTGCCCGCACCCCTCCACACTGGGTGCCCAAACATCAGTAGTGTAGGGCTTAATGTGGGCCAGGGTGCACCATCTGGGAGGAGGCTCGACGTAAAGGTATCACTGCAGGGTCCAAAGATGAAAAGTCGGCTCATGGGTGTGGAGGCTTACCAGCGACTGACTGACCATTACAGGGGAACCTGCATTTTCTGGGCTTTTGTGACAGATCCAGAGGGAGGGGATCAAAGGCACTAGCCGGTACCAGAGTTGGTTAATGACTGGCAGTCAGCTCCTATAAGCCAGCACTTGGAGCAGTCCTGTCCAGACGCCTAGGTGAGCCCCCAGCTCCTGTCAATTCTCCATTTCCGAGGTGGATGATGCTCCTGTTAAACCCCTGTAATCCCTCTGACAAGGTATCCACCCGCCATGGACCAAACAGGATTCTGGAATATTTGGTCCAGTTGATCCCGACAAGAGGTACACGACCTGGTGCACATGCCTCGTCCCCAGGTCAGCTAGGTCAGTGAACGTGAGGAGCACATTGTTGATGTCGACTGAAAGAACCATCCCAGTGCCCCAGCCCATGCAAGAGCACAGGAAAGGCTCCACACATGGGGAGTAAAGCTGGCTGGACAAAGGGCAGCCCTGAGAAACTCATTTCCCAAAGTGAAGGGGCACCCTCTATGACCCATTCACTTTAATCAGCTGCTCCACAGAGGCGTACTGAATTTGGATCTGGGTGGTGAACTGTGCCCAGAACCCAAATGATCACAGGATCCTGAGCAGATAATCATAATTGACTCCGATTGAGGGACAGGGAGGTGCTCGACAAACCAGGCCTCTGGGAAAAGTGGATCAAATACTGACCAGATGAATGGTGGTGTGGATCCTCCAGTCCAGGCCAGTGTAGGATTGGTCAGAGTGGATCATGTGGTTCAGCATGAATCCTAGCTGATATGACAACACCGGGTGAAAATCTGGCAAATTTGCTGAGGAGGGGGAACAGATGCCAGTTTTTAAGTTAATCAAGGTCCCCCTTCTTTGGCAGGAGGATGACGACTGCTCTGTAGCAAGAAAGGGGCAGCTCTTTGACCACAAATCATTCCTCCAGGACTCGCACACAATTGTTCCCCAGGACATCCCAGGATGCCTTGAAGAACTCCACAGTCATCCCATCCAACCCTGGGTTCTTGTCCCTTGAGGGCCGGGTGAGGGTCAGCTTCTCGAAAGTGATAGGAGTGTCAAGTATCCTGGTGTCCCCTTGGCTGATGTGCTGTAGGTCCTCCCACTCGCTGAGTATCCTCGCTGGGATCTGGAGAGAATAGAGCTGTGTAATAGGCTGAGGTCTGCGCCCTGATGCCTCATCGGCCAGTAGCAAGGAGCTGCTGATGAGTCCCCCACCTTCTTTGCAGCAAGTAGAAGGGGAAGCCACATTCCAGGTTCTTGGCAAACTGATCCGTACAGTCGGTTGATTCTGGAGGCTCTGATCCTAGGCCTCACAAATGTGAAGGTGATGCAGTCAAGTTGGAGATTTCACCAAACATCGACCAATTCGGAGGACTTGACCAAGTCCCTCCACCTCCTCTTCAATGCTAGACCAGCCTGAAAACTGCTATGGTGCCATTCTTCAAAAGTGCAGTGAAAATCCAATCATCCGTCAAGGATAGTGCAGTAGCCTTCATCGATGTAGGCAAGGTGAATAGACACTTCTTCAAAGAAGAATGTTGCTTTGGTCTGACCAGAGGACTGTACACATTCACAAAATGAAGGACCTCAGCCCCTAGTGAGACTGAGAGGTGAAGCAAACAGCCTGCCACTGGCTCCTTGATTACCCTACACGATCTCCAGCTAAATATGTCAAACCAATAAGATGGTCATTATGCCAGAAGTAGAAGTGAGCTAGCCTAGGTAGGCCCCTGCCTACCATTACAAGACCTAGGTGGCTTCATCTTCTAGAGTGGTGTGGGTTTCCTGCAGGAAGCATGATGCACACTTCCCATCCCAGAGAACTGAGAAATTCTAGAACCTGTGCTGTAGCTCCCTGTTGCAGTTGATGTTGAAGTTAGTTACAATTGTCTTCACATCGGCAGCATTGTACATCTGTCACCATCACCCTTAGTGTGTGGAAGGAGGAGGAGCAGCGAGGGTCCAAAATAATACAGAGACAGCATGGCTTATATTGATTTATGTGGTGTATCTGGCCAGACCTAGTGCAGAATAATAGAGCCAATGCAAGCTCATCGGAGGCATGAGCTTCGTTGGAACCTTAAGTTTACAGAACTCAAAGGTCTCTTTGGACAACCATGGCAGGGGGTGGAATTACAAGGTATGGCCAACTTGGGCCAAAGAGGGAGATTGTAAGGAGAGATTAATGAATGGGGATAATAGGATATTTGGTACAACAGTCAAAGTGTAAAATTTGAGAGAAAGTTATTATGTGACATGTGACTTCATTAAAGTCGAATGAAGTCTTTAATCAAGCGGAGACAAGATTGGATTAGAAGAAGTGGAGAATCATAAGACAACATGATGTAGGAAATATTAAATTAGGGAATAAGGTGGAGAAGGATCAAAGTAAAGTAGCTGGTTAAGTGAATGCTTTGTAACTTTATAAACTGATTGCTTAAACACTAGACTGGTAGAACCCCTACAATCATCTGTGAAAGAGTGGATCCTCTTTGCTTGCAACTGATGACCATCTGCTCCGCTACTTCAAAGATTTAATGTAGTCACCACTGGAAACGTCTTTGAGGCAAGTGTGTAATAACTGTCCATTATGGCCTCCACAGTAAGAGAGCCAGCACGATAAAGGGTATTGGTACAACTATTAAGGGGCCAATGATTTGACAGACATATCATGAGCATAAAATTAGATTATAAAATATTTTAAATTGGCTGTTTGCTTGTCTTAACAAGTTTATGAGCACATAAAAGGTTACTATTTGGATGGCTGTTTGTTTGATTGATGATTTTATACATTCATGCCATATGGGTACTAATGGCTAAGACAACATTTATCACTAGAGATTAGCAAACGGTCAGCCAAATTGCTGTAGGTCTGGGGTCACATGTCAGCCAGACCTGGTAAGGATGCATCTTGACTTTCCTAAAGGACATCAGTGAACCAGATTGGTTTTTATGACAATGGTTTCATGATTGCTCTTAGACTAGATTTTTTCTCAACATTCTTATAAAACACCAAATTTAATTTTTACCACCTGTATGGTGGTTAGACCCACACCCCTGGAATATTCACTTGGGAATTTGGGTTGTTTGACCCCAGTCCCTGGTTGACAATTTTATGAGATCTTTAGAGGATATAAAAAATCTTTTGTAATGGCTTCTTTGGAAATCACTTTCTTTACTTTGGCAGTTTCATAAGCATCCCAATGTTTACATAGGGATCATGAGTTCTGCCTATGGATGCTGGCTGAGTGGGCATGGAGGGGATATAAAGAAGCATTGGGGAGAGCAGTGAGGGTGGATTGACAGTTGACTGGTTGACAGTAGGAGCTAGAGTATCTAATAAATGTACAGAAATGGATGAAACTATAGTGAACAGAGTAGACATCTCACATGCCTACCTCAGCATGCATTTACCCTCTTTGTACATTCTGGGAGGAGGCAGCCCCAATTTCAGCAGCTCCACCCACCCACCCACATCTCCTCTGAAAACGGTATAGGCAGACACAGCTGGGAAAAGGAGAGAGGATCACAACATTGCGAAATGGCCTGACCTGTGATGTTTACCTCAAGGAGGAAAATCCAGGAAATAGACAACATGCAGTCTTGGGCTGATAAATGACAGCAACATTCAGACTATACAAGTCCCTGTCACTGACCATATCCAGTAAGAAAGAATCTAACCAGCTCCCAATCAAAATTTTTATTACCATTACTGAATCAATGTGGGTATTGCCATGTTCAGTTGGTTCTGAATTAACGTGATAGTTCCGTTGTCATCTATCTCACGTTATAAGAAAATTGCGGTATAGCTGTGCCATTTAAACTAGCAGAGCTGGAACTGCATTGTAGCCAATGCAGCTAAGGAAAGTTTGCATACTGCAAATAAGTCTAAACTCTTCAATTGCATTAAAGCCAATTCGCATTGAAGAAACACACTTCATATCTGAACCAACTGTATCAGAAACTGAACTGAACAGGAATACTAGTGCGAGTGTGAAGTCTTTGGCAAGTAATTTGCTTCCTGATTCTTCAAAAGGTTGTCTATACAGCCCGAGTCAGCTGCATCATAGAATACTTTCCAGTAGCTTTGATGTTTTGCAGATCCAACACCACCAAAAGTCTGGACATATCTAAAATGAAGCAACCTATTTCATTGAGAACTCTTCCACCAGCTGCACATTATGGTTGCAGCATATACAATGTGTAAATTGCACAGCAGCAACTTGTCAAGGTTCCTTCAACAGCACTTTCTAAGTCCACAATCTCTACCACCTTGAAGAGCAAAGGTTTGTAGATGCTCCACTGTAAGTTTCCTTCCAATTCACATATATTCCGAGTCCTTCTATTTACTCTAGCTGTGTATTAGTATTTTAGCTGTGTATTCCATGAACTGCAGTAGTTCAAGACTTGGCAACTTCTTTTCCAGGGCAATTAGGAATGGCTCGTAACTGCTAGCCTTGCGAATATACATCCCATGAATTAATAAAAACAAAATGTATTTATTGGAAAAAGGAACCATGAATTGATGATCTTTGAATATTTTTATAACCAGACATAAATTGGAGGCATATCTGAAATGTCACATGACTATAACAGCTTATTTAAGCCAGTAATGAGGTTTGCAAACTAATTCTGTGTTAAAATTACTCTTCTAGACTTCTCTATGCCTGACTGATTCTTTAAAAAGTCTCACTGATTTAAGAATAAATGAAGTGACTATGTGTAAACATATGTAACTTTGACACATACCATTCATTGAACATCTGGAAAATGCACAAGGCATGTGGTTGAATCTGTCCTCCAAATCCTAGTCCTTTTAGTGATATCTGAAGTTATCTTCACAATATGGGCCAACCGAAAATTAAAATCTAAACATTTTTCTTCTGTGATTGGGAATTAATCCTTTAGTGAAAGTGGACTTGAAGCCAGAAAGGTTCATTGTATGAAGACTGAATCCTTGACACAATTAATTGCTGAAAATAACTATCATGAAAATAAACTTTGTGGAATTGAGAAAGACTAATGAATATTCCATTGGTACACATCAGCTTGGTTTAAGAATCACTTTATTGTAGACAAAAAGCAATGCATAAAAGCTTTCCATGTAATGGGTAATAATTTAGAAATACATTCAGCTCTACATTAGAAAGTACCGCAAGTTGGAAAAGTTTTAAAATTTCATAAAACAGTGGCTGTTTCAAAAAGCATTTGCAATAAATCCATTAGCTAACAAAATGAAAGCAATTAATTTAGTAATAAACATTGATTTACAGTCAGTTCACTCAATATTAAACATTCCATGTTTTATATTCAGCCTACATTACCTTGCCATATCTCAATGAATTGAATCCCAAGTGCATTTTTCTCAGGAAAAGCTCAGGTCCCAGGTATGAGGAAGATGAAAATGATGGGAAAACATATTGCATCCTGTAATGTATGTAGCTTCAAGATTTTCTGCAGAATCCAATTAGTTGCAACCAGATTTGCATCTGCAACTAATGTAGATACAGTGTTACCATCGGAATGAAGAACATAAAATGTGCATTTGCCCATAGTGCCTAAAAATGAGAATTATCCCTCCTCAAATAGAATGACCTGCTGATAATCACTGGCCCCAAGCAGGTGTCGAATTTTCTTCACCAAAGGTATCTTTGGGCTTTGTGGTATCTAATTACTGCTGTCCAAAATCCTGCAGCAGCATTCTGGTTATGACAAAGGCACTCCCACCACCCATCCTCATTCCCAACAAAAACTAATGTTCAAAACATGCTCAAAACATTGACCCTAGAACCTTTGCTGTTAATGCGGTACATTTCAGGTACACTGTATCTATTTAACATTGGCATGGGGTTAGAGAGCATCATTGGCCTCATATGTTTAGCAGCAGAAGCAAACTTTCTGGTTGGACGTAGAATTGAGCCAACATCCTGTACCCATTGCCCATGTTGACAGTTAAGAGACTCAAACACATCCAGACACAGAATGCTATATTCAAGTGTTTCAGCCTTTTGGAATCAAGGTTGAGATACCACTTCTGGAGTTGTTCCAAACTAGCTAACTTATTCATTCTAGCTTCAAATAATGTGTTTAAATAGCAATTATAATGAAACATTTGACTAAAAACCAGCAGTAATGTAGGCACTTTAATAAAGAAGGTACAGTAGCACTTCGACATACAAATGACCCCGTTTATGAACAGGATTGTACGTAAAATATTGTTTCAATGTACGTACGAAATTCAAGGTACGAATGAAGTTACGAACACAAAAAGCCCGTGTGCGACCATGTGGTTTCATTGTTCTGCTTTGCTACCCGCTTGTTGAACGTAAAAGCTCTCAGGCCCCGTGTGATCTCATTAAGTTCGTCTTTGGTGCGTGTGCTGTGAACAGCATTTGTTGCTATGTCCAAGCATTCTTACGCTGTCCGAACAATGGGAAACATTGATTCAGTTCGCGAACACTTTGATTCACGAACCCGGTCCTGGAACGGATTAAGTTCGTAAGTCGAGGCGCTACTGTACTTGCTTTTTACACATGGTATTTCATTACTTCAGAATCTCCAAAGTGTTTCATAGTCAATGCAGTACTTTGATACTTTAACAGTAGGAAACATTGCACCCAATTTATATACAGAAAGACTGCACAAATAATACTGAGAAGACCTTAATGATGCTGGAGCTGATTTATGCTTGTTAGAGGATGTGGGGAAATTTAAGATCACCTTTGAAAGATGCCACTCTGACAGTGCTCGAGTCTCAAATAGGGCTGAAAGCCATGATCTTTTAACAGGAGTGTAGAAAAATCAGCTGCAAATGTTCAGAAATCCAACAGAAGTAAAGATTTTGATTATATCCGGTGAATTCCACTGATAGAAGTGACTAATTAAACTAAGGGTGATATTAATTCCTCTTTCCAAAATACACATTAGTCCTCACTGTAGGACATCTGAGATAAGGGGGCACAATCATAAAATTAACAGTAGATCATCAACACTGAAATTAGGGAATAACCTTCTAGTGATATTGTGGAAATTTTCAACAACTAGGAATACTGGGTCAATAGAAATACTTAAAACTAAGAAGGGCATATTTTCCTTCAGTCAATGTGTCAAGAAATACAATGCTCAAAGGCAGGTAGAAGAATTGAGGTAAAGGCGTCAGACAGCAGCTTAACTGATTTTTGTGGATAATGAAATCCACATAATTGTGGCCTAGAATCCGTTAGGAAAATAAATGAGCTTTTCTTGAGAACATTGCTGCCATATTTACAGTGTCTGGTGAGGCAAAGGCAATGACAAAGATAACAAATTACAAGAGTACACAAATCACTGTACAATTTGAACAGTGCCCCATCAATGCCCCAAAAACAAGCACTCAAAACCCCAGGTGAGTTTCGTGAAAATGCTCAACTGAGCTGCTGAAGGAAATTACAAGCCACACAACACCAGTCCAACAGTTCTATTTGAAATCACAAGCTTTTACAGAGATGCTCCTTCTTCAGGTGAAATGGACAGAAGTGCACAGGATCAAAATGTACATGCAGAGAGATTTGCCATATCTCTCCACCTATGTATTCTATGCCTGGAAGTTTCCCTCCACTTCACCTGATGATGAAGCAGTACTCGAAAAGCTTGTGATTTCAAATAAACCTGTTGGACTACAATCTGGTGTTGTGTGACTTCTGACTTTATTCACTCCAGTCCAACATCAGCACTTGCACATCAGAAATAAATTACACTCGCTAGAAATCTAGTACTTGTATTTAAAGACATAAAGGCTGTTGTAATGACAAGATTTTTAACCATTCATCAATACTCAAAGCCTTAGGCCCAGAATTACAACTTTCATTCTCACCGTAACAAATTGTTCCTGGAACTTTTTGTAGTGATTGTAAGGCAGTCAGCCAGATACTTCATAGAATATGAGTTCTCTGATCGGGGCTGTAAATCTAGTTCAACCAAGGAACCCTGTCTGACAGATAGAAACAGGAGTGTCAGACATCCTGTTCACTTTGAGCGCTGACTTTGAGGGAGCTGAGTCAGTGTCAAGGACTTTCCACATGTAAATAAAAGGTGACCTGGTGATGGGATACCTACCTCTGTGCAGTTACTTCACTTTTAAAACTTCAAATTATGCTTTTTTTGTCTCCTTATTTTCTCTCAATCGAACATTTATTTTATTTGTTATTACTCTTCTTGAAACTAATTTGATACTAATTCATCCTATTGTCTCTTACAAATTTCCTGCTTCGCTCTTAAAACATTGAATAGTGCAGCACAGAAGCAGGTCCTTTGGCCCACCAGGTCTGTGCCAATTATGATGAGGGCCATGGATAGGGTGGATAGTTGCTTTCCCAGAGTGGAAATATCAAATAATGAAGCATAGGTCTAAGATAAGAGGGGATAAGTTTAAAGGGGATGTGCAAGGAAAGGTTTTCTTTTACACAGAAGCGAGTAGGTACATGGAATGTGCTGCCAGGGGAGGTGGTAGAAACAGATACAATAGCAAAGTTTAAGAGACGTTTAGACAGACACATGAACAAAATGCCCTCAATGCCAATGGACACTTATATTGTCTAATCATGTTTTGTTTGGCACCTTTGGAAATCCAGATATTTTTACATCTACTGGTTCATCTACCTACTCTATAAGTTACATCTTCAAAGAGAAATTTGTCATTCTGATATCCCTTTAGGAAACCTATGCTATTTAATGATTGTATGCTTTACTCCATGCATTGATAAAGACTTTCTTAAGAATGGTTTCCAGAATTTCCCAATATCTGATGATAGGCTAGCTGGCTAGTTTCCTGCTTGAATTTTCTCCTTTTTTATAACAGTGATAATGTATTTGCCAACCATCTAATGGATGATACCTGGATTGAAGGTATTTTGGGAAAATGCTGGAGACGCTCTCTCTTAGAACCCTCAAATACAATTAGGTCAGGGAATATGTTGAGTTTCATTTCCTTAAGTTTTTCAACGGTCTGGATTATAGGGAGAGGTTGGACAAGTTGGGACAGTTTTCTTTAGAGTGTAGGAGGCTGAGCAGGATGGGGTCTCTTATAGAAGTGTATAACATCATGAGAGGCATGGATAGGGTGAATGCACTCAGTCTTTTTCCCAGGGTTGAGGAATCAAGGACTAGAGAGCGTCAGTCTAAGGATACAGGGGAAAGAATCAAAGGGAACCTGAGGGGCAACGTTTTCACACAGAGGGTGGTACACGCAAGGAATAAGCTGTCAGCAAGAAGTGGTTGAGGCGGGTATATTGTCAACATTTAAAAGACATTTGGACAAATACATGGATAGGAAAGATTTAGAAAGGTATGGGCCAAGTGCAGCGAAATGAGATGAGCATTTATGGACAGTTTGATCAGCATGGACCAGTTTGGACTAAAGGGCCCATCTCTGTGTGGAAGGACTGTATGACTCTATGACCGTTTTACTGCTTTTTTTATTCATTCTTAAGTTGTGGACATTGCTGGCTGAGCCGGCATTTACTGCCAATTCCTGATTGCTCAGGAGAAGGTGGTGATACCTTTTTGAGCTGTTGCAGTCCTTAGGAACAAGATTAGAATGGTGCTGGAAATGCACAGCAGGTCAGGCAGCATCCGAGGAGCAGGAAAATTGACATTTTGGGCAGGAGCCCTTCAACAGGAATTGTGATGTTTCCTGATTAAGGGCTCCTGCCCAAAAAGTCAATTTTCCTGCTCCTCAGATGCTGCCTGACTTGCTGTGCTTCTCCAGCATCACTCTAATCTTGACTCTGATTTCCAGCATCTGCAGTCCTCACTTTCGCCTAGTCCTTAGGAACACCAACATTGCTGTTTGGAAGAGGATTCCAGGACTTTGACTCAGCAACAGCAAAGGAACAATGTTATAGAATCATAGAGATGAACAGCAGGAAACAGACCCTTCAGCCTAACTTGTCCATGCCGACCAGATATCCCAATCTAATCCCACCTGCCAGCACCCGACCCATATCCCTCCTTCCTATTCATATACACATCCAGATGCCTTTTAAATATTGCAGTTGTACCAGACTGCACCACTTCGTCTGGCAACTCATTCCATACACGTACCACCCTCTGTGTGAAAAAGTTGCTCCTTAGGTCTCTTTTAAATCTTTCCCCTCTCACCCTAAACCTATGCCCTCTAGTTTTGGACTCCTCCACACAAGGAAAAGACTTGTCTATTTATCCTAACCATGCCCCTAATGATTTTATAAAACTCAATAAGGTCACCTCTCAGCCTCCGACGCTTCAGGGAAAACAGTCTCAGCATATTCAACCTCTCCTGATGGCTCAAATCCTCCAACCCTGGCAATATCCTTGCTAATCTTTTTTGAGCCCTTTCAAGTTTCATAGCATCTTTCTGATAGAATGGAGACCAGAATTGGACACAATATTCCAACAGTGGCCTAACCAATGTCCTGTACCGCTCTGCCCTTATCAATCCTCTTTGTTACTTCTTCAAAAAACTCAGTCAAGTTTGTGAGACATGATTTCCCACACACAAAGCCATGTTGACTATCCCTAATCAGTCTTTGCCTTTCCAAATACATGGACATCCTGTCCCTCAGGATTCCCTCCAACAACTTGCCCACTGCCATCCTCAGGGTCACTGGTGTATGGTTCCCTGGCTTGTGCTTACCACCTTTCTCAAACAGTGGGACCACATTAGCTAACCTCCAGTTTTCCAGCACCTTACCTGTGACTATTGATGATACAAACATCTCAGCAGTTACTTTCCAAGCTTGATATAGTTACAAGTCAGGATGGTATTTGGCTTGGAGGGAACTACGTACTTAAACTGCTTCTAAAAACCCTTACAGCAGTTTTTAAGTTCCAAGCTAGTTTACTCTCATTTTCTATTTTTATTTCCTTTTTAATCATTTTTTTTGCTGGTTCTTTATCAGCTTCAAAAATACTCCTAATCCTTAGACTTGCTATTAATCTTTGCAGTATTAGAATGTTGTAACAATCCCAAATATGATGATTAACATATCCTGACAATCACAGGTTGGTTTAAATTATTCATTGCTTTACAAAGAATCTTTAGTGTGTCATTTTGTGGTTACATTTCATGGCTTCTGAAAAGTACATTTTGCAGCAATTTCTCTGCTGATTGGATTTCCCCACATTACTGAGAAGATATGTACAGTCAAGCAATTCATCATTTCATTCTAAACGCAGCAGATAACCAGATCACCAGGAAGGTAGGTTTCATTCACTTCACAAAAACTGTAACTTACAACAGCCTTATAAAAGACTTTGGTCTACTTTGGCCTGTTGGCAGCACAAAATTACGAGGGAGGAGATAACTGGGGCTTAATTTCTGCATTTCTGCAATGGATTGATTTGTCATCCAGCAACTTCTTTCATGTATAAACAATTAAACATATTTTGAATGACACTTCTGAATTCTATAAGAGTTTTGAAACATTTTAATGGTTTTACAACAAGTCTGTAAGTTAAACCATTATTGACTTGTTGTTACATTCTGCTCACTTTTACTCATTTATTTTATCCTGAGATATGGCCTGGGAGATTCAGAAAGGATATTTGGTAGACCACAGCAAGGAACATTCAAGGAATGTGAAGATTCTGACAAATATATCACCAGGTTATTGGTATATTTTTATTCTTCAGTTTCCCATCTGGCACTCAATCAAATCATTAGGACAGCCAGACAACCAATGAACATGGCAATGGCATGAAATCGGAGGCTGGGACTTTCAGGGAAGGTAACAATTAGGTATGGACCCTTCCTATCTCCAAGTTAGCAGATGTTATCAATAATTCCCTCAATTCAGGTACTATCCCACCATCCAACCCACACCTCCAGCCCCACCCTCAAATCTGTCATTCATCTGCCCACCTGGTTAAAACAACCCTTGACCCTTTCATTTTTGCAAATTAATACCTGAACTCTAACCTGCCTTAATTCTCCAAGGTCCACAAACATACTGTTCTCATTAATTTTAAGAATTCTTTATTGGAATTGAGGGCTTCTCTGGTAAGAGCAGCATTTGTTAACCATTCATAATTCCTTTCAATAAAGTGCCTACATTGGAATTCACAACAATCAATTATAGTTTCATGGCACTGTTAGTGAAGCTAGCTTTCAATTAGTAAAATGAATTTGAATTCCACCAGGTTCCCAGGGCATTAGCCTAGACCTCTGCATAACCAATCCAGCAACATTAAGACTATAAGACCATGAGACACAGGAGCGAAAATTCAGCCATTCGGCCCATTAGCACTGCTCGCCATTCAATCATGGCTGATAGGCTTTTCAATCCCATTTTCCCGCTTTATATTAGATTAGATTACTTACAGTGTGGAAACAGGCCCTTCGGCCCAACAAGTCCACACCGACCCGCCGAAGCGCAACCCATCCATACCCCTACATTTACCCCTTACCTAACACTAGGGGCAATTTAGCATGGCCAATTCACCTGACCCGCACATCTTTGGACTGTGGGAGGAAACCGGAGCACCCGGAGGAAACCCACGCAGACACGGGGAGAACGTGCAAACTCCACACAGTCAGTCGCCTGAGGCGGGAATTGAACCCAGGTCCCTGGCGCTGTGAGGCAGCAGTGCTAACCACTGTGCCACCCTGCCGCTTTCTCCCTGTTACTTTGATACCCTTGGCAATCAAGAAGTTATCTACCACTGTTTTAAATATACTCAGTGACCTGGCCTCCACAACCTTCTGTGGCAATGAATTCCACAGATTCACCACTCCTTCTCTCCATTTTAAACAGTTATCCCTTTACTCTAAGGCTGTGCCCTTGGGTCCTCACCTCTCCTGCCAATGAAAAAATCCTCCCTATTTCCACTCTGTCCAGGATGTTCAGTTGTCTGTAAGTTTCAATTAGATCCCCTCATCCTTGTAAACTCCGTTGAGTATTGTCTCATAGTACTCAAACATTCCTCGTATTTTCCTGTGAATTTTCTCATGAACCTCCTCTGTATTGGCTCCAAGATCAATATATCCTTCCTGAGGTATGGGGCCCAAAATTGCTCACAATACTCTATACGTGGTTTGACAAGAGCTTTATAAAGCCTCAGGAGTACATCCCTGCATTTATATTCTAATCCTCTCAAAATAAAAGCCAACATTGTATTTGCTTTCCTAATTACCAACTCAACCCACAAGTTTACCTTAAGAGAAACCTTGACTAGGGCTCTTAAGTCCCTTTGCATTTCAGATTTATGAATTTTCTTTCCATTTAGGAAATAGTCCATGCCTCTTCTCTTCCTTCCAAAGTACATGAGCTCACCCTTTCCCAGGTTGTACTCCATTTGCCACTTCTTTGTCCACTCTCCTCACCTGTCTGAGTCTTTCTGCAGCCTCCCCACCTCCTCAATACTACCTGTCCCTCCACCTATTTTTGTATCATCTACAAACTGAGCCAGAGTACCCTCAGTTCCTCCATCTAGATCATTAATGTATAAAGCAAAACGTTGTGGTCCTAATACTGACCCTTGTGGAACACTACTAGTCACCGGCTTCCATCCTGTGAAGGACCCTTTTATCCCCATACTCTGCTTTCTGCCAAACAGCCAATCTTCTATCCATGCTATTATCTTGCCTCTAATACCATGGGCCATTACCGTAATCAAAGTCTCCTGTGTAACACCTTATCAAAGGCCTTCTTGAAGCCCAGATAGATAACATCCATTGGCTCTCCATGGTCTAACCTGCTTATTACCTCCTCAAAGAATTCTAACAGATTTATCAGGCATAAACTCCCCTTGATGCATTTCCAGGTATTCAGAGATCACTCCAAGATCTTACAAACAACTGAGTTCAGGCTAATTGACCTATACTTTCCCTTCTTTTTCCTTACTCCCTTCTTAAATGGAAGGTTACATTAGTGATTTTCCAGTCCTCTGGGACCCTCCATGACTCCACTTATTCTTGAAATATCACTACTAATGCCTCCACTATCTCTTCAGTTGGATCCTTCAGAACTCTGGGGTGTAGTCCATCTGGTCCTGGTGATTTGTCCACTTTCAGACCTTTCAGTTTTTCTAGCACCTTCTCCTTGGTGATGGCCACCATATTCATCTCTGCCCCCCTCCCCATACCACCACCACCAATTCGCTTGAAGTTTTGGGATATTACTCATGTTTTCCACTGTGAAGACTGATACAAAGTACTTATTCAGTTCCTCAATCAGTTCTGTGTTCCCAATTACTACTTCTCCAGCATCATTGTTCAACGGCCCAACGTCCACTTTTGCCACTCTTTTCCCCTTTGTATATCTAAAGAAATGCTTACAATCTTTAATATTACTGGCTAGCTTACCCTCATATTTAATCTTCTCCCTTCCTATTTCTTTCTTCATTGTCTTCTGTTGGTCTTTGTAGGCTTCCCAATCCTCTGGCTTCTGAATGCCCTTCACCACGTTATATGCTCTCTTTATTGCTTTTATGCTGTCCCTGACATCCCTGGTCAGCCATGGTTGTCTCATTCTCCGATTATTGTGCTTCGGTTTCCTCGGAATGAATCTCTGCAGTGTCTCCTGGATTACTCCCAGAAACTCCTGCCATTGCTGTTCCACAGTCTTTCCTGCTAGGCTCCTCTCCCAGTCAATTCTACCCAGCTCCTCCCTCATGCCTCTGTAGTTGCCTTTATTCAACTGTAATACCATTATGTCAGATTCCACCCTCTCCCTCTCATGTTGCAAAGTAAATTATATTATGTTATTTATGGTCACTGACTCCTAAAGGTTCATTTACTTTAAACTGCCTCAAGCCTGACTCATTGCACAACACTAAATCCAGAATTACCTGTCCTCTAGTGGGCACCACAATAAGCCATCACATTGGCATTCCATGAATTCCTTTTCTTGTGATCCACTATCAACTTGATTTTCCCAATCCACCTGTTTATTGAAATCCCCATGATCACTGTGACCTTGTCTTTCTTACATGCTATTTCTACCTCTTAGTGCACCTTATGCCCTAAATCTTGACTACTGTTTAGAGGACTGTACATAATTCCCATATTGGTCTTTTTTTACCTTTGTGGTTACTCAACATAGATTTCACATTATCTGGCCTTACTTCATTTGTTGTTATTGATTTAACTTCATTTCTAATTAACAAGGCAATCCCCAGCCCTTCTGCCCGCCTGCCTGTCTTTTCGATAGGATGTATATCCAATTTGATATTTAGATCCTGATCTGCTTGCAGCCACATCTCCGTGATGTCGACCAAATCATACATTCCAATTTCAGTCTGTTCCACAAGCTCATTTATCTTAATTTGTACAGTACGTGCATTCAGACACAACACCTTCAGTTCTGTATTGACCGTCCCTCTTCTCATTGTCATTCGTTTATCCAGTGTATTTACTGTTTGATTCATAACCCTGTCCTATTTCATGTGCCGGAAAGTTTAATAACCTCTTCTCAGTTCTCCTTTCTTTTCATTTTGTTCATATTTTTCCATGCAGCTGAATCCACCCTGACAGGTGCTGCTTTGTTTCCAATTGGTTATTATGCTATATAGAATTTTGCCCTTCCCTTGTCTCCCATCCCACCCCCACCCCCCACTTTCTAGTTAAAAGTCCTGTTGACCACTCTATTTACCCTTTTCGCTAGAACTCTGGTCCCAGTTCAGTTCACATGGATTCCATCCTACCAGTAGAGATCCCTCCTATTCCAAAACTGATGCTAGTGCCCAATGAAAAGAAATCTCTCTTTTCCGCACCACTCTTTTAGCTATGTGTTTACTTCCCTTATTCTCACATTCCTCTGCCAATTTGCACATGGCTCGGGCAGTAATTCAGAAACTATAATCCTTGAGGACCTGTAATTTAATTCCTGGTTCCTAATAATCCTTAAACAGGTCATTGTCACTACTCGAATTTGCTCAGACGCAGTTTTGGTTAGAGCTTCATTATTGAGTCTCGTCAGTCAGTACCAAAACAGCTCTTACCAATTTCACAAATGTTATCTGACTGTAACAGTAATCTATCCTTCTTAATCTATCTGTAGTTTTCAGAATGCTTTGCCACCACAGCATTCTCTTTCAATACATTTCCAGTCATTCACGTGGATAGGCTGCACTTGCCTGGTGCCACTTTTACCAATCTAGTGGCTGTATATCACTTGTTTTGGCATTTCTTTCTGCTTTCATACCATAAATTCTGATATCTCATAAGAATTTATCTTTGGCCCTCTCCTATTTTGTATTTCCATGCCATATTGGCAATATCACCAAATAACAGTTTCTACGTGTATACTGATAACAAACAGTTTCACCTCAACATCAACTTGATCCCACAACTGCCTGAATTGTCAGATTGGTTCTCTAACATTCAATTATACATAAAGTTCCCTCTATTAAATATTGAAATACAGGTGACACTATCTTTCGTCTGCACTACAAATGTCTTTGTTCCCTTGGCACTGACTCCATTAATCTCCTTCACAACTATCTGAGACTGAACCAGTTTTCCACCTTGGCAACCTATTTGCCCTTTTGAGAGAATTTGACCACCATGAGCAGGTATTGGAGCCGTTGACATATTATGTCAGGAATCCATTAGCATATCCTTTTTGATTTGACTGAGGCGTGTTGACAATTACTGCAAGTATTCTGGCTTTGTGTGTGTTAAACAGCATGGCGAAACAGCAGTAATATTAATCTTGTATCACTGGTTGAAGGAGTAAAGTGCAAAAAGGAAGGCAGAGATATTATAAGCTCTCAGGTAGGCTCAGAGTGAGGGAGCACTATGACAACAGAGAAACAACCTGGAGATGCATTCTGATCCAGTCCATGAACTCGGTTACTAGTGAAGCATTTTCAGCTGCTGGTGCACGAGGACACCGAGGTCTTGTTGAACATATCCCTCTCTCAATTTACAACCATTCAAATAATAATATACCTGCCTATTTTTGTTATGAAGGTGGATAAACTTGTATTTATCCACATTGTATTGCATCTGCCATGCACTTAGCCACGCACTCAGCCTGATCAAATCGCACAGCAACATGTCTGCATCTTTTTCACAGTTCATATTTCCACACAGATTTGTGTCTTCCATAAATTCACATAGTGTATTTAGTTTCCTCATCTGAATCACTGGCATTTTTTGTCACTAGCTGGAGTCCTAGTACTGATCCCTGTAGTACCCCACTAGTCATGCCTGACATTCAAAAAAAGGTCCATTTATTCCTACACTTTGTTTCCTGTCTGTTAACCGATTTTCTAGCCATCTCAATACGCTACCGACAATCTGATGGACTTTAATTTTACACATTCATCTCTTTTAAGGGACTTTTTCAAAAGCTTCTGAAATTCCAAATAAACCACATTCACCGTTTCCCCCAAAATAACACTCTTAGTCACATCCTCAAAGAATATCAGTAGACTTATTAAGCATGATTTCCCTTTTGTAAATCCATTCTGACTATGTGTAATTCTATTATGATTTCTAAGTGCTCTGCTATAAAATGGACTCCAGCAACTTGCCCACTCCAAACAACAGACTCACTAGTCCAAAATTACCTATTTTCTCTCAATCTCATGTCGGATTCCAATTTCCGTGGATGTGAATTGAGGACAATAACCCACTCTGGTTTCCTTGTCAACTTTTCTCAATATCTAGCTTTGTTTGGCGAGTTTGGTAAGAGGGTGGAGGCTGAATATCAACAAGGCAAATTGTGCCATCAGCAAAGTGTTTAACAAAGCTAATCCCCCTCAATTGGCAACTCACTGATACTTAGCAAGAATCTCACCAAACCACTTGTGAAAAGCGAGATGCTCCCAATGTCAAAACTGGTTAATGTTCCACCCAAAGTGTCAAATTTTGTTTGTTGACATGTTAGTAAAGCTCTTGTGCTTGTTTTATTACATTTGGTCCTTATTTCAAAGGAAGGGAAGTTTTACTGCAACTATGTAAGGTGCTGGTGAGACCACATCTGGAATACAGTAGTGTGAGCAGTTATGATCCCTTTATGGCAAGATATTTCACTGGTGGCAGTTCAAAGAAATTCACAAGGGTGATTCCCTGGTATTGGAGGGATTTCTAAAGAGATTCAGACTCTACTCACTGGAGTTTAGAAGAATGAGAGGTGATCTCATTGAAACATATGGAATTCGTAAGCAGCTTGGCAGGGCAAATACTGAGAGGATGTTTCCCATCATGGTAGAGTGCACAGTGTCAGAATAAAGGGGGCCAAATTAAGACTGAGATGAGGAGGAATTTCTTCTCTCAGAGAGTTGGCTTTTTCAAACACCTTGTCGCAGAGACAGTGGGGACAGTCCTCGTGCATATTTAAGGCTGTGGTAGATAAATTCTTTATCACTCAGGGAATCAAAGATTATGGGAAAAATGCAGGAAAGTGGGTATGAAGAAGGCTAGATCAGCAATGGTCCTATTGAATGGTGGAACGGGCTGATCGGCCTACACCTGTTCCTATTTCTTAATGGTCTTATTAAAAGGTGATTATATAAATACAAATGTTAAGTCTCATACTGCCAGAGAGGAAAGAAGCAAAGACGCAGAGATGCAACATTTGAAGTCAAATAAAAATCAATAAATCCAAAGAGAGTAACAATACAGTTGAATTTGCAGAGATTCCTTAAGATTTACTGTTAACAATCAGTCAATAATTTACCAAGCGAGCTATCAAATAGATTCTGTTGCTCGGGCTCATTCCTTAGCTTTCTTGGGCGGAATTGTATAGGGGCCTGAGCAACATGGTGAGAAATGGGGCAGAATCACACTAAGTCCAGGGAAGCCTGCCTCAATGTAGGAAGCAACTCGCCTGCATCGTCTACATTCCAGACCCTAAGATGAGATTCTCGCTCGGGTATAGTGAGTTACACATTAATGGGGTTTATTGCTTGTTTACAACCTTATTAATTGGACATCCCACCTCACTAATATGTTCTTTCTTGTGAGCAACTTGGACACCAAGAATTCTCGACATTGAAGTCAGAGTAGATACCTGGAAAACTTTAGCTTGGCACTTCTTGGAAGAACCTCTATCTTGGGCACAAGACACCAACATCTCAGGGCATGATCCATGGGCACAGGCCAAATGTTCCTCACATCCATGGACACTGGCATCTGACATTTGCCAGACACTAAGAACCCTCATGACACAACTGTCATCATATTGGTGCAGCAAGAATATTGGGCACATGGGGCCACACACACAGCCCATGGATTACACCAGGCTATATCTCTGGGTTGTTTGCTTACTTTCCTAGAGCTCATGCTTTTTGATCCAACCTGGATGCTCACAATATCCATGTCTTACCTTTCCATGCCTTGCCTCAGTCATAGGTACCAGGCTCACACTACTATTGCATTATTTTGCAGTTTAGAGCTGATACAAAGCCAGGAAGCTTGTCATGGTAATCTGCAGTCATCATCAGTCAAGGAGATATTCTTCTGTCAGGGGGCCCCAGCACAGTAAGTCAAGGAAGCCTTGGATACCAGTCCAAGGATTTGAAAATAGTCACCCACCCACACAGAGTGGTTAGATTAGAATTCGTTTTTCATACAGGGTGGAAATCCAAATGCCCACCACCCATCTGTTCCCCTCTTTGTGCTGTTTTCCTCCTGAAATAAGAGACAGGCAGGTATTATGGGAGATGAAAGTGAGCAGAAAGTGGTGCCGATGTGGAGGCATCCCAAGTGAGTAAAAAGGCACAGCTTAGAGTATGAAGTTTAGGTGGGTCACAGTGAGTCAATTAAGATGCAACAAAAGTGACAATGGTAGATAATGAGTCTTGCTGGGAGATGGGTGCAATAGTAGAGAAGGAGTGAGTATGAGATATCAGAGAGAAGATGGTGGTGCTTTTGTTGGTAGGGTGGAGAAGGTGATGCCTTTCTCCCTACTTTACTGGGCATTCTTCCACACAGCTCAGACCACACTGTCCAGAGTGACAAGCTCAGACCAGGCAGGCACAGTGTAGTGTCATTGCTGCTGCACTCAATCCTGAGGGAAAGGACATCCCATATCTGCATCACCCTGTCTACCAGTACCTACAGATACCTACCTGCAAAGTGGGTGCCAATTTCCCCTCAATTGCTATGTCCAAGGTAAATGTCAGGAACTGTGCAGGGCAGTTCCAGACTGATGGTGCTCTTCCGGGTGTGCAACGACCTTTCAAAGAAGCATCGTGCCACAAATGTCAATGTTTTGATGGGTATCCAGTGAGCTGTTCGAGGAATGGCGAGTGGTGGAATGGAGCTATAACTGGGCTAACACTGCATCGTACTGGAAGGGTAGGTAGTTAATAAGGTGAGATTGCTAAGATAAGTGAGAGATTGCATTGGGCCAGATAGCAAGAACTCCTTCATGACACTTGATGTAACTGATCTTTAGTGGAAAATATGCAAGATGCAGCCCATAATTTCCAAGTCTTCAGAAACAAACATGCACCTACTTCTCTGACATTGTAAACCTTAACCACTTTGGCCTAATAGTCTCTAACTATATTGTATACTTAAGACCACATTGAATATGCACCCCAGTTAGTTTCTTAGTAAATTGAGTACTTCTAAATATGAAATAAACCTTACTAATATGTACATAGTCATGTTTATGGACCCAAAGAAACCCAATTTGAATTTACTTCTCTGAACTTGATTTATGTATGATATACTTTTCCCACATGTTTCTATTAGATTTCTCAATGTTTGGGTGAATTCAACTGTACTGAGTCGTTAAAAATTGTGCAACTCACTGATGAACTACATGTTGCCTTCAACACTCTTTTTAAATTTAATTACACATTTACTTCAGTCCATATCCAAAACAGCTCTGGCTTATGGCATTATATAATAACATCATAAATAGAGGAGGCCATTTGACCCCTCGAGTCCATTCTGTGGGAAACTGTGAGATTATGCACTTTGGTCAGAAACAGAGGCATAGACTATTTTATAAATGGGGAAAGGCTTTGGAAATCTGAAGCACATACAAACTTATGAGTCCTAGTTCAGGATTATTTTAAGGTTAACATGCAGGTTTAGTTGGTAGTGAAGAAGCCAAATGCAACATTAGCATTCATTCCAAGAGGGCTTGAACACAACAGCAGTGATGTACTGTTGAGGCTGTATAAAGCTCTGATCAGACTGTATTTGGAATATTGTGGATGGTTATGGGCCTTGTACTAAGATGTACTGGCATAGGAGGGAATCCAGAGTCGAGAGTGTGGCACTGGAAAAGCACAGCAGGTCAGGAAACATCCAAGGAGCAGGAGAATCAATGTTTTGGACATAAGCCCTTCATCAGGAACATTCATATTCAACATACATAACCTCCTGATGAAGGGCTTATGCCCGAAATGTTGAGTCTCGTGCTCCTCCGATGCTGCCTGACCTACTGTTCTTTTCCAGCACCATACTCTCGACTCTGGTCTCCAGCATCTGCAGTCCTCACTTTCTCCTAGGAGCAAGTCCAGAAGAGGTTCAAAATAATGATCCCAAAATGAAGGGCTTGACCTATGAGAAGTGGATGAGAACTCTGGGTCTGTACTCAATGGAATTTAAAAGACTGAGCGGGGAAGCCATTGAAACTTACATACTGATAGGGCTGGATAGATTGGACATGGAGAAGATGTTTCCCCTATAGGAGAGACAAGGTGCACAGTCTCAGAGTGAAGGGACAACCCTTTAGAACTGAACTTAGGAGTAATTTCTTCAGCCAGAAGGTGATGGATCTCTGGAACTAAATGCTGCAGAAGGCTGTGAAGGCCAAGTCATTCAGTGCATTTAGGACAGAGAAAGAAAGGTTCTTGATTCATAAGACTGGGAGCACTCAACTCGCTAGGCTGAGATAGGATGCAACTAAGATTGCTGAGAGAGGTAGGCGATTATCATTCATTATTCATTCAAATTTGTCAACTCTTTCATCTTTGTAAATATGGATACCAACAGTATGTGGGTCTCAGTATATGTGCAGTAGCAACATCTCAGCAATGAAGTTTCAGAAATTGGCAATTGCAAGGTATCACAATGATAAATGGATACTCCCTACTCCTCCACTTTTAATTTGGAGAGTGTTTTCTTGATGCGAAGTGCTGTTAGTCGAGCAGCTGCATTGGCATTCCAACATTCCTGCATGATTCTACCCATCATCTGTAGTGCCTTTTAAAAAAAAACAAAATTCCACATTCGTTTGCTTTAATTTCTTGCACGCACCACTGTTGTTGGTATTATAACATGCAATGCAATCACCAATAGCTCTAAACTTCAGTTTCAGTACTATCTATCTTTTGGAGTATTGTTTATATTTCCTGAGTTTGGAGCACTAATATTTTTGATTAAAATATAAAAAAGTATAACCAAGTAAATACAGATCTTATTCACCCTACAAAGTCAAGCCCCTACAGCATTTTATGACAAAAGCTGATATCAGTACTCTCTTCAATAATTGTCAAATAAATATCCTTTTCGTTATCAAAACATCTCAAGATGAATTCCTGAGGATAGCAAGAGAATTTTATGAAGCAAATGCCAAAGTTAACTGGTGGCTATTGACTACATTTTCCAGGCTATCATGGATTGTTATCAATGTGTAATTGATTAAACAAACTGCGTACATTGCAAAAACTACTTTTTTCTTAAGAAACTTTAATAGCATCCAGCTTGAAAATTATATCTGGGCAATTTGTAGCCAATGCTATAGCCAACTGAGTAACTCATGATCAGCAATTCCTTCTGTGCTTGGGGCTAAGAATCTATCGAACAGGCTATAAACTAAAAGAAGATAGAGGGCCACATTTATAGAAATGACAGAAAGATTGAAGACTATTGAATAGTGATCATGAGATCTTCAGTTTTCCTACTAATAAAATTGGATAGCAGCACTGTAAAAGGCAAAGGCTGTGAATTGTACATAGAACTCCTGAAATCCATGTGAGTAAAAGTTCTTTGAGTATGTTTCCAGCTCAGTGAGGAAGGAAAAGCAGAACAGGATTTAGTTTTTAGACAGTTTTTATTCATTCTTAGGAGGTGGACGTTACTCATTTATTACACATACCTAAATGTCTAGAAGAAGGTAGAATTGAGATGTCTTTGTGAAGTTCTCGGGGTGTAGGGACATTAATGTGCTGTTAAGGGGGGTGTTCCAGCATTTTGATCGAGTGACAATGGAGGAACATGATACAGTTCCTGTCAGGGTTGTGTGTAATTTAGGAGGAACTTGGTGATGTGCCCGTGCATCTGCTGCTTTTGTTCTTCTAGAGAGGCTCTGGATTTGGAGGTGCTGCCAAAGCAGCCTTTGTGAGTTGATGCCATACCCTTGGAGATAGTACACTTTGCTACTACTTCAGATTGGTGCTGAAGGCACCAGAATGATACAGAGTGCTGTTGGATACACACTTGTCCAGGCAAGTAGACAGTATTACATCACATTCTTGAATAGTGCCTTGTAAGTGGTGGATAGTTATTGGGAAGAAAGAAGATGAGCACTCAGCATAGAATTCCTGGCCTCTTACCTGCCCTTGGAGCCCAGTACTTATATGGTTAACCCTGTTAAGTTCTGGTCAATGGTAACACTAGGATTTTGAATGTAGAGAATTCAAAGATGGTAATGCCATTGAATATCAAGAAGATACGGCTAGATTCTGCCTTTTTAGAGATCATCATTGGCTAATATTTATGGAGTGTGAATGTCACTTGTCACTAATTAGTTCAAGTGGGTTAAGGGTTATAGACGGCAGGCAGGAAAGTGGAGTTGAAGATGAGATGAGATTGTGTCAAATGGCGGAGCAAACTCAAGGAACTGAACTGTCCACACCTCTCCTAGTTATTATGTATTTATTGTTCAGGTCTTGCTGCACTTGGACAATGTTTGCTTTAATATCTGAGGTGCTGAATATTGTGTAATCAACAGCAAACATCCCCACTTCTGACCTTATAATAGGCGGAAAGTCACTGATGAAGCAGCTGAAGATGGTTGGGCTTAGCTCACTCCCCTGAAGAACTCCTGCAGAGATGCCCGGGAGCTGAGATGACTAACCTCCAACAACCACAACCAATTTCCTATGCGAAGATCGTAAGGACTGCAGATGTTGCAAGTCAGAGTCAATAAAATGTATAGCTAGAAAAACACAGCAGGTCAGACAGCATCGGAAGAGCAGGCAAGTTGACGTTTCGGGTCAGGACCCTTCATCAGGATTGGGGAGGGGGAAGGGAGCTCAGAAATAAATAGGGGTGGTGGGGCTGGGAGAAAGGTAGATGAGATGGTGATAGGTGGATGCAGGCAAGGGGTTATTGTTATTGGTCAATGGGAGTGCTAGAGCAGATAGGTGAGACGGAAGATGGACAGGTATGTCAGGTCAAGGAGAAGGGGAGGAGAGGGAGGGCTGAACATAGGATGACACTGGGGTTGGGGAGATTTTGAAGGTGATCGCCCCCAACCTTATCCGATGGCCAGTCCTCCTTCTCCTCCTTAACCTGATGTACCTGTCCATCTTCCTTCTAACCTATCCACTCCAGCCTTCCCATTGACTAATTACAAGAACCCCTACCAGCATCAACCTATCACCACCCCACCTACCTCTTCTCCAGCCCCACTCCCTCATTTATTTCTAAGCTCCCTTCCCCTTCCACAGTCTTGATGAAGGTTCCTAATCCAAAACATTGACTTGTCTGCTCCTTCGACATCATCTTCCTATGTGCCAGGTGTGACTCCACCAGATAAGAGTTTGCCCCCGATTCATATTAGTTCCAATTTTGATCATATTCCATGATGCCATAATCAGTCAATTGTTGTCTTGATGTCAAGGGCAGTAACTCTCACCTTAGTTCTGGAGACCAGCTCATCCAGATATGTTCAGATCAAGGGTGTTGTGAGGCCAGGAAATAAGTAGGCTTGGTGGAACCCAAAATGAGTGACAGTGAGCAGGTTATTGCTGAGCAAATAATAAGGAAGGTCAGTTAAGTGACAACACATTTTTGTGGGTTTGAAATCACATGTAGGCCAGACCAGGTAAGTTTTGCATTAATGAACCAGATGGGTTTTAATGTTCCATTGCTAATGGTGACATGGTCACCATGAAGCTAGTTTTTAAATCCAGATTTATACAGAATTCAAATTTCATCAACTGCCTTTGTCTTTGATAGCCCCTTGGGATTAAGGATTACTTTCTCTCATTCTGTTATTGCAGATCCTGAGGTGCCTAAACTGTGAGAAAGTGAGGACTGCAGATGCTGGAGATCAGAGCTGAAAAATGTGTTGCTGGAAAAGCGCATCAGGTCAGACAGCATCCAAGGACCAGGAAAATCGACATTTCGGGCATAAGCTCCTTGGATACTGCCTGACCTGCTGTGCTTTTCCAGCAACACATTTCTTGTGCCTAAACTGTCCAAAGCTGCATCTCCAAACTGCTCATGGGTGGGGCAAATGGTGTTTGCTGAAGTGGATGGCTGAAAAGCTCAGGTTTTTATATGCTCCATCAATTGTTTTGATTTTAGCATCCTTCTGGGCTTGTCTGAGATATTGACAATGACGGAAACTTGCAATATTCCCACCATTTTTGGGTGGTCAAGGTTAGAAACTCCCTTGCGTCAATAATGTATTTTCTCAAGCTGGCTCTGAAGATGCCCTTGAAACATGCCCCCTGCCCTCCCAATAACTATATGCCATGACAAACAATTTATTTTGGGATTCTTGTGACAGACAAGCAGATGATGTGGCCTGGCCGACACAGCTGACTGACCGCAGCTAATGTTTCGATGCTGGAGATGTTTGACCTCAGAGAGGATTCTGATATCAGGGCACCTCTCCTGCCTACAGATCTGCAGAACTTCAAGTCTCCAGGACTGTGCAATGGCATATCCTACCGATACTGTCATGGACAGATACATGTGCAGACTGATGAGGATGAGGTCAAGTATGTTTTCCCTCTTGTTGCTTCCCTCACCACCTGCCGCAGATCCAGTCAAGCAGCTACGTCCATTAGGACTTGACCAGCTTGATCAGTAGTGCTACTACCAAGCCACTTGCTAATGGACACTGAAGTTCTCCACCTAGAGTGAACTGTGTGACCTTGGCACCCTGGAAGTTTCTTCTAAGTGCTGTTCATCATCAATGAGTGCTAATTCATCAGCTGACATGGGCTGACAGGTTGTAATCAGGAAGTTTCCTTGCCCATGTATGATCTGATTTCATGAGATGTCATAGGGTCCAGAGTCAATGTCAAGGACTCCCTGGAGAATTCCCCCCAGCAGTATACTGCTGTGCTGCCACCTCTGCTGAGTCTGTCCTATTGGTGGGACAGGACATATGTAGGAAAGATGATGGTGGTGCCTAAGAAATTGACTGCAATGCAGAACCCATTTTTGGGCTTTGGAGTATGTGGTCAACTTCTTTTGTGAGTGTAAATAAAGAAGATTATTCATCCATGCATTCAGCCTAAACGCTGCTAGTCATTCAGCACCCACACACATCTATTAACCTGTAAATCACATGTGTCTCTAACTGAAGAATTTATTTGCAAAGACAATTAAGGGCAATGCAAGCCTTCAAAGGTGAAAGAGAAGTAGGGAGGGAGAGAGAAAGAGGGGACAATTATAGTGCTCAAGGTATATAATTAACAACCTTCACCTTCAGGTTAAAAATACAATTAATATACTATTGATCACCAATAATATTGGGTTGAATGACTTCAGCAACACTTTTATAAGAGGGCTTTGATTTGAGATCACAGCTCTATGATAATACTAACAAATTACATTTTAATGCCTCTGATACAGTAAGTGACTGCCTGTGGACAGTTTCACTCAGATTACATTAATTCCAGGCTAGTGTTAATGAATGCCTCTATGCAACTCATCATTCCACTTGCTGAACCTTTGGATTTGTACAATGGTAGAAGAAAGAGGTAAAAACAATGACTGCAGATGCTGGAAACCAGATTCTGGATCAGTGGTGCTGGAAGAGCACAGCAGTTCAGGCAGCATCCAAAGTGCAGCGAAATCGACGTTTCGGGCAAAGGGCTTTTAGCAGGCAATTACATAAGTGCCTTTTAGTTTCAGTGTGTGTCTTAAATACAAACTTCTAATTAAACTTCTTTCACAAAGTTTGTTACGCTTTTGGGAAAATATGTTGATGTTATTACATTGGTGGTAATAAATGCAAACTAACAACTGACTTTGTAAAACTGATATGTTGTTCACCATTTGGAATGAAATTTGCAAAAATTATGAACATTGATAATTACAAAAAATAATTAACAATCCACATAAGTCATACCTGAAAGTTTTGCCATTGATTTGGAATTGTTGGTCTCAGGTTTTGTTCACAAACTACTGTTCTCATATCTTCTATGGAAGGATCCGAAGGAACAAGATTGTAATAAGGCAAGTGATACTCATCGTGGAATCCTATTTAAAATTATAGGCCTATGCATTAATCATTTTTGTACTGCATATAAGTGATGCTTTTCTTAAAAATATACTATTAAAATATTCATATCAGTAGATTTATCCAAACATATCACAATTTTAAAAAACTACTTTGAATCATTATAATCTACATAATTATCTACAATATAACATGCATTTGTATAAGAGCTCATCTGTCACATGACAACATCCAGGTTTGAACTACTGCCAGCTAACCATCTCCAGTAGGAAAACATTCAACTACCAGGTCTGACATCAATAATATCATCATTGCTTCACTAGTCACCACCTTCATTTCCTTCTAACTCCCTTCAAGATGCTACCATAATCACTATTGTACTTCCAAATCATCACCACCAACCCCTGTCCCTCACTTCCTGTAATGCAATCCCCAGTTTTTGCTCAATGGATGAGATCAGACAATGATGAGATCACAGGATGTGAATCAGATCATGTGACATCATGTAAGCAAAGGGCTTATTCCAAGTAGCCAAGTGGCGATTTCACTGTGCTGCGGTTTATAATGTACATAATTCATAAACAGCTTTCATTACCACGCTAGCCTCATATACAGCTCTAAGCACAACTACAATATGACAGCAGCTGTAAAACTGAAAAAACCTTTCTTAGAGAAAAGTCACCCTGCTATGCCCAGCACTGATGCAAAATGTTAAAACATGAGATAGCAACAATGGCAATCGTGCTCTGAATCCAATCAGGGACAGGAGAACAATGAATCAAACCAATGAAATAGCAGGAAAAGCTGTGCACATGAAATAAGGTAAAGAGGCTACAACAGGCATTCTCAGATGAAGACTGACAAACCACTGGGAATAAACCAGCAAATGCCAATGTCCTGATTGACAGCGATAACATCAATGTACTTATCAAAAGCCTTCACTGTCAGGTCGTATGTTATTGAATCTTCAGTGATCCCTGTGCACAAACTCCAGCATTATGCAAAATCTCAAAGCCACCACATTCCAATGGTAAACAAAACCAGCACAGCACAGAATGGACAGACTCTGCAACAACTCCAGAGGTATTCAGTATCCTGGGACTGACTCAACACTCAGCATACTTTACCACATGGCACACGTTCTCAAGCTCAATGTTCCTGTGCTTCCAGTCCCACAAAGAGATAATCAACATTTTACAGCAAAGTCCTAAATGAATATAGTACACAATTAAATTCACTGCCTATATTTTCCTACTCATCCCCTAGTCAGGGCTGAAGTCCAAAACTGGCTGACATTAAAAACAATGCTGCTGGCACGCACATCAGTTCATCTGTTCGATGTCTCACAAGGTCATTTTCAGGTTCACCCTGATGGAGAGGGCCGGTTCTTGCCACAGACCTTGGGTGAAGATGGGGGTGAGTGGGCAAATGGAACCAATACCCAGCTAAGAACACAGAACATAGAAAGATAGAGCACACAACAGGCCCTTTGGCCCACAATATTGTGCCGAGGATTATTCCTAATCTAAAATAAATAACCTAACCTACGCATCCCTCAATTCATGGCTGTCCATGTGCATGTCCAGCAGTCGCTTAAAAGTCCCTAATGACTCTGCTTCCAACACCACTGCTGGCAATGCATTCCATGTATTCACAACTCTCTGCGTAAAAAATGTCCCTCTAACATCTCCTCTATACCTTTTCCTAGTATCTTAAAACTATGACACCTCATGCCAGTCAACCCTGCCCTGGGGAAAAGTCTCTGGCTATTGACTCTATCCAAGCCTCTCATTACCTTGTATACCTCACATATGAGTAAAATGCCTTTGGGTTCTCGCTATTACTTCCTGCCAAGCTCTCCTGGCTTTCCTGAGTCCATTTCTGAGCTCCTTTCTAGTAAGCCTGGTAATCCTCTATCGCTGTGCTAGATCCTTGCTTCCTCCACCTTACGTATGCTGCTTTCTTCCTTTCCATGAGAAGCTCCTCTCTTCTTGTCATCGAAGGCTCCTTAATCTTACCCCTTCTAGTCTGTCTCAGAGGAACAAATTTTTGCATCACTCACAACAATTGCTCCTTAAACAGTCTCCACATGTCTGTTGTTACCTTTCTGTGGAACAATTGCTCCCAATCTGTACTTCCCAACTCCTGTCTGATAGCATCATAATTTTCTTTTCCCCAATTAAATATCTTCCCTCAGTAACAGCTCCTTTCCCTCTCCAAGGCTATGGTAAATGTGAGGCAGTTGTGATCACTGTCACCAAAGTGTTCTCACACCACGAGATCTGACACCTGTCCTGGCTCATTGCCAAGCACCAAACCCAAAATGGCCTCTCCCCTCGTCGGCTGTGTACATACTGAGTAAGGAATCCCTCCTGAACACACCTGACAAAAGTGTCTCCATCCAAACCAGCTGCACTAAGGAGGTTCCAGTCAATATTGGGAAAGTTTGAGTCACCCATAACAACAACCCTGCCTAATCCGCATTTTTCCAAAATCTGCCAGCCTATGAGTTCTTCAATCTCCCGACTGCTATTAGGGAGTCTGTAGAAAACCCCCAATGAGGTGGCTACTCCCTTGCTGTTCCTAACTTCCACCCATAATGACTCAGTAGACAAATCTCCTTCAACAACCTTTGTTTCTGTAGGTTAGAGAAGGTGGATGGGAGAGAGGGTCTACAGTGTAGTGTCTCAGGTTTAGATCTCACCCACATAAAAACTTCCCAGCACGCTTGCCAGTCTCCCCTTCTCTCCTCACCGCTCTGTTCAAAAAGAGCTTGAATGTCTTTCATGCTCAGCTGAACACTGCAAGAGCTGGGGGACCACAATGAGGAGAAGCTCCTCCACATCACAATGGCGGCCTGGCTGTAAAAAACACAGACATTACATTATAAAATGTTGGAGAGACAGCACGTCCTTACTTGCCTTCCATTCTAGCTTTTTGGTGATTTCAGGTTCATTGAGTTGTACAGCACAAAAACAGATACTTTGGACCAACTCGTCTATGCCGACAAGATAGCCTAAATTAATCTAGTCCAATTTGCCGGCATTTGGCCTATATCGCTCTAAACACTTCCTATGCATATACCCATCCAGATGCCTTTTAAATGTTGTAATTGCACCAGCCTCCACCACTTCCTCTGGCAGCTCATTCCATACACGCACCACTCGCTGTGTAAAAACGTTACCTCTTAGGTCCCTTTTAAGTCTTTCCCCTATCTCCTTAAACCTATGCCCTCTAATTTTGGACTCCCCTACTCTGGGAAAAAGACCTTGACTATTCACCCTATCCATGCTCCTCGTGATTTTATAAACCTCTAGAAAGATCACCTCTCAGCCTCTGATGTTCCAGGGAAACTAGTCTCAGCCTATCTAGCCTTTCCCTAGACCTCAAACCCTCAAATCTGTCAACATCCTTGTAAATCTTTTCTGCACCCTTTCAAGTTGAACAAAGTTTTTCTATCATTGCACCTCTACAGAGACCTTGCCCATTGTCCTTCATTAATGGCAAGCCACCTTTTGGTTGTTAATTGGCTCCCCTGAAGAAGATCATAAAGCATGCTTGTCAACCTACATCCCACAGGTTTTGAATCGCATTTCAGCCTAGTGACAGGGCTTAAAAGCCCATTGTAAAATCTGTGCTGTTGTTACCTATTTATATTTACCTTGCAGTTTTCAAACCTTAAAACTGATTACCTCCAGCACAGCATCTGTGTGCTATTTCCCAATAGATCAGACCCAAAGCATATATATCAATGTACTTGAATGAGCCAAAATCACTCTTATTAATAGAGTCATTAATAACTTCTGGTGCCATGTACCTGTAAATCAAGAACATATGGAAAGTAATGAATGTTAATTCAGCACAACAATAAATATAACCTATTCCTGATCACTTAAACTGTAACATCTACAGAAATCCTTTCCATTCAATCTATTACAAAAAGCATAGCCAAAAAGATTTAAGTTTGGAACAATATTAATATGTAAGTAATGTATCATTTTCTGTAAGTCCCCAATAAAAATGCAATGGGAAAACGTTGCCTCTTTTCTGCATCTGCAACAAATTTAATGAATGCTATTACAATGAGTGCATTTACAATTGTTGATGGGATGATTAAAATGGTATATCAGAGACCAGTAAACATTATCCACAAAACTTTTACAAAGGTACCATGTAGCAATTGCTAAGGTTAGGTCCTGTGGTTTTGAAAAGCAAGTATTTGAATTTTAAACAAAATCAATAACAGGTCATAATTTGGAGATGCCGGTGTTAGACTGGGGTGTACAAAGTTAAAAATCACACAACACCAGGTTATCAACCACATATGAAGGAGCAGCATTCCAAAAGCTAATGTGCTTCCAATTAAACCTGTTGGACTATAACCTGGTGTTGTGTGATTTTTAACCTAATAACAGGTCAGTATTTTAAATTGGCTAACTCCTCAAATGTGACCACTCCCTTCCATCAGGAAGGGCATATTCCTGATTAAGGTCTTATGCCCGAAACGTCGAAGTTCCTGTTCCTTAGATGTTGCCTGACCTGCTGCGCTTTTCCAGCAACACATTTTCAGCTCTGATCTCCAGCATCTGCAGACCTCACTTTTTCCATAAGTATACTGCCCCAAGATTCATTGCTGAATTCCCTGATCTGGGACACCACATTCACTAAAGATCTGAAGGAGAGCATAGACATCGTATCAGTTGTAGATGCAGGTACAGAAAATTGTATTGCAAAGGAAATAATTTAAATCTGATTTGACTGGATTGGGTATATGATTCCATTGCTGGGGAAAGATACTTTCAATGTACATCAATGAGCAGTTATGCATATAAATTCACAGAAATGGATTCTGTTGCCAAAACTCAGACAGCATAGCAGCAAACAGTTTTCCTTTTTTTAACTTTATTCACTTGCGGGATACTGGCTGGCCAGCAGTTATTGCCTGTCCCTAGCTGCCCTTGAAAAGGTGGTGGTGAACTGCCTTCTTGAACTGGTGCAGTCTACATGCTATAGGTGAGCTCACAATGCCCTTAGGGAGGAAACCCTACAACAGTGAAGGAATGGCGATTTATTTTCAAGTCAAGATGATGAGTGACTTGGAAGGTGCTGGCTACAGATCTTTGGTGAATTTATGAAATGCATCTTGTAGATAGCATACACTGCTGCTACTAAGCATCATTGCTGGAGGGAGTAGATACTTGTGGATGTGATCCCAATCAATTGAGCTACTCTATACTCGACAAACTGCATGGCCATGAACGAGTCCTGGGAATATTCCTTTATGGGCTAAAGATGGCAGCTGCATCTTGTTTTTTCTGTAGCTGTGCTTTCTGTACTAGTCAGCAGTTTTGTCTTCTGCAGCTGTCTCTGTACTGTCTGTTAAACTGTATAAGAGGCAGAGTTTCATTCCAAGAGCTGGACTTCACTTCGGACCAAGATCGTGAATGGTGCCAGGAACAACCTTTGCTGCCAGACCAGCCAACAGTCGAGGAGTCCCTGACAGCCAGAAGAGCATGAGGCTTATTGTTTCTTCCTTCTCCTTTTCATTCCTTTTATTTACTTAATAAACGTTCCTTACTATTTTCATAGTTCATTATTACCCAATAAATGTTCATATTAAAGCAAATTGCTTTTGTTGAGTCTATTTTAAACTACATTTAACCAAATCCGAAAAGAAGCACTTGGATACACCTTCCAATCTCGCTACCTTAATCATCTAGAAGCAAAAAGGCATCAAGCATGGGAACATCACCATTTTCAAGCTCCTCTCCAAGTTGTGCACAATCTTGACATAGAACTATCATCACCATTGCTTCACTATCACTCAGTCTAAATTCTAGAACTGCCTTCCTAACAGTATTGTGGGTGTCTCTATGCCCAAAAGACTACAATAGTTCAGGGGTAGTTCACCACCATCTTCTGCAAGGCAATTAGAGGTGACCTCGCTAATGATAGACACATCCCATTAATGAATTTAAACATACTTCACTATTCACAGTGCAGAGCGTGGCAGCAGCAGCATGGAGCGGGGGAGGGTAGAGGCCCGGTGCCAATCATGATGGTAGCCAGCAGTCAGACCACATGAAGGCTCCCCTGCACTGGTCTCCTGCAGAAACCCCTTGGAAAGAAACTCTGGTGTTTGTCCTTTTAACTTTGTTTCTTGTTTTGCTGACCTAAGTATGTAATTTTTTTTTCTTCATTTCTCTGTTCGAAAACTAGTGATTGTACCTAGGTACTCTGTACCTAAGATTGAGCCACGTTTTTGTGGCAATGACACACTGCAACTAATCTTATAACTGAAAAACCTGTACCTAGGTATCGTTGTGGCAGAGGTGGGTACTGTAAATGCTGGAGATTGGAGTCAAGATTAGAGTAGTGCTGGAAAAGCGCAGCATCTGAGGAGCAGATGCCTGACCTGCTGTACTTTTCCAGCACAACTCTAATCTTGACACTAGGTAATTTTGTACCTAAGATAGTGCTGTCATCGGCAACTTACTGTATTTACTCGTGTAAAAGTCGAACTTTTCAGACTATTTTTAAAGGTTCAATTTATAGGCTCAACTATTACACTGACACTAGTTTTGAGGGGCTGAAATTCACCTTGCAGTCCGAAATACCATGTTATTAGGAGAAGTCAATTTGATCACTCACCTAATCCCAGTTAAAGAAGAAAAACACAATGAATTAGAGTAAAGATAATTGATTGAAGTAAGAGAAACAAGAATGAATTACTAGGAGTAAATTTTATTTGCACATACCGGTACGAAAATGTAACGTGTCAAAGATTCATAGAAATCCTGCAAAATCACACTGTTCAACATCGTCATGGCCTGGTATAATGGCACACTTAAAATGAAACATTTATTAAATTCTGAACGTGTCAGCATCTTGAACTTTCCTGCCAAATTCTTCCCTTTCCCTCTCATCTACTGAGGTAATGAACCTCAGAAATATTAACAAATTTATCAAAGAATTAAAGATATATATAGCTAGTATATATAACTTTTATTCAGATATAATGGCACAATTAAAATGATTATTTTTTTAACGATATTAATTTTTGGATATATAGTGAACAAAATGCAACAAGTACCGATAGACTTAGTACCGGTCTGAATGAATGAATAAATCAAAACGTGCTGCAGTAAATCAAGGGGGCTAAGTAGAGTTATGAATGAATGAATGAGTGAATGAATAGAGAAGCAATATAGTGAACAAAAGACAATGAGCAGAGTTACTGGTATGAATGAATTAATGCAATTTTGTCTAAATGGGCTAATGGGAACATGCAGTTTCCTTTGTAAGAAGTTTATAATGTGATATAATAAGGTCAACGTTTACACAAGATATATGGAAAATACAAGATTTTTTGGCCAAAAATAAAGGGTCAACTTTTACACAAGATCAAGTTTTACATGAGTATATGTGGTATAAACTTTTCACAGTGCCCATTGAGTACATGTGGCAGTAAAGCTAATTCAATTCAATTCAATAATTGCAATACAGTACCTTCAATGCATGCAAGTAATGGAGCATCTTTAATCGGAAGATTTACAAAGCAAATCCCATTAACAAAAACAAATTTGAAAATTGAACAGAATAATATTAAACAATACCTCTTGGTTCCCACTCTATGACTAGGTGATGTGTTGATGTTATCAGTCGCTTTATCATGTCGTTTTGCCAAACCAAAATCAGCAATGACACATGTTCCATTATTTGTTACAAGAATATTTTTTGATTTGAGGTCACAGTGTGCAATAGCAGGTTTACCTGTTAGATGAATTGTGATTAATTAATACGAAGGAAGCTACATCAAACTCCAGAAAGTAGTATGTTGAACGTTTTGAACCAATCTTTTTGTAAAATGATGAGCAGTGCACATCTAAATTTACAATATTTAATAATGGTGGGAAAAGTTCCCTGCCTTCAGCATATATTGGAACATTAGTGTACAAAGTTTTAAGGTAATAGGTTGCTGCAGCATTACATTTCTTTTGTTTGGTAAGCCTCATGTTTATTAAAGAAAGGCATGACACTGCAAAAAATAAGACACACACCTTTCAATTTCTTTCAAATACTCAAAATTTGTGTTTACATAAAACAGATAACAAGGGACAGGATGTACATGTATTTGGAAAGGCAAGGACTGATTAGGGATAGTCAACATGGCTTTGTGCGTGGGAAATCATGTCTCACAAACTTGATTGAGTTTTTTGAAGAAGTAACAAAGAGGATTGATGAGGACAGAGCAGTAGATGTGATCTATATATACTTCAGTAAGACGTTCGACAAGGTTCCCATGGGAGACTGATTAACAAGGTTAGATCTCACGGAATACAGGGAGAACTAGCCATTTGGATACAGAACTGACTCAAAGGTAGAAGACAGAGGATGGTGGTGGAGGGATGTTTTTCAGACTGGAGGCCTGTGACCAGTGGAGTGCCACAAGGATCGGTGCTGGGTCCTCTACTTTTTGTCATTTACATAAATGATTTGGATGCAAGCATAAGATGTACAGTTAGTAAGTTTGCAGGTGACACCAAAATTGCAAGGGCAGTGGACAACTAAGAGGGTTACCTCAGATTACAAAGGATCTTGACCAGATGGACCAATGGACTGAGAAGTGGCAGATGCAGTTTAATTCAGATAAATGCTGCACTTTGGGAAAGCAAATCTTAGCAGGACTTATACACTTAATGGTAAGGTCCTAGGGAGTGTTGCTGAACAAAGAGACCTTGGACTGCAGGTTCATAGCTCCTTAAAAGTGGAGTTGCAGGTAGATAGGATAGTGAAGAAAGCATTTGGTATGCTTTCCTTTATTGGTCAGAGTACTGAGTACAGGAGTTGGGAAGTCATGTTGCAGCTGTACAGGACATTGGTTAGGCCATTGTTGAAATATTGCGCGCAATTCTGGTCTCCTTCCTATCGGAAAGATGTTGTGAAACTGGAAATGGTTCAGAAAAGGTTTACAAGGGTTGCCAGGGTTGGAGGATTTGAGCTATAGAGAGAGGTTGAACAGGCTGGGGATGTTTTCCCTGGAACGCGGAGGCTGAGGGATGATCTTATAGAGGTTTACAAAATTATGAGGGGCATGGATAGGATAAATAGATAAAGTCTTTTCCCTGGGGTTGGGGAGTCCAGAACTAGATGGCATAGGTTTAGGGTGAGAGGGGAAAGTTATAAAAGAGACCTAAGGGGCAACATTTTCATGCAGTGGGTGGTACGTGTATGGAATAAGCTGCCAGAGGAAGTGGCAGAGGCTGGTACAATTGCAACATTTAAGAGGCATTTGGATGGGTATATGAATAGGAAGGATTTGGAGGCATAGGGGCCGAGTGCTGGCAGGTGGGACTAGGTTGGGTTGGGATATCTGGTCAGCATGGACGGGTTGGACTGAAGGGTCTGTTTCCATGCTATACATCTCTATGACTCTATGACCTCCATGACTGTACCCCAACCTCCTTAGAGCAATTCGAGATAGAAGTGTGAAATGTTTACACTTCTCAAATCTTTTTTATCTTCCTTGAAGGAAAATGACAATTTAATTTTAAAATTATTTATTGTTGTGTTCTTTAGTATGTCATTGATCAGACTATTTACATTTTCCCATTGAATTCTTGTTACTAGGACACTTTGATTCCATCACCATGGACTAGTTTCAGAATGAGTCCTAATGAAGGATATTTTGCGAACTTGGTCTTAAATATGACGTCATCCTGATGACCAACTAAATACTAACCCGTCCTTTCTCTCAGATTAATATTTAGGATTGAAAATATAACGTTTAAATTTCATAGGTAGTTCTTCTAAAACGTGACGGTTGTACTCTTGTGCGACCCCATGCTGTATAAAAATCGTGCAATAAAAAAAGCACTTACAAGTGTTAGCGATGCAATTGTGTCATAGCCAACACACAGTTTAAATGTTCACACTTTAGAAACAGCATCCCCTATTCATCAATCATGTTATTGTCAATTCACATTGACGAAATGCTTATTATAGCAGAACTACTGCATTTTTAGTCAAGGAAAACCCACTGTCATTTTGGAACATGCTATGAGTTCCAAAGTGGCAGTTAAATCAAGGAGTAGAAAAAAAGAAAAATAAAAGGTTCTTTGGTATAAAAAAGTTAAAATAAATGAATCAGTGCAAAAAATGTTAAATTATAATAAATGACTCATGAATAGTCACAGTGCAGAAGGAAGTTATTCAGTTGTCAAATCTGTGCTAGCTCTCTGCAAAAGTAAATCAGCTAGTCCTGCACATCCTTTTCTCCATAGCTTCACAAACATTATTCCTTCAGGTATTCATTCAACATCCTTTTGAAAGCCATGTCTGAATTTGCATTCACTATCCTCACAGATAGTATATTCCAGATCAAAACGATATCCATTAGAATTCTTTGAGGATATAACAATTAGCATGGATAAACATGATCCAGTGCATTTCCAAAAGGCATTCCATTAGACGGCAGATGAAAAGATGAAAACAGAAGAGTTCATGGTTTAGGCAGTAAACTTTTGTTACTATTTTGTGGGACGGGAACATAACAGGAAAGAGTACCATTCGTTGTTCATCTCCAGTTGCTCTTGAGAAAGTGATGGTTAGCTATTTCCTTGAACCAATGCACTCAAGTAGTGTCAGTACATCAAAAATGCTGTCAGAAAGGAAGTTCCAGGATTTTGACCCAGTGAATGAATGACAATTTAGTTCCAAGAGTTGATAGTTAATGAAATGAAGGGAAACTGCAAATGACTGAGATCACAGATTTAAAAAGGGCTCCCAAAATGACCTTTGTGAATTGCTGCAGTGCATCTTATAGATAGTAGACACTGCTGCTACAATGCCACGTATTAAGTGATAGATGGGGATGTGCTGGAGGGCATCGTCGACCACGTAGGAAGGGAAATTGTGATCTTTTTGGAAGAAGGAGGCCATCTGGGATTTCCTAATGTGAAACTGGCTATCCTGGGTACAGATGCGGAGGAGGCAGAGGAATTGGAAATAAGGGATGGTGTCTTTACAGGAGATAGTGTGGAAGGAGGTGTAGTCTAGGTAGCTGTGGGAGTCGGTGGCTTGTAGTAGGTGTCTGTGGTTAGTCGGTCACCAGAGATGGAGATGGAGAAGTCAAGGAAGGGGAGGGAGGTGTCCGAGATGGTCCAGGTTAAGTCGAGGTCGGGATGAAAGGTGTTAGCGAACTTGAAGAACTGTTCCAACTTCTTCGTGGGAGCACAAGTTAGCATCGATACAGTCATCAATGTAGTGGAGGAACAGATGGGGTGTGATGCTCCTGTAATGGTGGAAGATGGACTGTTCCACATACCGAATAAAGAGGCAGACATAGCTGGGTCCATGCAGGTGCTCATGGCTGCCCCTTTGACTTGGAGGACATGGGAGGTTTAGAAGGAGAAGTTGTTATGGGTGAGGACCAGTTCAGCCAGGTGGATGTCGGTGGAAGGGTACTGGTTGGGATGGCGTGAGAGGAAGAAACGGGCTTAGAGGCCTTCGTTGTGGTGGATAAATGTATACAAGGACTAGATGTCCATGGTGAAGTTGAGGCATTGGGGCTGGAGAAACAAAAATTTTAGAGGAGATGAAGGGTGTGGGTGGTGTACCGAACGTAAGTGACTTACACTGGCACTACACCCCACCTGTTCCTCCGCTACACTGATGATTGTATTGACTCCAACTCGTGCTCCCATGATGAGCTTGAACAGAGATAATCAAGTTCACTAACACCTTTCACCCCCGACCTCAAATTCACCAGAACCATTTCAGACGCCTCCCTGTCCTTCCTGGACCTCTCCATCTCCAGCAACCAACTAACCACGGATATCTACAAGCCCACTGACTCCCACAGCTACCTGGACTACACCTCCTCCCACCCTACCTCCTGTAAAAAGACCATCCCTTATCCCCAATTCCTCCACTTCTGCCGCATCTGTTCCCAGGATGACCAATTCCACCTTAGAAAATCCCAGATGGTCTCCTTCAAAGATCACAATTTCCTTTCCCAAGTGGTTGACAATGCCCTCAGTGCATCTCCTCCACTTCCTGCACCTCTGCCCTTGAACCCCACCCCTCCCAAAGCAACAAGGGCAGAACCCCCTGGTCCTCATCTTCCACCCCACAAACCTCTGCTTATATCGCATCATCATCATATCGCCACTTCCACCACCTACAAACGGACCTCACCACCAGATATTATTTTCCCTCCCTATCCTTATCAGAGTCCTGGAGAGACCATTCCCTCCACGACTCCCTTGTCAGATCCACGTCCCCCATCAGCCAACACCTCACTCTCAGCAACTTTCCTTGCCACCACAGTAAGTGCAAAACCTGCACCCACACCACTCCCCACACCTCCATCCAAGGCCCCAAAGGATCCTTCCACATCTGACAGAAATTTACTTGTACCTCCAACAATGTCATCTACTACAAAGGTTGCACCCAATGTGGTCTCCTCTACATTGGGGACACAGGATGCCTACTTGCGGATTGATTCAGAGAACATCTCTGGGATACCTGCACCAACCAACCCCACTGAAGAGTTCAACTCCCCTTCCCACTCCACCAAGGAGATGCAGGCCCTGGGCCTCCACCATCACCAAACCCTTACCACCTGACGCCTGGAGGAAGAACACCTCATGTTCCGTCTTGGGACACTGCAACCACATGGGATCAATGTGGATTTCACCAATTCCCTCATTTCCCCTCCCTCCACATTATCCAACTCAGCACCGCCCTCCTGACCTGTCCATCACCTTTCCCATCTGTCCACTCCACCTTCCTCTCTGACCTCTCACCTTCACCCTCACCTTCATTTACCTATCGCAATCTCAGCTACCTTCCCCCAAGCCCCACCCCCTCCCATTTATCTCTCAGCCCCCCCAGTCCACAAGCCTCATTCCTGATGAAGGGCTTATCCCCAAAAAGTCGATTCTCCTGCTCCTCGGATGCTGCCTGACCTGCTGTGCTTTTTCCAACACCATACTCTTGACTCTGATCTCCAGCATCTGCAATCCTCACTTTCTCCTAATCAAAGACAGAAGTTGTTTATGAGGACCCTGAAACTGATGGCTGGCCCATGGATAACATTAAGGTGAGCTTTTATTCTAGTTTAGAGAAATAATTCAACATTTGTATAGCAGTTACAATGAAATCTTTATAGAACCATAAAGTCTTGTCAATAATCCATTCAGATCCACACCAAGAAAATGGCTTCAAATAAGACTTAAGGGAATCTCAATAGACAGTAAGGAGAAAACCTGAAGGGTAATATCATGCCAGGATTCTTGGATAGTTTGCCAAGACATTAAAAAGAGTGACACAAAAAAAGAGACATGAAAGATCCTTTTACGTGTGCACCTTCAGACCAGTTGGTGAAACATTTCCGAGAATGTGAGGGTATACTCATAATGTTCATTGAAAGCTGTGTTTTTGTTACCTAGTGTTAATATTTCATAGTTATGATGATCTGTGAACAAGGTTCCCTTATCTAATAAAAACATATCTTGGCATTGAACGCAGGCCAGAGAATGTTAATTAGCCTGCTTTCGGATATAGAGGGACCCTCCTCTGAGGTGTAGTTAAGTAGGTTGGGTCTGTGCTCACTGCAGTTTAGAAGAATGAAAGGCAACCTTAGAAAATGTACAAAATTCATAGGTGACTTGACAACATAGATGCGAAAAGGTTGCTTTCCCACGTGGAACATCTAAGACCAGACAGTATGATCACAGAATAAGTGGTTGCATATTTAAGACAGAGATTAGGAGGAATTTCTTCTGAGCAGTGAATTTTTGGAATTCATTACTGAAGAAGGCTGTCAAGGATGGATCATGAAGTACATGATTTTTAATTAGTAAAGGAAACAAGGATTATGGAGAAAAGGCAGGAAAGTTGAGGATAATCAGATCAGCCATCATTGCCGAATTGCCTACATTTGCTCCTACATCTTGATTTTATTGACTAATAGTTTTTAATGCAATTTTATTGTTAATTTCGCATGTACAATGTGTATGATGATTCAGGGGATGGAACTGTAGGAGGGCAGCACTGTTGTTTCCGCACCCGTAAGAAGGGAGAAGCAAGCTGTTAATCAAAACCCATGAAATTCTGTACAATGCACAAAATAATAATAATTCCTATATTTTGTGCTTATCATGGCAATTACAGAATTTATGATATACAGAGACCATTATATCTGGGAACCTGTTGACAAATCTTTAAAACCTCTCATCATCAGTACTGTGTAGAGGCTTTAGGAATCTGAAGCAATCTTGCAATGATGTCACAAAGCTGCTCCTCACTATTAATAATTACCTAAAGAGAGAAACTCCCAGATAGGACACGCCAGTGTTAGAAAACATACAGAGAAGCATATGGTGAAGATCAACCAGCATTAAGTGGCAGAGTTTATGGAATAGTCTTTCTATAATTCAACAAAGATTTGGTATTTCTCTGACTATCATGAATTGAATATTTTGTCTTGGTATGTAATGTAATAAACAATATTAAGAAGCCCAAGCCTGAAGTTCTTGATCTCACCTTCTCTTCAATCAGTCTGGTTTCAACCCAAACTCATTGATGTGGGCATACAACACACAATAAAATAATCCGTTAAGTTAATTTAAATTTTGGATCCATCATTGTTTTGCTCCATGTCAAGCATTTAACTTCAGAAAAAAGAACACAATGCATTTCTGTCTTTCTCAGTTTGTAAGTTTCAACACATCCAACAATTTCAGAAAAGAAATGCAAGTGCTGATAGAAGCATTCCTATTCAGATTTTGGCATAATCCTAATTCAATCGTTTTAACCAAAATAAAATAACCAAAATAACCAAAATGTTATTTAGTAAAGTTTAGTAATGGCTTTAGAGGTATGATAAACTATAATCATTCTTTCAAGCACCTGACTAATTTGGAAACAAAACAATTTTTTACCTTGTGTGCCAATCATGTCCATATGGAGATGTGCTAGTCCACTCACAATAGAGATGGCAAACTTCATCATACCATCAACAGTCACAATGTATCTGTTTAGGTAGTCAAACAGTGAACCATTCTCATGGTAATCTAACACAAGCCAAAGCTGAGTCCACGTGCCAGTATCTGACAAAAAAAGGGAATGTTTAATCAATATTATAATAATATTATAATTATTAAGACATAAAATTTAACTGAAGAATTTACCAGTTTAGAACCTGTAATGTGCATTTTTTCTTAAATGTTCTTATCAGTTACATTCATAACTATTCAACATTTAAGTCACAGAGGCATTTTTTCAAATGTTCAGTCAAATTCTTATTTAGCTATTATTTTCAGGGCCATCAAAATACACTCACAACTGCATAACAGTTAACCTGCAGAGAATAACCCAAATTTCAAGCATGGTAAATCAATAACAATGTCTATTGAGATACAACATGGGTTTTTGAAAATAGTAAAAGGAGAAGGAATAATATTAATTGTTTTAGTTCCTAAAATTGTAATCAATTTCTAATAGTGAACCAGTTTGGTTATAGTATTCAAATCGCCTTTGTTCCAACACAGTTTTTTGATTACTGTAGAGAATCATTGTAACGATGCAAAGGAACAGATCTCATGCAAGTTTGATTTCCTTCAGCTTGTGTTTCTAATCAACTCCAAACCTTAACTGTCATGTAGTTGATTAAAAACTTGGCCCGCCTTACCATTTTACTGTGAATTTCAAAGTCTGTATAAATGAATATGTAGCATCACAAGAAATCACTACTAACACATGAAGGAAAATGCAGGTGAGCCACTTCTTGCAGAACACATACAAACCTACACAAAAACTATTCATTACAATAAAGTATCTGTTACAAGACAAAAGTTGGACAAAGATCAATTGTGGATTTCAACAAGAGTCACAAGCTCCATGATACCACTGTTCACTTGTTTTTATGATCCTAGCTTCGTATTAAAACACTGAAGAATATTTACAATGAAGTAATCAAAGTAATAGCACACATGGTCAAAGATAGGTGATAAGACACTTAAACTAATAAGACCCACTGATTTGGAAATGTTTTTAAGGGGTTTCAAGGTCTTTGACCAAGAAGCAAGGAGGCTTGTTTGGTAAAAAACACAAAAAGGATTACTCAAGGTAAATAAACAAGAATTGATTCTACAGGGAATATTATTGCTAGTATTTGCCAGAGCTTTTGTACCATGAAGAATCAAGCACAGAAGCATGGTGGACTGAATTTTTCAAGACGTGGCAATGTCTTGCCACTCCATCACTTCCCTTTTATGAAACAAGGGATATCCACGTGTCTGACGTGAGATTCTGCTTAAGCCTCCTTGAGAACTAAGAGAAAGTGAGGACTGCAGATGCTGGAGATCAGAGACAAAACTTGTGGTGCTGGAAAAGCACAGCAGGTCAGGCATCATCCGAGGAGCAGGAGAATCAATGTTTTGGGCATAAGCCCTTCATCAGGAATGTGGGGGGCCCAAAAGGGTTGAGAGTTAAATAGGAGGGGAGTGGGGCTGGGGGAAGGTAGCTTGGAAGGTGATAGGTAGATGAAGGTGGGGGAGGGGGCAGGGTGATGGTGATAGGTTGGAGTGGAGAGTGGAGTGAATAGGTGGGAAGGAAGATGGACAGGTTTAGGAGGGAAGTGCTAAGTTGGAGTGTTGGAACTGGGATAAGATGGGGGGAGGAAAGATGACGAAACTGGTGAAATTGATATTGATGCCATGTGATTGGAGGGTTGCTATACTTCCATTCTGACAGTACTTTCACAGTGTAGAAATGGCACAGGAAGGAATACCATATCCCTTTTCACAGCAGTGAGCTACCATATTCTGGAAGTTAAATCACAGACTGAGGTGGAACTGGTCCTGGGCATGAGCAAGACAGAGGCAGATGTAGATTGGATCTGGAATGGAGAAAGAAGAAGGGCTGGAGAAGTGGAGAATAGGTCGAGAACCTGACATCAGCTCTTGAGAAGTAAAAGGGAGGGTCAGATCCAGACTGGAAGAAGAATGGGTTCAATTCCTGAGGGATCAGGTGCAGAGCAAGAGTAAAGGTGGGTCTGCTACATGGAGAGAGGATGGGAGTAGGTAATATGTGGACTTAGTTGAATAGTTACACAGGAGTTAGGCTGGTGTTTAATAATGTAGCTTTTCCTAACTCTTAATTCCATCAGAAGTTCCAAATTCTCCAATTTGAATGGAAGTGTTCATAATTTCAAGTGCAATGAGTTCTCCTATGACGCAAACGGTTGCAATCTTGTGCAAACCCATGTTATGGAAAAATCACACTTTAGAAACAGCGCTTAAAGTGTTGGCACTGTAATCATGTTACAGCCTACACATGTTTTAAAACTTCACGCTGTCCAAACAGTGTCCCCAATTTGTCAACCACATGACAGCAGATTCACTTTGACGAAACATGTATTATAACTGAACGACTTGTACAGAAGGACTGCCCTGTGGAATCTTTGATTTCCCAGGCAACTACTTCAGAATCTACAATGGTGGGATTTCTGCAGGGATCCCATGTGTACTCTCCCATCTATATTGAAATAATAATTATCTGGCCATCAGAAAATCTGGCCAGTCAGGAGACTCCTGCTCTCTGAATGCTGCCTGACCGGCTGCGCTTTTCCAGCACCACACTCTTTGACTCTGATCTCCAGCATCTGCAGTCCTCACTTTCTCCCATCAGAAAATTTAGGCCAATTAGTCTTGTAACAGGCATTATGCAATTTTTATCCTTGATTGCATGCAATTGGTATAAGAAATTCTTAAATAAATCTAATTCATGTATTATTTACTTGAGTAGGCATTTCCTTTTACACTTGTGTTACCTTTAGTGTCAGCAGCAATGAAACCCAGGATATTTTCATGATGTAGCATTCTAGTTTGATAGATTTCTACTTCTCTGAACCAGGACCACTCTTTACATGAGGAGAAGATTTTTACTGCTACATCATTTCCATGCCACTTCCCATGCCAGACTTCAACAAACTGCCCTTTGTCCACAATTTCATGAAGGACAATTGTTCTGGCAACAGTCCTTTGGATAAGAAGTGGTAAGCCTGTCAACAAAGTATTACAGACTGAGAATAGAAACTTGGTTCAGTTTTGACATCCATGAAAGGCTGCACAAAAATCCTGTTTTTAGATTCTGAGGAGGAAAATCTTCAGCATTCTTGGTATATTTGATTGTTTTTAAAAACCACATTTGTTGCATGAACAATAATCATTCTGAAAAATGCTTCAAGCACGCAAGGCAGAAAATACTGAAAATCTACAAAAAAGACAGGTTTAAGTTGCTATAGAAATCCTTTAGCGAGTTACAAAAAAGCACAATAGCACCATACAAAACAGAAACTACAGGTAAATTCCGAAAATGACATGCATTATTACACAATAAGATCACTATGAAATGCAGAACTGTGATAATGTTATAAATTTTTAATTAAATAGCTAGTGAAGGGTAAAATGCTGATGATAAAAAAAATTTCGGCAAGCCAATCAAAAGGCTTCAAACAAATTAAAGGTGAATCAGGTAGCTTCAAAATGGAAAGGGAAAAGAGTGAATTTGAAATGATTATTTTTTTCATAAATGTTCTCCATCAAGCTTTGAAGTTTCAGTAGAGTTTGCCATTCTTCTTCTTGCACAAATCTCACTGTTTTCAGCTTACTCTATCTGTAGTTTCTACTCTGATGACCAAATTTTCTGGAAAACATACCTTAGTAGTTTTTTTTATCGTTTATTGAGGTCACTTAGTTTCTTTAACTATTCAATTATGACTAGATAGCTTCAATTTTAAAACTGTCACCTTCATTTTCAAATCTTTTCAAGGCCTTGCACTCTCTCTATCTTTGTTAGCTCCTCTAGCTCTATTACTATGAGGGATATCTGCACTCATTGAATTCTAGCATCCTAATTTTAATTGCTCCGTCTGGAATTTGGTCCCCAAAGTCTGCTAAGCTGCATTGCCTTAGCTTTCAAGTCTAAGCCAGTGGTGTCCTCAGGGGACACAGTAGGATTCCAACCCTTCAGCACAGATTCTTTTACTTTCAACTCCCTTTCCTTTTGTGTCCTTTAGATTACTTACAGCGTGGAAACAGGCCCTTCAGCCCAACAAGTCCACACCAACTCGCCGAAGCACAACCCACTCATACCCCTACACCTAACACTACAGGCAATTTAGCATGGCCAATTCACCTGACCTGCACATCTTTGGACTGTGGGAGGAAACCGAAGTACCCAGAGGAAACCCACGCAGACATGGGGAGAATGTACAAACTCCACACAATCAGTTGCCTAGAGGCGGGAATCGAACCCGGGTCTCTGGCGCTGTGAGGCAGCAGTGCTAACCACTGTGCCACCACGCCGTTCTGAAGTTCTGTCTGTTTTCTCCATGTCCTTATCTCTCTCTGTCCGTTTCCTTTCCTTCTCTCTGCCTCAGAGTTCTAATTCGTCATCCACAAATTCCACCTCAAGACCAGTGCCTACCCTTTTTGGAATGTTGGGTCTCCTGGCCTTCAAGCAAAATTCTAATCCCAAATACCTTGCGAAATCTTTTTAGCTTTTAAATCCTCAAGAGCAACTTCCCTTATTTCTCCCAGAAAAAAACATTGGCATCAAGTGAGGGTATTTCTGTATATTTTTAGTATGGATTACAGAAAGCCATTTTGCAGTTTTTTAAAAATGCTTTCAAAGAGACAATGCACTTTCTACTCAAACATTCATATGTTTTGTCCGTGGGTACAATAAGAAATAAGCCCTCAGTTTGTTACGATCAATCCTCAGGGGAGGTTTACAAATTTTGTTTGATTCCAGATAGGAAACTCCCGCAAATGGTTATGCTCCTGAGTCAGGAGGGATGAACAAGCCTCTCTTCTTTCAGTACCTTCTCCCTTGGTTAGTCACAATGATGTTAATGAGATGATGAGGCAAGCTCCACCCATTAATATATAAAAGAGCTGTTCCTGGTGTTGGCCACCAAGGTTCGATTCCTGCTTAGGCCATATCTGTGTGGAGTTTACACATTCTCCCTGTGTCCAACAAGTTCACACCAACCCTCCAAACATTATCCCATCCAGACTCATTCTCCTACCCTATTACTCTACATTTCCCCAGCCTACATATCCCTGAACATGATGGGCAATTTAGCATGGCCAACCTACCTAACCTGCACATCTTTGGACTGTGGGAGGAAACGGGAGAACCCGGAGGAAACACACATTTTCTTTGTTATAGATGTTGTGTTAGCATCTTTCCTAACTTGGTATCAGTAACTTAAATTAATACCAAAAAAAAAGGATTGGTGACAGCAAACCTACCCAACGCATTTCTGATGCTTCTGAGGAATACAAACCCAACAGATTCCATGTTGGCAGAACTAATATCCCATAACATACCAATCGTTCTGCACTAGTTCAAATACCTATCAAGGTCTCAATTCACTCAGCTGTACCAGGCCACATGCTTGGTTTAAACGCAGGCATGGCCTCAAAAATCATTAAATTCTCTTTAGCACAAAAATGACTGACTGACCAGAGTTCTCCAAAAATCAGAATAGAACAGGGATCACCTCTATGTTATGTCATAGAAATGTTTAAAAATATCTAACACAGTGGCACAGTGGTTAGCACTGCTGCCTCACAGCGCCAGAGACCTGGGTTTAATTCCCACCTCAGGCAACTATCTGTGTGGAGTTTGCACATTCTCCTCGTGTCTGCGTGGATTTCCTCTGGATGTTCTGGTTTCCTCCCACAGTCCAAAAATGTGCAGGTTAGGTGAATTGGCCATGCTAAATTGCCCGTAGTGTTAGGTGAAGGGGTAAATGTAGGGGAATGGGTCTGGGTGAGTTGCTCTTCGGAGGGTCAGTGTGGACTTGTTGGGCCGAAGGGCCTGTTTCCACACTTTAAGTAATCTAAACCTTGATTCGTGTCATTTTGATTTTTCTTTTTTATTCATTTACAGCATTTCGATGTTAGGCAAAAACAATGACTGCAGAGTCTAGATTAGAGTGGTGCTGGAAAAGCACGTCAGTTCAGGCAGCATCCGAGGAGCAGTAAAATCGATGTTTCGGGCAAAAGCCTTTCATCAGGAATACAGCATATAGATGTTGCTGGCTGGGCCAGCACTCATTACCCATGCCATATCAGCCAGAGGGCAGTTAAGAGTCAACGATGTTGCTGTGGTTCTGGAGTTACATGTAGGCTAGAACAGGTAAGCAAAACAACTTTCCTTCACTCAAGGACATTATTGAACCAGATGAGTTTTCCCTAACGATTGACTCCTAATTCCAAGGTTTTGTTCTTAATTGAATTCAAATTCCACCATCTGCCATGGCAAGATTCGAACCTTGGTCCTAGGATACTATCTAGATTTTTGAATTAATAGTTTAACAATAATACCACAAGGCTAACTACTCCCATCCTCTACGCCACCACACAGCAGCACAAAAACATGAGTAAAGCAGGCAGTTATGTTGTCTCAAGAAGCTTGCACTGGTTATATATTTCAACATGTGGATTGCTATAAATGATTTTTCTTTTCAGCGTTTGTTTTACGCCATTTCTATGATGTCATCGTAAAGCAGTTTGAAGTGGTTCCAGAAATCTGGGGTGAATTTTACATGTTAGGGGCATGGGGTGTCCGGGGATTAGTGGCCTTGCCCTAGAACATAAAAGTCAGAGGCAGGTATTCCTGCACATTGCCGTCCTCCACTTCAACTATTTAAAAGGCATTTCGAGCACTGGTTTGAGTTGAGCCTTTTATCCCCTTTGTAGAGTAAAGTTCCAGCTCCAACAACTGTTGGAATGTCAAGGGACTAGCTGTAGCTCTCTTTTCCCTGAAATGCTCCTGGAAGTATTACTCCAAGTATGGTCAATGACAAGCACCATTGTACTCTGGACTTACAGACAGGCTTGGGATGAGGGCTCTTGCTGGGTCGGGTAAGCAAGATCCACAAAAGTATGGAGGTGCATGAACATTCACAGGATGGTGGGCTGGCAGGAGGTGAGGGGGGTGGGAGGCAGGAATGAAGGGCAGGGAAGCACTGAGGGAAAAATATCTTGTCAGGGAGTTCTTGAAGAAGTATAGGAGAAAGTGAGGTCTGCAGATGCTGGAGATCAGAGCTGAAAATGTGTTGCTGGAAAAGCGCAGCAGGTCAGGCAGCATCCAAGGAACAGGAAATTCGATGTTTCGGGCATAAGCCCTTCATCAGGCTTATGCCCGAAATGTCGAATTTCCTGTTCCTTGGATGTTGCCTGACCTGTTGCGCTTTTCCAGCAACACATTTTCAGCTTGAAGAAGTATACCCCACTGTCTCCCCAACCCAGCCTCAATGTCATCAGTTTCCACCTAGCAGTCTAATTACTTGCTACCAGACTACCTTACTGGGGGAAGAATTCCACCTAAGACAGGAAAAGGCCCTTAAGTGCCTACTGATTGGCCACTTAAAGGACCTCAGTTGGCCAATATAAGAATGGATTGCCTGATTTCTCCCCTACCTGTAGGTATAGTGGTGTTACCAGACCCCTGTTGTATGACACTCCCACATCCTCTCTCTGCCTTCACTTCCTCTGAGGAATCTAAAATTTGAGCTTGAATTCAAAAGATGTGCAAGTTATTAATGATCTGTTTTCTTACTTCTAGTACAATTTAACTTTTCCCTCAATATAATTCATCTGTCCCTTGTGTTAGTCAGGAGCTGCAGGAGAGAGGGGGAGCAAGAGAGAGATGCAGAAAAATACTGAAATCGCTGACACATAGGAAGGAGTGGCTTATGAACTAAAAATTACCTGAGTCCAGGTATTGGTCTGAGCCAACTGAAACTGGTCTGTACTCATGAAGTTATGCTGAAAGCAATGTACGAACGAAGTTATATTGTTATGAAGATGCGGGTGTACTTTAAGAGAGTTAAAAACAGCAAAACTACCAGACACAGCACCAAGTGTTCTCAGTAAGGTAACAATGTAACACTTGGTCAAACAACTCAATTAGCTCGTGGCTTGGAGACAAAAACAAATTCGAAGTCAGCCAAACAGTTTAAATTATACCCCAAAAAAAACCAAACTCCAATCCAATTTGAATTTAGTACATTGACAATCTTAAAAGCCAATGACACAATCCAATGCTCTGGGTGTATAAGACTGGGAAAATTGAACAGTTGAGAGGAGAACTCCAAGCCCCAGCATGTAAAAGACTGCCCGAAAAATGGCTCTCTTAAAAGGTACCTTTTTGATCATTAACCTGTGAAACAGAATTCCTAAGGAGAAGAAAAGACGACACAGGAAGATCCAAATAGAAGAACCGGAAGCTGCCTGGTTTGAGACAAGTTTTGTTTTGTAAATCTTAATTGGGAGTTTTATCAGACTAGTATTATAGAAGGGAAGGTAACAAATAAGTTAGAATAAGGATTTATAAATAGTTGTTAGTTAATTATTCTCTGTTATACTTAAGAAATAAAGTTGTTAATTGTTACTTTAAATAGTCCTTGGCCACTCGAATATGATGAATCTTTTCTGTGTTGCTGGTTTTAAAATAAGCAGGAGGATTTACCCTGTGTTGTAACAATGTGAAAAGCAAAGAAGATGGAGTAATGCAAAAGCCTTTCTTGGACACGGGATAATGAAGGACAAGGACTGCTGGGAAGGTGAGTCTAACCATTTGAAACACTTACTTCAGGTGTCGGGGCTCCACTTGCCAAGAGGTGCGAGGGAGGAACAAGGGACTGCTGGGAAGATTTTAAGTGGGTGAGATTGACTGGAACCTCCTAAGTGCAGCTGGTTTGGATGGAGCTGTTTTTGTCAGGTGTGTTCAGGAGGGGCTCCTTACTCAGGATGTAGACAGACTGAGGAGAGGAGAGGCCATTTTGGATTTGGTACTTGACAACGAGCCAGGACAGATGTCAGATCTCGTGGTGAGATAGTACTTTGGTGAAAGTGATCACAACTGTCTCACATTTAGCATAGCCTTGGAGTGGGAAAGGAGCAATTACCAAGGGAAAATATTTAATTGGGGAAAAGGAAATTATGACACTATCAGACAGGAGTTGGGAAGTACGGACTGGGAGCAATTGTTCCACAGAAAGGGCACAGCAGACATGTGGAGACTATTTAAGGATAGGTTATTGCAAGTGATGCACGAATTTGTTCCTCTGAGACAGGGAAGAATGGGTAAGATTAAGGAGCCTCGGATAATGAGAACAGAGGAACTTCTCGTCAAAATGAAGAAAGCAACTTATGTAACGTGGAGGAAGCAAGGATCTAGCACAGCTTTAGAGGATTACAGGCTTGCTAGAAAGGAGCTCAGAAATGAACTGAGGATAACCAGGAGGGGGCACGAAAAAGGCTTGGCAAGAAGAATTAGGGAGAACCCAAAGGCATTTTACTCATACGTGAGGAATAAGAGAATGATCAGGGAGAAGGTAGGGCTATCAGGAATAGTGGAGGGAACTTGTGCGTGGAGTCTAAGCAGATAGGGGAAGCCCTAAGTGAGTTTTTTGCTTCGGTTTTCACTCAGGAAAAGGGCCTTTTTGTGAATGAGAACTTAGAGGAACTGGGAAACAAGCTTGACCAAATCAAGTTTGATGAAGTTGATGTGCTAGAAACTTTGGAAAATATACGTCCCCAGGGCCAGACCAGATTTATCCCAGGCTGCTCCAGGAAGCAAGAAAGGAGGTTGCTAAGCCACTGGCGAGGATATTTGCCTCCTCCCTCTCCACAGGAGTCATACCGGAGGATTCGAAGGAGGTGAATGTTGTTCCTCTTTTCAAGAAGGGTGATAGGGAAATCTCTGTCAACTACAGACCAGTCAGTCTTACGTCTGTATTCAGCAAAGGTTTGCAAAGAATTCTGAGGGATAGGATTTATGACTATTTGGCAAAGTATAGTGTGATTAAAGGTAGTCAGCATGGCTTTGTGAGAGGCAGGTCATGCCTCATAAATTTTATTGAGTTCTTTGAGGAGGTGTCAAAACAGGTTGATGAAGGTCGAGCAGTGGATGTGGTGTATATGGACTTCAGCAAGGCATTTGATAAGGTTCCCCATGGTAGGCTCATTCATAAAGTCAGGAAGTATGAGATACGGGGAGATTTGGCTATCTGGATTCAGAATTGGCTGGCTGACAGAAGGCAGAGAGTGGTTGTGGATGGAAAGTATTCTGCCTGGAGGTCAGTGTTGAGTCGGGCCCCGCAAGGCTCTGCTCTTTGGCCTCTGCTCTTTGTAGTTTTTATAAATGACTTGGATTAGGAGGTTGAGGGGTGGGTTAGTGAATTTGCAGATGACACAAAGGTTGTAGGTGTCGTTGATAGTATAGAGGGCTATTGCAGGCTGAAGAACAACATAGACAGGATGCAGAGCTGGGCTGAGAAATGGCAGATGGAGTTCAACCTGGATAAGTGCGAAGTGATGCATTTTGGAAAGCCGAACTCGAATGCTGAATATAGGATTAAAGACAGGATTCTTGGCAGTGTGGAGGAACAGAGGGATCTGGGTGTGCAAGTACATTGATAGAACATAGAACAATACAGCGCAGAATAGGTTCTTTGGTCCTCGATGTTGCGCCGACCTGTGAACCATTCTCAGCTCATCCCCCAATACTATCCCATCATCATCCATGTGCTTATCTAAGGATTGTTTAAATCTCCCTAATGTGGCTAAGTTGACTACATTAGCTGGTAGGCCATTCCATGCCCTTACCACTCCCTGCGTAAAGAACCTGCCTCTGACATCTGTCTTAAATCTATCACCCCTCAATTTGTACTTATGCCCTCTCGTACAAGCTAACATCGTCATCCTAGGAAAAAGACTTTCACTGTCTACCCTATCTAATCCTCTGATTATCTTGAATGTCTCTATCAAATCCCCTTCTAGCCTTCTTCTTCCCAATGAGAACAGTCCCAAGTCTCTCAGTCTTTCCTCATAAGACCGTCTTTCCAAACCAGGCAGCATCCTGGTAAATCTCCTCTGCACCTTTTCCAATGCTTCCACATCCTTCCCAAAATATGGGGACCAGAACTGTACACAATATTCCAAGTGTGGCCGCACCAGCATTTTGTATAGTTGCAGCATGATATTGCGGCTCCAGAACTCAATCCCTCTACAAATAAAACCTAACACACCATATGCCTTCTTAACAGCACTATCAACATGGGTGGCAACTTTCATGAATCTATATACATGGACTCCAAGATCCCTCTGCACATCCACAACACCAAGAATCTTTCCATTGACCCAGTTCTCTGCTTTCCTGTTATTCTTCCCAAAGTGAATCACCTCACATTTAGTTGTATTAAATTCCATTTGCCACCTTTCAGCCCAATTCTGCAGTTTACCCAAGTCCCCCTGCAACTTGTAACATTCTTCCAAACTGTCCACTACTCCACTGACTTTAGTGTCATCTGCAAATTTACTAATCTATCCACCGATGCCTGTGTAAAGGCATTTATAAAAATGACAAACAGCAGTGATCCAAAACAGATCCTTATGGCACACCACTAGTAACTGCACTCCAGGCTGAATATTTTCCATCAACCACCACTCGCTGCCTTCTTTCAGAAAGCCAGTTTCTGAACCAAACTGCTAAATCACCCTCAATCCCATGCCTCTGTATTTTCTCCAACAGCCTACCATGTGGAACCTTATCAAAGGCTTTACTGAAGTCCATGTATACTATGTCAACTACCCTACCCTCATTTACATGCTTGGTCACCTTCTCAAAAAACTCAATGAGGTTTGTGAGACAAAACCTGCCCTTGACTATCTGAAATCAAATTGTTGCTTGCTAGATGATTATAAATCTTATCTCTTATAATCCTTTCTAAAACCTTTCCTACAACAGAAGTAAGGCTCACTGGTCTATAATTACCTGGGTCATCTCTACTGCCCTTTTTGAACAAGGGCACAACATTTGCAGTCCTCCAGTCCTCTGGTACTAAACCTGTAGACAATGATGACTCAAATATCAAAGCCAAGGACTCTGCTATCTCCTCCCTAGCTTCCCAGAGAATCCTCAGATAAATCCCATCCGGCCCAGGGGACTTGTCTACTTTGAATCCTTCTAGAATTGATAACGTCTGTTCGTAACTAACCTTGATCCTTCCTAGTCTAATATTCCATACCTCATTCTTCTCCTCTAAAATATTCTCCTTTTCCTGAGTGAAAAGCGATGAGAAATGTTTGTTTAGTACCTAGTACCTCTCCAATCTCTACAGGGTCCACATTCAACTTGCCAATTCTGTCTTTGACTGGTCCTATTCCTACGCTAATTATCCTTTTATTCCTCACATACCTATAGAAAGCTTTAGGGTTCTCCTTTATTCTATTTGCTAAAGACTGCTTGTGTTCTCTCTTTGCTCTTAACTCTTTCCTTAAATCCTTCGCAGCTGATCTGTAACTCTCCATCGCCTCATCTGAACCATCTTGCTTCATCATCCTTCTTCTTCTTAACAAGTGATGCAATTTCTGTTGCAAACCATGGTTCCCTTACCTTATCACTTCTTCCCTGCCTGACAGGGACATATCTATCAAGGACACGCAATATCTGTTCCTTAAACGAGCTCCACATTTCCACTGTCTGCATTCCCTGCATTTTGCTACCCCATTCTATGCATCCTAATTCTTGCCTAATCGCATTATAATTGCCCTTGCCCCATCGATAACTCTTGACCTGTGGCATATACCTATCCCTTTCCATCGCTAAACTAAACGTAACTGAATTATGGTCACTCCCGCAAAGTTGCCACCCAAGTGGATAGGGTTGTTAAGGAAGCATATGGTGTTTTAGCTTTCATTAACAGGGGGATCGAGTTTAAAAGCTGTGAGGTTTTGCTGCAGCTGCACAAGTCACTGGTGAGACCACACGTGGAATATTGTGTCCAGTTCTGGTCGCCCTACTACAGGAAAGATACAGAGGCTTTGGAGAGGGTGCAAAGAAGGTTTACCAGGATGCTGCCTGGACTGGAGGGCTTGCCTTATGAAGAAAGGTTGAGTAAGCTCAGACTTTCCTCTCTGGAGAGAAGGAGAAAGAGAGGGGACCTGATCGAGGTGTATAAAATAACGAGTGGTATAGATAGAGTCAATAGCCAGAGACACTTCCCCAGGGCAGGATTGACTGGTACGAGGACTAATAGTTTGAAGATATTAGGAGGAAGGTATAAAGGAGACATCAGAAATAGGTTCTTTATGCAGAGAATTGTGAATGCATGGAATGCGTTGCCAGCTGTGGTGGTAGAAGCAGAGTCATTAGGGATATTTAAGCGAGTACTAGATATGCACATGGATTGCAGTGAGTTGAGGGGTGCATAGGTTGTTACTATATTTTACACTAGAATTAAACATTGGCACACTATCATGGGCCAAAGGGCCTGTTCTGTGCTCCACTTTCTAGATTCTATGTTCTATGTAATGCTACCCAGATCCTTGGGCTTGGGCCACAGTCTGAGCCACAGCTTGGAGAAGAGACGACACATCTTGAAAGGGATAAGGAAAGGAATAAGAAGACTCTTGGGCATGCAGCCAGCAAAAACTCTAGAGACCAACCATTGCAGAAGCAGACCCCACATCAAGGACAAGATGATAACATTGAGAGAGAGAGAGAGGGAGCAGAGTGCCTGGCCAGGGTCAGCCATCATCAGCATCAGCTATCCTGCTCAGGCATTAGCTTTTTTATTCTGTGACTACTCAGGAAGTATCAGAGGACCCCATCGGGTGTACAGATAGGTTTTAGTTTCTGGTAAAAGATACAGACTGTCAAATGTATTAATAAAGTGACTTGTGAGTTACAAGAAAATTGACTCTTCTCCTCTCTGTACAAGCCAATAACCACAGTTGGCTAGTGCTGGGCTTCAGTATTCTTTTTCTTTCTATAGCTGATTGCACATTAAAATCATCACACTAATTCATCCTCTTTCTCGGTTATTCCCCTGTATATTGCTAAATCCTATTGTTTAAGTGGTCTCACTGTGCTGTTTGCAGCATACACCTCCAGCAGCCTTCAGACACTATTTTTTAGATAAAGCTTCATGTACAGATCTAAGTAATATAGCATGGCGTAAGTTGCCCCTCTCCACCAAAGTCTGGACTGTCAAGTAATTTTGAAGTGCTGAACAACAAAATATGTGAAACAGTTTTACTGTTCATGATGATCTAAATGGTCAGATAGATAATGAGTGAAACTAGTACAACAAATGTAATGTTCTTCAGACTGGTCATGCTTCACTATCTGGATTGAAATCTGGAAGTGATTGGATTTCTTGGTGAGGGTCTAGCATTTTAAAGTGATGTTGCGGTGAAATAGCCTATTCAGGTCAATGTTAAGAGTATAAGATAATGTAATAATGACGTTTATGAAGGATTTCAAGTTATTTCCCTACATTAAACCCAGTAAAATGAGTGAGTGATTTTTAACAGTGAAGATAGTTGTTAGATAATTGCAGTTAATTTGAAAAACCCAAAAGGAAATGAAAGATAAGGATGTTCTGAAGTACGTAATAACACATTGACCTACCAGAGCCCGATCCTGTAGATGTATCTATGATGTGATCCTTCAGTGTTTTTCTTTCTGCAACAATGCTACAAACACAATCTTTATCATTCTTCTTTTCTTTCATGTAGGTACACAGTGTATGACGTTTGTAGAAAACAGCCACTAACAGGGCCAAGCATAAGAAACTCACAAGTCCAATTACTATAGCTGTTAGCTCTTTGGATCCCAAGTCTGATTTCCTGGGATGGTTTCCTATCAACAGAGAAAATTGAAAACACCATTTGGTGCACCTTTTAAATATATCCTTTATGATTAGAGTCATTCTTTCTCATTAAGAATGTGTCGTAGATTAGATTCTATATACAATGCAAAATCTCTTTGAAAAACTGGCCATTCTTTCCAAAATCATTCTATTCATTCCGTGACTAACAACAGGGAATGAAATTGTTGTATATTCTTGTGACTTGCATCAAATTTTCTTTATCACTTCCATGAGCAAATACTCAAGGCTTAATGTTTCCAAATAGTGACAATCACATGCAGACTGCCACTCAATTCTTCCTTTTTTTTAAATAAAAGAAAAGATTCTCTAACTTCTTTGAAAATATTTTTTGTACAAGTTCCCAGTTTTAGCTATTTACTATCCTACAGTTCAACTTGGTTACTGACTCCATTTTGAGTTCACAAAGTAATTTCTGGATATTTTGCTTTTCCAGACGAAATTAGTTGACTAACAATTAAATTCTGGGAGCAGGAGAATCGACGTTTCGGGCATGAGCCCTGCTTCAGGAATGAGGAAAGTGTGCCAAGCAGGCCAAGATAAAAGGTAGGAAGGAGGGACTTGGGGGAGGGGCGTTGGAAATGCGATAGGTGGAAGGAGGTTAAGGTGAGGGTGATAGGCTGGAGTGGGGGTGGGGGCGGAGAGGTCAGGAAGAAGATTGCAGGTTAGCAAGGTGGTGCTGAGTTTGAGGGTCGGGACTGAGACAAGGTGGGGGGAGGGGAACTGAGGAAACTGGAGAAATCTGAGTCCATCCCTTGCGGTTGGAGGGTTCCGCGGCGGAAGATGAGGCACTCTTCCTCCAGCCATCGTGTTGCTATGATCTGGCGATGGAGGAATCCAAGGACCTGCATGTCCTTGGTGGAGTGGGAGGGGGAGTGGCTCCCACTCCACCAAGGACATGCAGGTCCTTGGACTCCTCCATCGCCAGACCATAGCAACACGACAGCTGGAGGAGGAGCGCCTCATCTTCTGCCGAGGAACTCTCCAACCACAAGGGATGAACTCAGATTTCTCCAGTTTCCTCATTTCCCCTCCCCCCACCTTGTCTCAGTCCCAACCCTCAAACTCAGCACCACCTTCCTAACCTGCAATTTTCTTCCTGACCTCTCCGCCCCCACGCCCTACCCCACTCGGCCTATCACCCTCATCTTAACACCCTCACCTTAACCTCCTTCCACCTATCGCATTTCCAACGCCCCTCCCCCAAGTCCCTCCTCCCTACCTTTTATCTTAGCCTGCTTGGCACACTTTCCTCATTCCTGAAGAAGGGCTCATGCCTGAAATGTCGATTCTCCTGTTCCTTGGATGCTGCCTGACCTGCTGCGTTTTTCCAGCAACACATGTTCAGCTCTGATCTCCAGCATCTGCAGTCCTCACTTTCTCCTACTTGCTCCTCGAGCCAAAGCACACACTCTCCTAGATTATTATCCTTCCTCAACATCTCTCTTGAAAAGAAATTAATAACTCTTTGTGTTTAAAAGATATTTAGAGCAAGCCAACATAGAATGTATAATTTATGACAATTGATCATGTCAGATACCTTGCCAAGTTTCATAGAGGAGGTCTTCTCTTTTCTGTTACCATTTGTCCTTCCTTTGCCTTTACCAACTGTGACACTTGTTCCTTTTCCCTTTCCTCACCAATACCCAGATCACCCTACCCCCACCTTAGTCCACTTTATCGATAGCATAAAACCCATCTATTTTCCAGCCCCCTTCATTTCCAAAGAAGATATATTCTGGATTTCATGCATTAACTCTATTTATCTCTCCACAGCTGCTGCCAGACCTGCTGATTTTTTCCAGCACTTTCTGTTTTTGTTTCAGATCACCAGCATCCACAATACTTTGTTTTTATTGCTGTAATATAATCTTCATTAGCATTCGTCTATAATTACAACTCAAAACATTTAGATTCATTTCCTGATGTTTGTTAACAAAAGGACTTTTTCAAGTCATGTGAATTAACATATCTTAAAAACTACTTTTCAATTCTGTACTAAGATATAATAACATAGTCAGAAGTATGCATTCTTACCTTTAGGTAGTGCTAACTCTACATCAGCGCTATTACAGTAGTCTGTGTCACAACAGATGGTTTTTGACACCATTTTCACACTGGCACAGATGAAGGGGTTCCCTGGAGGAATCATTTGCTGGCGATGCACACAGGTCTTCCACTGTTTTACTGTTCTATCAATAAGAAAGGCAGAAGCCAAGCAAACACCATCTGTTTCACATGTGTCATTTTTATACACACAATTGATGCATAAACATTTCAGACCTACAAAAATGAAAATGAACCAGTGTTAGAATGTGAATACATAAAGAAGGTGACAGAAAAAGGGAGAAGGGCAAAAGGGAAAGGGGGAGAGAAAGACAGAGAGAGAGAGACAAAAAAAGGTATATTGTGACACAATTAAGACAAATTATGCTTCAAATGGGAGTGACTGTCTTTACTCCAGAACTGAAGATGATCAGAGCACACAGAAGTAAAAAAAATTAATTCTACACATGTAAAAACAGCCAATCGTCCCTCATGGCCTTCCATCACTACATCACTCAACTTGCGCAACACTGACAGAATCTTTCTAGCCACTAAGTAACTTGGGTACTGGGCAAAAGTTGAAAAATCACATGAAATCAACAGTAAGGAGTTTTGCATTGAGAGCAATAAGTTCCATTTTTCAACCAAATATTGAGCAGTGAGTTGAGATTTATGCTTGTGACCAGACAAAGGCATACTTACTTGCATTAACATTATCTCATTGAGCCTCAATAAAATGCATTTTCTAATTCTCCCACCCACTAGATACAAACTAGACAGTGATAATTCCTGGCATAAAAATCAGAACAATAACCTGGTGACTTCAGTTTACTTCTTTCTCCTCCAGCCTTCCAGGCATCAACATCTCAGGGCATGCTACATGGGCAGCAACCAAAAATGCAGATGTTCAACCAACAAGGCTGCTCAACATCCTTGACATGTCTGAGTCAATTGACAGGAACCAAGGAGGGCAGCTGCAGACAGCCTGCACCTGACGGGTGCATGATTGGGCTTTAAAACTGCATCACTCCCAGGATCCTTGGAGGTCCCAGATGTGACCAGCACTTCCACCTGTGTCGAGGAGCAGAATATATGTAGACAGCCATTGAATGAGATACATAGATAATGAGATGAATTTATGAAGAAATCATGAGGGTTCATGGAGAGAAACCCTCATCCAAACTCACCAAAACTGACAAGTAATTGATTTCAGCCCTGTCCATAATGAGTGCCTTGGTTTTGTTGGCAGGTATTTTGGATATGATAGGTCATGAAAGTTCTGTCCCTGATGATGACAACTCTCATCACTTTTGTATTATCCAGTGTCACTGTTTTCTTTTGTCACTGCTTTACTGTGCAGTTGGCTTTCAGACTTTGTTTCCCAAAACTATGCTGTTCAAGTCCACGGTCTTTTAACACATGAATTTTATATTTATAACTAGATCTTCATATACATTTCATCTTTGTACAAGCTCTGCTCCCTTTCTGGATATCTTGAACAGCTCACATGATATCATGTTCTGATGTTAGCCCCAACTGTATACAGCCCAAATTGAAGAACGTGCATCATTAAACTCTTTAGCTGTAGCGCTGAGAGGTTGTTCTCCTTTGCTGGTGCAGACTCAAATGCTGTGCATACAAATGACACTCCTGTTCATTCTCAACCAAACAGCACATACAAAAATACAGATACTGTTGTATAAGAACACAAAGATCTAAAAGCGCTAATATTCAGGAGTGCCTTAAGCACCACACAATGATCATGTTAGGTAGACTTGAGGAGAGAACAGCTTAGCGTCTTGGAGAAATAATATCCAACATCCAGGTACTCCTTTTAGACCTGGATGGTGTCAAGCTTCTTCAGTGTTCCCGGTGCTGTACCTATCACATAAGTGGAATATTCCTTTCACTCCTAACTTGTTGCTTGGAGGTGATGGACAGGATTTGGGTGTCAGGAGGGCAGGTACTTGCCACTGTATTCCGAGGCATTGAGCTGCTTTTGTAGCCATTGTGTTTATGTGGTGATTGCAGTGGAGTTTGTGGTCAACATTAATTCCAAGGATGTTGATAGTGATGGTAACATTATTGAATGTCAAGGACAAATGGTTTGATTGTCTCTTATTGGAGACAGTCATTGCCTGGCATTTGTATGGTGCAAATGCTACTGGCCACTTATCACCCCAAGCCTGGATAGTGTCCAGATCTTGTTGCATTTGAACATGGACTGCTACAATATCAGTAGAGTCATGAATGATGCTGAACATTGAGAAATCATTGGCAAATATACCCAAGTCTGACCTTCATCATTGATGAAGCAATTGAAGATAGTTGGGCCTAGGGCACTACCCTAAGGAATCCTGTAGATATGTCCTATATTTTTAAAAAAACTGACCTCCAATAACCACGACCATCTTTATGAAACCATTTTTTTTTAAACAGTGAATGGTGGGTGCCTGGAACATGTTGCCAGCGGAAGTGGTAGAAGCAGGCATTATAGCGTCATCTAATGTTTATCTAGACAGATTCATGAATGGGCAGGGATATAGATCCTTAGAAAATAGGCAACAGCGTTAGATAGAGGATCTGGATCGGTTCAGGCTTGGAAGGCCGAAGGATTTGTTCCTGTGCTGTAATTTTTTGTTTTGTTACTACATGCCAGGTATGACTCCAACTCTCATGCCTTTTATATCTACTGATCCCAGGACTGCTAGGGCTCCTTGATGCCACTCTCAATTGAATGCGGCCTTGATGTCAAGGGCTGTCACTTTCAACTCACCTCTGAATTCAGCTCTTTTCTCCCTGTTTAAACCCCAGCTATAATGAGGTCAGAAGCTAAGTGGCCGTGACGGAACCCAAACTGGGCATCACTGAGCAGGTTATTGCTGAGCAGTTGTTGCTTGATAGCACTGTTGATAATCCCCTCAATCACTGATGATTGAGAGTACACTGATGGGCTGGTAGTTGGCCAGGTTGGATATGTCCTGCTTCTTCTGTATAGTACATATCTGGATAGACGCCAGTGTTGTAACTGTCTTGGAAAAGCTTGATTAGGACACATCTTCATTACTCTTGCTGGGATGTTGTCAAGTCCCAAAGTTTTTGCACTGTTCAATGCCGAAAATGTGTTGCTGGAAAAACGTAGCAGGTCAGGCAGCATCCAAGGAGCAGGAGAATTGACGTTTCGGGCATGAGCCCTTCCTCAAGAATGTAGGTAGTGGCGCATGGCTGCAAGCGTGGAGCGGAGGATCCGGAGGGAGGTCTGTTGCTGGAGGCTTTGGATTTGTTGTACGTACTGGTTGTCCTGGTTGGGTCCAAATTTTGTTGGTCTGAACGTAGTCCGGAGTCCATGCGGGGTCAGTCGGTTCCGTAGGCAGGTGCTGAGGAAGATGTGGCTGTGGTAGCGAGTCTGTTTGAGAACATGGCTGAAGAGCACCTGCAGTCTTCACTTTCTCCACTGTCCAGTGCCTTCAATCATTTTTTGATATCATGTGGATGTGAATCAAATTGATAGAAAACTGGTATCTGTGGTGCTGGGGACCACTGGAGGAGGCCAAGATGGATCATCCATTCAGCATTTCTGGTTGAAGATTGCTGTGAATGCTCCATCCCTAATGTATTGGACTCTTCCATCGTTGAAGGTGGGATATTTGTGGCATCTCCTCGAATGAGTTGTTTAATTGTCCAACAGCATTCATGATGGGATGTGGCAGGACTGCAGATCTTAGTTCTGATCCATTGGTTGTGTGATCCCTTAGCTCTATCTTTCACTTACTGCATATGCTGTTTAGTATGCAAGAAGTCCTATTTGGTCGCATCATCAGGTTGACACCTATATTTAGGTATGCCTGATACTTCTCCTTGCATGCCCTCCTGCAGGGTCCATTGAGCCAGGGTGATTTTTCCAACATGGGACTTCATCTCCACAAAGATAGTGTGATGGTCACTCTTACTGACATTGTCATGGGTAGAAGCATCTGCAACCAGCAGATTGGTAAAGATGTAGTCAAATGTAGTCCCTCAACACCTGCTGCAGACCCAGTCTAACAGCTACGTCCTTTAGGATCTACCCAGTTCACTCACCATATCCCTGAAGTGGTCATTTTGGACAACAAGCCACAATTCATCAATGACTGCTTCAGCAACTTGCAATCAGTTCTGGTTTTAAACATGTCATAAGGTTGCCAACATAGCCACAATTCAATGAGGAGGTTGAATCTAGGATCAGGACAGGTAAGTTAGGTTTGATGAAAAAGGTGGACTTCCACACTGCACTGCTAAATTACGGATCCATCATACCCTAATGTGGTCTAGCACCAGAGTTGCTACTGGCTGAAGATTCAGCTCCCTATCCTACCAAAGAGGTTTATTCCACATTTATAACCATGCCAGTGATGTAAATAAGAAGCACTTGAGCTGAGTGCAACAGGCCTCACACTATAATTGCATCACTGTGAAACACAGTTGAAACATTAGAGCCAGGGGCAACAGGTATGGATAAGAGAATTCAACAGGAAGGCCCAGGTCATTCAAGTGGTCACAGACAACAGAAATTGTACATTGTCTGCACAGTCAAAGGTGTTGTACAAAGGAACTTCAGCAATCTCATCCTACTGCAGACCAAAGATTCACAACAACTTGTTTGGAAGAACCCATTGGAGAACTTGATGAAATGATCTAGAGCCAAGGGTGTGTGCAAATAGAGAACCGGTCCACAACAAGTATATATATATCTAGTCTGTGGACCAATTATCAATGATAAAGGCCTTCTGCTTGTTAGCAACTATGTGATTGGTTCTCAGGTGGCTAAACAATTTGGGGCTGTGACCAAGATAAGGAGAAGCCATTAGATCCTTACCAGCTCAGAAGTTGTGCCTGTTCTCTGCAGTAAAAGTTACTTATAGTGAAGAAAACCAGTTTAGTTTTCCTTTGGCATTGGTATAAACTGTATCTTTTAATCAATAAGTCAGTGACCTTTCACAAGTATGAACCTCCTGCAAACCAGTGAAAGCATACAGAGAACAAAGACCAAGGACCAACATTCTGATAAGCACAAGAACCAACTCTGATCCTGTCACTGATCTGCTTTCCCAGAATTACATCTGATCTGCCTCTAACACTCATATTTCTTTTCCTGTTTTTGTCTGTGTTTATATATAACAAGAGTTGATAAGGGGGTTCAAAATTTTAACTAATGTAGTTATATGCATGCACTTCATAATTGCTTTCTGTCAAACTGGTCTGGAAATCAGGGAAACTGAGTAACTGGTGCTTCTTTAAAGTTTTTAGCCTTTATGATGACACAAGAAATAGTGTGGCTTGATTTTCCACACACTACCTCAATGAGGCATAACAAAAACAAGAATATGCAGTAGAAGTAGAAAGGCCTGAGTTTCTACAAGTTCTTGAACAAATTCTTGTTTGAATCGAAAGAAAAAAAATGCACAGATATACACATAAGACAGGTTTCCCAATATGAATCACTCACTATAACATTAGAACTACATTGTTTTAGTCATTCATAACACCAACATCCAAATCAGGTGAAATCATGCTTTGACCTCTGTGATGTAAGGCAACTCACATTCAACATTCAATTGGACTGGGATGATCCAAGTGCAGCCTGCAAGAGCCTTCATTGACCCAGTATCTAAATTTTATACACATGGGAATGAAGGCGTTATACATATTATTCATTCCAAGATTACAGCACTGTGTCACAGGGGATAATGAAGGTCCACAAGAATCAGAGTGTGCTACATTCCACATTCATGGAACGCACTGTCCTGCTCAGGGCTACAAATCCCTTTTACATGGCTAATTGAGGAGCCACTGTTGTATTTTCTTTACCATGGAGGTAATGGGGCAATGTGACAAAAAGGGGAAATAATGGGGAGTTTTGATACTGCTGAGATGCTCAGGCTCTTTCCATCATCTATCCTGTCAATTTCTGGGTGAGAAGGTACATAAGACCAAGACCATATGGGTGATCTTCATGGCCTGCCATTAATTAATGACCACTTCAGGGCCTTGACTGGCTGTCAGCCACTTTTCCAGCATGAGAGAAAAATGGATGTTTTCCAGATAGGGAAATCAAGGCAGTCTGCCTGCCATATTGGGGGGGGGCTTCATTTGTCATTATCTGGGAGCATGGATGGGCAAGAGGTAGGAAGAGGGAGGTGGCTACTGAAAACCAGAGGCCTATCCTTGACATCAAACCTCCACTGCTCATGACTCCCTCCACAGGAACCAACCCAAAAAGTCTCACCATTCCTGTAGTGCATGTTTTTTGAGAAATCTTCAAATAGAGTAGATAGAGAGAAACCAGTAGATATGTTGTATTAACATTTACAGACATTGGACAAGGTACCTCACAAAAGGTTAAGTCATGAGATAAAAACTCACAATGTTGGAGGTATAATATTGGCATGGATACAGAATTGGCAAATGGGCAGGAAACGGCGAGTGCAGATAAAGGATTCCTTTTTAGTTTGGCAACCTGTGACCTGTGTGTTCCACAGGAATCAGTGCTGAGACCACAACTGTTCACAATATCTATTAATGACATGGAGGACGGAAATGAATGTATTGTAGGCAAATTTGCAGACACAACAAAATTAGGTGAAAAGGCAATTTGTAAGAAGGATGTAAACAGTTTAGAGAGATATCAATGAATTAAGTAAATGTTGATAAGTAGAGCGTGATGTGAGAAAATGTTATTTTGTTCATTATGAATGAGAAAACAAAAAAGCAGAATATTACTTAAATGAAGAAATGTTGCAGAACAGAACTTGCAGATACTTGTACATGAACACAAAGCTAGCATGCAGGTGTGGTATATGGCTAATGGAAAGTTGGTCCTTATTTCAAGAGGGTTGAAGCATTAGAGTAAGGAAGTCTTATTGTAACTATACAAGGTGGGGGTGGGGGGGGAGGGGGGAGGGTTGGGTGGTGGGGAGGCCATATCTGGAGAATTGTGAGCTATTTTGGTCCCCTTATTTAAGGAAAAATATCATTTCATTGGAAGCAGTTCAGAGAAGGTATATAAGAAGTGCCCTTGTATGGAGGGATTGTCCTATGAGCAAAGGCCAAACATGTTGCAACTCACTGGAATTTAGAAGAAAGAGAGGTGATTTCTTTGAAACACGTAGAATTCTTAAGGGGCTTGATAGATTAAATGCTGAGAAGACATGTGCTCTCATGGGACATTCTCAGACCAGACAGTATAATCTCACAATAATGCAGCATCAACTTAATGCCAATAGAAGGAATTTCCTCTCTCAGATGTTTGAGTAAGATTGAGATATTTAAGGCTGAGATAGAAAGATTCTTGATCACTTGGGGAATCAAGAGTTGTGGAGAAAATGCAGGAAAGTGGATATGAGGAATGTCAGAACATTGAATGACGGAGCAGCTTTGAGGGGCCAAACAGCCTATTTCTGCTCCTAATTCTAATGGCCTATTGGAGGAAACCCAGATCCCTCTGCACTGAAGCATTTTGAAAATGTGAGGTTATGCACTTTGACAAGAGGAATGGAGGAACTGAACATTATTTAAATGGAGAAAGACTGTGGAAAGCTGTAGTGCAGAGGACTTTGGGATTCCTTATCCATAAATCACTAAAAAGCTGGCATCCAAGTTCATTGTGGAATAGGGAAGGTAAATAGACTGTGGGCATTTATTTCAAAGGAATGTATAAGGCACAATTCAGTTTATGACTGGAATAATATGAATAGTTTTTTTTAGATTACTTACAGTGTGGATAGCCCCTTCGGCCCAACAAGTCCACACCGACCCACCGAAGCGCAACCCACCCACACCCCTACATTTATCCCTTACCTAACACTACGGGCAATTTAGCATGGCCAATTCACCTGACCCGCACATCTTTGGACTGTGGGAGGAAACCGGAGCACCCGGAGGAAACCCACGCAGACACGGGGAGAACGTGCAAACTCCACACAGTCAGTCGCCTGAGTCGGGAATTGAACCCGGGTCTCAGGCGCTGTGAGGCAGCAGTGCTAACCACTGTGCCACCGTACCACCCACAATAGTCTTGGTCCCTTTATCAAAAGAAAGATAGGCTGAGATATAGAGAAGGTTCACTGTGCTGATCCTAGACACCGATGGGTTGAGTACATTGAGCCTGTACTCACTGGTATTAAGAATGAGAAGCAACATTATTGTCATAAACAAGATTCTTAGAAGACTTGGCAGGATAGATATGGTAAGGTTGCTTCCCCACATGGGAGAGTCTAGGACCAGAGGGCTTAATCTCAGCGTAAGTGATCACACACAAAAACAGAAATGAGGAGGTAATGAATTTGCACAATGCTTTACCATAGTGGGATGTTGAGGTTGGTATAAGTATATCAAAGACTGAAACAGGCAGATTTTTAATCTGTAAGAGAATCAAGAATTCTGAGGAAAAGGCAGGAAATGAAGTTGAGGATTATCAGATCAGGTATGATCTCATTGAATAACCAAGCAGACTCAATGGACTGAAAAGCCAAGATCTCCTCCCATGTCTTATGGCCTTTCCTTTCATATCTGAATAATTACTCAAGTATCTTGAGTAGAAAGCAGAAATGTACTTTACAGAGCAAATTCACCGATAGTCCTGTCACTAATTCGTGTTTGATAATTGATGTATGGTATGGAATTAAATTTAATTTTAATTGATTTTTACGAGCTCAGGAGGTATATGAACCAATGTTCATTTAAGCTGCTCTTCCACAGAGCAACTTGCAAGTCCCAATAGAGGTTACGTACACATCAGTGCCCTTTGTGTTGACACACATGCGTAGACATGTTAAATAAAATAAAAAGGTCCTTATACTCTTATGACCATGTTTGAACTAAGGCTGTAATGAAATCATGAGCAGCGTGGCCTTGGCCAAATTCAAACTGAGCAGGCTATTGCTAAGCAGGTGCTGCTTGATAGCCCCTGCTATCAACTTCCTCACTTTATTGATGATTGAGAATAGACTGATGGAGCAGCAATTGGTATAATTGAATTTGTCCTGCATTTTTATGATAGGACATACCTGAGTCATTTTCCACATTGCCAGATAGCTGTTGGTATTCTACCTGTACTGGAACAGCTTGACTAAAGGCATAGCAAATTCTAAAGCACATACCTCCAGTACTATTGCCAGAATGTTTTCAAGATCCATAGCCTTTGCAGTATCCAAAGTCTTAGCCACTTCTTTATCTCACATGTAGTGAATTGAATTGGACAGTAGATACAAGGGAACACCATCACCTATAAGTTCTCCTCCAAACGACTTACCAGCCTGATTTGGAAAGATATTGCCATTTCTTTAGAGTCACTGAATGAAAATGCTGCAACTCCCTCCTTAACAGCGTTATGGGTCTAGCTATACCAAATGGACTGCAGTAGTTCAAAAAAACAGCTCAGCACCACCTTCTTAAGGGGACTTAGGGATGAGTAATAAATGCTAGCACAAGCAGTAATGCCCAAATTCCATAGATTTTTTTAAAATTGCCTGTTCTTCAAATAATGTTACAAGATCACCAGATGAACAAAACAAAGATTAATGCATTATCCAAACACTGGCACCTCCAAACACACAGCAGCACCTTCTTTAGTGCACTGAAGTGTCAGCTAGATTTATGTACTCATGATTGGATGACAATGTAAGACCTGCTAACTTTACAGGATAGCTGGTTTCTAGAATGTAATATGCTTATATAAGATCAATGTCAGTTTATATTTATGTCTTTAAAAACTGAGGACTGCAAAGAGAAAGAACTGTTTGTTTCAGAAAAGAAACAGATAGCTGCACAATTTTACGGTGAGAAATTTGATATCTGGGTATGATCTCTGTTTTGTAGTTGTAGGTTCCTGCAATGTGCAGATAGAGTCATAGAGATGTACAGCATAGTCCAACCTGTCCATGCCGAACAAATATCCCAAACCAATCTAGTCCCACCTACCAGCACCCGGCCCATATACCTCCAAATCCTTCTTATTCATACACCCATCCAAAGGCCTCTTAACTGTTGCAATTGTATCAGACTCCACCACATCCTCTGGTAGCTCATTTCATACACGTAACTCTCTCTGTGGGAAAAAGTTGCCCTTTAGGTCTCTTTTATATCTTTCTCCTCTCACCCTAAACCTATGTCCTCTAGTTCTGGGCTCCCCGGCCCCAGGGAAAAGACTTTCTCTATTTATCGTATCCATGTCCCTCATAATTTTGTAAACCTCTATAAGGTCACCCTTCAGCCTCCGACGCTCCAGTGAAAACAGCCCCAGCCTGTTCAGTCTCTGCCTATAGCTCAAATCCTCCAAACCTGGCAACAACATTGTAAATCTTTTCTGAACCCTTTCAAGTTTCACAACATCTTTCCGATAGGAAGAAGATCAGAATTGCACGCAATATTCCAACACTGGCCTAACCAATTTCCTGTACCACTGCAACATGACCTCCCAACTCCTGTACTCAATACTCTGACCGATAAAGGAAAGCATACCAAACGCCTTCTTCACTATCCTATCTGCCTATGACTCCACTTTCAAGGAGTTATGAATCTGCACTCCACGATCTCTTTGTTAAGCAACACTCCCTAGGACCTTACCATTAAGTGTATAAGTCTTGCTAAGATTTGCTTTCCCAAAATGCAGCACTTCGCATTTATCTGAATTAAACTCCATTTGCCACTTCTCAGCCCATTGGCCCATCTGGTCCAGATCATTTTGTAATCTGAGGTAATTCTCTTCGCTGTCCATGACACGTCCAATTTTGGTGTCATCTGCAAACTTACTAACAGTACATCTTATGCTCACATCCAAATCATTTATGTAAATGACAAAAAGTAGAGGACCCAACATCGATCCTTGTGCACTCCACTGGTCATAGGCCTCCAGTCTGAAAAAAAATCCTCCACCACCACCCTCTTGTCTTCTACCTTTGAGCCAGTTCTGTATCCAAATGGCTAGTTCTCCCTGTATTCCATGAGATCTAACCTTGCTAATCAGTCTCCCATGGGGAACCTTGTCGAATGCCTTACTGAAGTCCATATAGATCATATCTACTGCTCTGCCCTCATCAATCCTCTTTGTTACTTCTTCAAAAAACTCAATCAAGTTTGTGAGACAGGATTTCTCACGCACAAAGCCATTTTGACTATCCCTAATCAGTCTTTGCCTTTCCAAATACATGTACATCCTATCCCTCAGGATTCCCTCCAACAACTTGCCCAACACTGAGGTCAGGCTCACCGGTCTATAGTTCCCTGGCTTGTACTTACCACCCTTCTTAAACAGTGGCACCACGTTTGCCAACCTCCAGTCTTCTGGCATCTCACCTGTGATTATCAATGATACAAATTTCTCAGCAAGAGGCCCAGCAATCACTTCTCTAGCTTCCCACAGAGTTCTAGGGTACACCTGATCAGGTCCTAGGAATTTATCCACCTTTAACCATTTCAAGACACCCAGCACTTCCTCCTCTGTAATCTGGACATTTTGCAAGAAATCACCATCTATTACCCTTCAGTCTATATCTTCAATATCCTTTTCACAGTAAATACTGATGCAAAATATTCATTTAGTGTCTCCCCGATTTCCTGTGGCCCCACACAAAGGCCGCTTTGCTGATCTTTGAGGGGCCCTATTCTCTCACTAGTTACCCTTTTGTCCTTAATATATTTGCAAAAACCCTTTGGATTCTCCTGAATTCTATATGCCAAAGCTATCTCATGTCCCCTTTTTGCCCTCCTGATTTCCTTCTTAAATATACTCCTACTTTCCTTATACTCTTCTAAGGATTCACTCGATCTATCCTGTCTATACCTGACATATGCTTCCTTCTTTTTCTCAACCAAACCCTCAATTTCTTTAGTCATCCAGCATTCCCTATACCTACCAGCCTTTCCTTTCACCCTGACAAGAATATACTTTCTCTGGATTCTTGTTATCTCATTTCTGAAGGCTTCCCATTTTCCAGCCGTCCCTTTACCTGCGAACATCCGCCTCCAATCAGCTTTCGAAATTTCTTACCTAATACCGTCAAAATTGGCCTTTCTCCAATTTAGAACTTCAACTTTTAGATCTGGTCTATGCTTTTCCATCACGATTTTAAAACGAATAGAATTATGGTCGTTGGCCCCAAAGTGTTCCCCCCCGTGACACCTCAGTCACCTGCCCTGCCTTATTTCCCAAGAGTAGGTCAGGTTATGCACCTTCTCTAGTAGGTCCATCCACATACTGAATCAAAAAATTGTCTTGTACGCACTTAAGAAATTCCTCTCCATCTAAACCTTTAACACTACGGCAGTCCCAGTCTATATTTGGTAAGTTAAAATCCCCTACCATAACTACGCTATTATTCTTACAGATAGCTGAGATCTCCTTATAAGTTTGTTTCTCAATTTCCCTCTGACTATTATGGGGTCTATAATACAATCCCAATAAGGTTATTGTCCTTTTCTTATTTCTTAGATCGACCCAAATAACTTCGCTGGATGTATTTCAGGGAATATCCTCCCTCAGCACAGCTATAATGCTATCCCTTATCAAAACACCACACCTCTCTTGCCTCCCTTTCTATCCTTCCTGTAGCATTTGTATCCTGGAACATTAAGCTGCCAGTCCTGCCTATCCCTGAGCCATGTTTCTGTAATTGCTATGATATCCCAGTCCCATGTTCCTAACCATGCCCTGAGTTCATCTGCCTTCCCTGTTAGGCCCCTTGTATTGAAATAAATGCAGTTTAATTTATTAGTCCTACCTTGTCCCTGCCTGCCCTGACTGTTTGACTCACTTCTATTCTCAACTGTACCAGTCTCAGATTGATCTCTATTCTCACTATTTCCCTGGGTACCTACCCACACCCACCCACCCCCACCCACCCCCCCCCCCAACTTACTCATTTAAATCCTCCCAAGCAGCTCTAGCAAATTTCCCTGCCAGCATATTAGTCCCCTTCCAATTTAGGTGCGATCCGTCCTTCTTGTACAGGTCACTTCTACCCCAAAAGAGATTCTAATGATCCAAAAATGTGAATCCTTCACCCATACACCAGCTCCTCAGCTATGCATTCTTCTGCTCTATCCTCCTATTCTTGCCCTCACTAGCTCATAGCATTGGGAGTAATCCAGATATTATTACCCTTGAGGACCTCCTTTTTAAATTTCTGCCTAATCCCCATTCAGAATCTCAACTTTTTCCCTTCCTATATCATTGGTTCCAATGTGGACAATGATCTCTTGTCCCCCGTTAGAACATTTTGCACCCTCTCTGAGACATCCTTGATCCTGGCATCAGGGAAACAACACACCATTCTGCTTTTTCTCTGCTGGCCACAGAAACGTCTGTCTGTACTTCGGACTACAGTATCCCCTAACACAATTGATCTCTTGGAAGCCGACGTACCCCTCGTTGCATTAGAAACTTGGCTGTTCATGCTACGTTCCCCTGAAAATCCATCACCCCCTGTTTGAAATGGATATATTCACAAAAGACTCCTGACCTAGGTGCCTACCTCTCTTACCCTTCCTGGAGTTAACCAATCTATGTGACTGTATCTGAGACTTTCCCCACCTTCCTATAACTGCCATCCATCACATACTATTGCTATTGCAAATTCCTCATCGCTTCTATCTGTCTCTCCAACCGATCCACTCAATCTGATAAGATCCAACAGCATTTATGACAGATATAATCCACAGTAACCCTTAAACTCTCTTTAAACTGCCACATCTGACAAGAAGTACATATCACTGCAAAGGCCATTTTTGCTCCTTCACAATCTACAGACCCAGGAAATAACACCGTCTTATTCCTCTACACAATATGCACCAGGTTAAATTAATAGCTATGACTTATATTTTAAGTTTATTCAAGAGACTTATCTCCAAAAACATGCAATCAAAAAAGAACCCACTGTACTCACTAATACAGCCTTTCTCCTGGACAGACTTAAAACAACAATTAACTTATCTGATTCTGTGTTGTGAACTTTGCCCAAACCGGTTCCTCCAAGATTAGTTGTGAAATTCACTATTTGTTCATTTTTCCATGTGCTTCCTTTGTCTGTTCTTCTCCCTTTTAAAACTGCTGTTGTTTTGATATTTTTTTCCAAAGTTCCAAAACAGTGCAACAGCATATAAAACAGTAATTGCTGCTCCTGGAATTCGAGGAAATCACCTCCAGCACCTAAATGATCAAGAGCAGGGAACTGTTCAAAAGTGAAGCTGATTGATTCTCAGTTAACTGAGCAGGTTGGAACTGGCAACAAGTTAGAGTCATACACAGAGAAAAACACAGAACTGTGTGCTGTTTATCTCACCAGCAAAACCTGTCTGTTCTGCCCAGTTAAAAAAAAGTTATCTTTCCTGCAGCAGATGCTGTGAGCTCGTACTTTTGAATTGATGAATCAGAGATATTTTCCAAGTGAATCAGTTGCTCTGTACTTTTGACAAACCAATGAAAGCTTCTAAAGAAAGATAACTGAACACCAAAGGACCTGGCTAGCCAAAATAGGATCACCTCTGTGTGGGAACAAAGAAGCAAAGACCACTGGACTGAATATCCAGTTTTTCACTACCTCTGCCAATAATCTATTTTCCTTATTGATTTGTTTGTGTTTGTGTAAAGGCTGAGTTTATAAAGGGAATCGTTTTAGCTAGGAGTATCTAGCTAATGATTTTATCTGTTACTTATAACTATAGTCTAATTATTTACAATAATTTTTTTTGGTACAGAAACTTGGTCTTTGTTTTCTATCAAGGTAGGTAAGTTGAAGTACTGTGCACACCTTGAAAAAAACTTTAATATTTGTTATGATTCTGGGAACAGTGGGGCTCCATTATGGCATGCTACTACCCCAGTGAGTCGTAACACTTAGAATAAGGAAGGAGGCATATTAAAGTCAGAGAAGTCAAATTGCTTATTCTTGCTCCTAATTCATATGTTCATTTGCTTTATTTCTTGTTTTCTCCTACATGTAACCAATGCATCCTGTATAATTCAAGCTTAAGAAATAGAATTTAACCTGTGCAGTATAGATGATTCAGTTCGTGTGTAAGTAAACTGTTTGTCCAACTTAGTTGTGGACTACACAATTTAGACTGTCTGGATTTAAATTTTGTTAGATTGCCACACGTACTCTGGTCTCATCAGCATCTTTTTTTTTAACAAATTTAGTGGAATTAATGCAGAAAAGGTTAGTTGGGGATATGATTCCTTAAGTGCAGATTGAGAACTTGTGTTCCTGTTGTACTGTGTAGTAAATGCAGTTGTTCAGTCTAGGTGCGAATGGAAGAGAACATACAAATCCTCACTTATGGGAGAAATTTTGTATCAGCATTACTGGATAACCTTATTATGCAGAATAACAGGAACACAAGTTCTCAATCTGCGCTTAAGGAATCGTATCCCCAACTAACCTTTTCTGCATTAAATCCACTAAATTTGTAAAGTAAAATGCTGATGAGACCAGAGTACATGTGGCAATCTAACAAAATTTAAATCCAGACAGTCTAAATTGTGTAGTCCACAACTAAATTGGACAAACAGTCTATTTACACAGGAAGTTTTAAAAGTTTTGATGGAAAAGGATAGACCAGATCTAAAATCTGAAGTTCAAAATTGGAGAAAGGCCAATTTTGACGGTATTAGGCAAGAACTTTCAAAAGCTGATTGGGGGCGGATGTTTGCAGGTAAAGGGACGGCTGGAAAATGGGAAGCTTTCAGAAATGAGATGACGAGAATCCAGAGAAAGTATATTCCTATTAGGGTGAAAGGAAAGGCTGGTAGGTACAGAGGAACCTCGATTATCCGAATACCAATTATCCGAAAATCAGATTATCTGGAGATCTCAAGATCCCAATAGAAACATTACATCAAAGACGTGTTTCCAACAGTGATCGTGTCTTTTGTTTATAGTGAGTAAATAGGCACCATCTCCAAATGACTGACCTCCCGCCCCTTCTCTCTCCCTGCACTTTCTCTGGAATTCTACAGACGGATGTACCCAAAATCCCCCTTCCCCAGATAATATCTCCTGTACAGGGCAAATGTGGAACCTGTCAAAAAGCTGCAGTAAAAAGGTGTGTGTGTGTGCGCGCGCTTTTGGAGACTTACTCCACAAAGGCAGAAGCAGCAGTGTTATTGTTAGTGTCCAGTCTGGCTGCCCAGGAGAGGGGGCGGGGGCAGTGCTGGACGGGGACGGGGGGGCGGGCAGGGGCAATGCTGGACAGAGATGGAGGGGGGGCAGGGGCCGGTGTTGGACGGGGATAGGGGGGAGGGCAGGGGGCGGAATTGGATGGGATTTGCAGGGGGCAGGCGGGGGCAGTGTTGAACAGGGTTTAGGGGTGGGGGATGGTGCCAGAGGGCAGGGTCAGCGTTGGATAGGGTTGGAGGCAGGGCGGTGTTGGGGGACAGGAGCGGTTTCAGGGTGTGGGGGGCGGTGTTGGAACATGTTGAGTAGCGGTGCCGGGATGGGGGAAGGTGTTGGATGGAGTAGGGTGGGGGGGTTGGACGAGGCTGAGGGGGTGGGCCTCCCGTGATGTGATGTTGCCTCACCTCCTGAATGGGGAGCAGACTTTAAAAACTCTGAGCCCCAGAGGAAACGCATTTAATCGATTAACCGAATAATCGATTATCTTAATGAAATAGTGGCCGCCCATCGTGTTCAGATAATCGAGGATCCCCTAGAAAAAGAAGGAAACATATGTCAGGTATAGGCAGGATAGATCGAGTGAATCCTTAGAAGAGTATAAAGGCAGTAGGAGCATACTTAAGAGGGAAATGAGGAGGACAAAAAGGGGACATGAGATAGCTTTGGCAAATAGAGTTAATGAAAATCCAAAGGGTTTTTACAAATATATTACGACAAAAGGGTAACTAGGGAGAGAATAGGGCCCCTCAAAGATCAGCAAGGCGGCCTTTGTGTGGAGCCACAGGAAATGGGGGAGATACTAAACGAGTATTTTGCATCAGTATTTACTGTGGAAAAGAACATGGAAGATATAGAATGTAGGGAAATAGATGGTGACATCTTGAAAAATGACCATATTACAGAGGAGGATGTGCTGGATGTCTTGAAATGCATAAAAGCGGATAAATCCCCAGGACCTGATCAGGTGTACCACAAATGAACGTGGGAAGCTAGGGAAGTGATTGCTTGGCCTCTTGCTGAGATATTGATAGTCACAGGTCAGGTGCCGGAACTGGAGGTTGGCTAACGTGGTGCCACTGTTTAAGAAAGGTGGTAAGGACAAGCAGGGAGTCATATACCAGTGAACCTGACGTCGGTGGTGGGCAAGTTGTTGGAGGGAATCCTGAGGGACAGGATAGAACATAGAACATAGAACAGTACAGCACAGAACAGGCCCTTCAGCCCACAATGTTGTGCCGACTATTGATCCTCATGTATGCACCTTCAAATTTCTGTGACCATGTGCATGTCCAGCAGTCTCTTAAACGTCCCCAATGAGCTTGCTTCCATAACTGCTGCTGGCAATGCATTCCATGCTCTCACAACTCTCGCCTCTGACATCCCCTCTATACTTTCCTCCAACCAGCTTAAAACTATGACCCCCTCGTGTTAGCCATTTCTGCCCTGGGAAATAGTCTCTAGCTATCGACTCTATGCCTCTCGTTATCTTGTATACCTCAATTAGGTCCCCTCTCCTCCTCCTTTTCTCCAATGAAAAAAGTCTGAGCTCAGTCAACCTCTCTTCATAAGATAAGCCCTCCAGTCCAGGCAGCATCCTGGTAAACCTCCTCTGAACCCTCTCCAAAGCATCCACATCTTTCCTATATAGGGCAACCAGAACTGGACGCAGTATTCCAAGTGCGGTCTAACCAAAATTTTATAGAGCTGCAACAAGATCTCACAACTCTTAAACTCAATCCCCCTGTTAATGAAAGCCAAAACACCATATGCTTTCTTAACAACCCTGTCCACTTGGGTGGCCATTTTAAGGGATCTATGTACCTGCACACCAAGATCCCTGTGTTCCTCCACGCTGCTAAGAATCCAATCCTTAATCCTGTACTCAGCTTTCAAATTCAACCTTCCAAAAGGCATCACCTCACATTTATATAGGTTGAACTCCATCTGCAACCTCTCAGCCCATCTCTGCATCCTGTCAATGTCCCACTGCAGCCTACAACAGCCCTCTATACTGTCAATGGCACCTCCAACCATTGTGTCATCTGCAAACTTGCTGGCCCATCCTTCAATCCCCTCATCCAAGTCATTAATTAAAATTACAAACAGTAGAGGCCCAAGTCACCACTGACTTCCAGACAGAATATTTTCCTTCTACTATCACTCGCTGTCTTCTGTTGGCCAGCCAATTCTGTATCCAGACAGCTAAGTTCCCCTGTATCCCATTCCTCCTGACCTTCTGAATGAGCCTACCATGGAGAACCATATCAAATGCCTTGCTGAAGTCCATATACACCACATCCACAGCTCGACCCTTATCAACATTTCTAGTCACATCCTCAAAGAACTCCATAAGGTTTGTGAGGCATGACCTGCCCCTCACAAAGCCGTGTTGACTGCATTTAATCAAGCCATGCTCTTCCAGATGGTTATAAATCCTATCCCTCAGAATCCTTTCTAACATCTTGATGATGACAGACATGAGACTTACTGGTCTGTAATTGCTGGGGATTTCCCTATTTCTTTTTTTGAAGAGAGGAATTATATTTGGATATACATGTATTTGGAAAGGCAAGAACTGATTAGGGATAGTCAACATGGCTTTGTGCGTGGGAAATCATGTTTCATAAACTTGATTGAGTTTTTTGAAGTAACAAAGAGGATTGATAAGGGCGGAGCGGTAGACGTGATCTATATGGACTTCAGTAAGGCATTCGACAAGGTTCCCCATGGGAGACTGGTTAAGCAAGGTTAGATCAACTAGGAGAAAGTGAGGACTGCAGATGCTGGAGATCAGAGCTGAAAATGTGTTGTTGGAAAAGCGCAGCAGGTCAGACAACATCCAAGGAGCAGGAGAATCGACGTTTCGGGCATGAGCCTTTCGGGCATGAGCCTTTCCTGAAAAGGGCTCATGCCCGAAACGTCAATTCTCCTGCTCCTTGGATGCTGCCTGACCTACTGCACTTTTCCAGCAACATATTTTTAGCAAGGTTAGATCTCATGGAATACAGGGAGAACAAGCCATTTGGATACAGAACTGGCTCAAGGGTAGAAGACAGAGGGTCGTGGCGGAGGATTGTTTTTCAGACTGGAGGCCTGTGACCTGTGGAGTGCCACAAGGATCGGTGCTGGGTCTCTTACTTTTTATCATAAGAGCATAAGAGGTACAGTTTGCAGATGACACTAAAATTGGAGGTATAGTGGACAGCAAAGAAGGCTACCTCAGATTACAACGGGATCTTGACCAGATGGGCCAATGAGCTAAGAAGTGGCAGATGGAGTTTAATTTAGATAAATGCAAGGTGCTGCATTTTGGGAAAGTAAATCTTAGCAGGATTTATACACTTACTGGTAAGGTCTTGGGAGTGTTGCTGAGCAAAGAGACCTTGGAGTGCAGATTCATAGCTCCTTGAAAGTGGAGTCACAGGTGGATAGAATCGTGAAGGTGGTGTTTGGTATGCTTTCCTTTATTGGTCAGAGTATTGAGTACAGGAGTTGGGAGGTCATGTTGTGGCTGTACAGGACATTGATTAGGCCACTGTTGGAATAAGGCATGCAATTCTGGTCTCCTGCCTATCGGAAAGATGTTGTGAACCTTAAAGGGGTCAGAAAAGATTTACAAGAATGTTGCCAGGGTTGGAGGTTTGAGATATAGGGAGAGGCTGAATAGGCTAGGGTTGTTTTCCCTGGAGCATTGGAGGCTGAGGGGTGACCTTATTGAGGTTTATAAAATCATGAGGGGCATGGATAGGATAAATAGACAAAGTCTTTTCCTTGGGGTCGAGGAGTCCAGAACTAGAGGTAATAGGTTTAGGATGAGAGGGGAAAGATATAAAAAAGATCTAAGGGGCAACTTTTTCATGCTGAGAATGGTATGTGTATGGAATGAGCTGCCAGACGAAGTGGTGGAGGCTAGTACAATTGCAACATTTAAAAGGCATCTGGATGGGTATATGAATAGGAAGGGTTTGGAGAGATATGGGCCGGGTGCTGGCAGGTGGGACTAGATTGGATGGGATATCTGTTCGGCATGGACGGGTTGAACCGAAGGGTCTGTTTCCGTGCTGTACATCTCTATGACTCTAAGAGTCTATAACTGAAACATTCGTATTGCCCAGATAAATTTTATTTCTCAAACTTGAAATATACATCAAGTATTGGTTACATGTAGAAGAAAACAATTAAGCAAAGAACATATGAAATTGGCAATTTGTTCTCTCATGCCTTCTCCACCTGTGGATCATGGATGAGTGCATGTGACCTTCACTCCACTTTCCTGTCTGTCCCCCATAATGCTTCGCACCCTGAGAAATTACAAATCTGTTCAAATCAGCCCTCAGCGTATTCAATAACAAAGCCTTCATTGTTCACTCGGAAGGAAATTTCAAACACGATCAAACCTGAGAAGAAATTTCTCGTTATTGCCCTCATAAATGGGAGACCCTTTATTTTCAAATGGCCTTCTCTACCACAAAGGGAAAGCATTCTCTGAAAATACCCAATCGAGCCTCCTAAGATATTATATGTGCTTCAATAAGATCACCAGTCACTCTTTTAACGTGCAATGAGAGTGTGTCAAACTCACGCAATCTTACTTCAGAAGGCAACCCCATCATTTAGGGAATCAGCATTGTGTACTTCTTTGAACTCTCTCCAATGCAAGTAAATCTTTCTTTAAAGGAAAGTGATGAACACTCTGCGCATTTCTGCAAATGTGGTCTCACGAAGAGTAGCCAAGATATTCCTAGTTTAAGACTCCATGCCTTATGTAATCAAGGCCAACATACCAGTTTGTCTTCATTTTCCTTCAATACTCCAAAACCTCTGTGCCTAAAGTGTCAAAGTAAAGTCATACTGGATTTGAAATTTTAAGTCTGTTTCTCTCACCACAGAGGCTGCCAGACCTACTGAGATTCTCCAGCATTTATATCATTATTTAAGCATTCCATTTGCTTCCCCATTCACCTGCTGTAACTGAAAGTAATTTTTGTGATTTTTTAACAAGGACACCCACATCTCTCTGTGCTGCAGCTTTCCACAGTCTATCCACAATCGAAATAGTATTCCACTTTTAGAACCACTGAATGTCTATGACACAGAAAAAGGCATTCAACCCATTGTGTCTGCACTGGTTTAACAAACTGGTCATCCAGTCTAATCCCCCTTTCTAGCTCCTAGTCTGTAGTCTCCTGGATTTCAATGCCTCAGGTGCAGGTCCAGGTTCTTTTTAAAGGAGTTGAGGGTTTCCACCTCAATGACCAAACTGGATAGCAAATTCCAGGCAATCACCCACTGGATGAAAAAGTATTTCATCATGTTCCCACTAATCCTTCTCCCAAATCACCTGTAATCTGTATCCCCTGGTCACTGACCACTTTACGAGGAGAAAACAAATCTTCCCTGTTCACTCTATGCAAACCCTTCACTATTTTTAAGTCACCCCTTACCCTGAATTGTTGGAAGAAGGTACATTTTTCATACAGAGGATGGTTACCGTGAGGAATGAACTTCCTGAGGAAATGATGGATGCAGATACAATGACAACATTTAAATGACATTTGGACAGATACATGAATAGGAAAGGTTTGGACGGATATTGACCAGGAGCAAGCAGGCGGGACTAGTTTAGTATGGGATTATGCTCAGCAAGGACTGGTTGGACCGAAGGATCTGTTTAATGCTCTTCAACTTGAAGAGCAATTCTAGCCTATACAATGTTCCTCAATTTTCAAGCCCTGAAAACATTCATGTAAGTCTCCTCTATACTTTCCACAGAGTAATTATGTCCTTCCTGTAACTTGATAACCAAGAAAAATACTGCATATTCAGTACCACATCCAATAAAGGAAATAGGACTTCTTTACTACCTTATCTATTTGTCCTGCTAGTTTCAGAGTTCTATGGACTCACACTCCAATGTCTCTCATTTCCTCAACTGTTCTCAGAATTCTTCCCTTTTCTGTATATTCTCTTGTCTTTTTTCCTGTCTGTCCCAATGTAAACTGTACACTTCTCCGGATTGAATTCCAGTTCCCATTTATCTACCTATTCAACCAAATCATGAATATCTTCCTGCAATTGAAAGCCATATTCTTTTCTATCAACCGCTTTCCATTCTCAAAAACATCCACCAACTATTACCGTTTTCTTTCCCCCACCAATTCTAGGTCCAACTTGCCACGCTCACCTGTAACCCATTGGCTTTATGTATATAACAGGGCTGCCATGTGAAAGCTTGTAAAATGGTTTACTAAAATTGACATAGGCGACTTCCACTTTGCAATCACTGCACAAACTCCTCATTACTGACAACTGATTTTTGAGAGATTCATAGCATTTTCTTAACAATAGCATGCTGACTATGTATGAACCCTGTCTTGTTAAGTAACAGTTAATTCTATCTTTATATATTGATTCTAGTCATTAGCACACCAGCTAGGTCAGACTGACTGATTAGATTCCCAAAAGGATGGAAACAGGCCCTTCAGCTCAACAGGTCCACACCAATCCTCTGAACAGTAACCCACCCAGACCCATTCCCCTACCCTATATTTACCCCTGACTAATGCACCTAACATTATTTAGCATGATCGTGGAAGGAAACTCGAGCACCCAGAGGAAACCCACGCAGGCACAGGGAGAATGTGCAAACTCCACACAGCCGCCCAAGGCAACAATCGAACCCAGGTCCCTGGCATTGTGAGGCAGCTGCACTCACCACTGAGCCACCATGCTGTCCTTGATCTATGATTATTTAGCCTATACTCTTTTCAATAATGGTACAATGTTCACAGACCTGTAGCAGTTCAAGAGGACAACCTAACATCATCTTCTGAAGAGCAACTAGAGATGGGCAAAAAATGTTGACCCAACCAATGATGTCCACATCCTTTGAGTGAATAAATAAACAAAAAGGTCTCCAATCCTCTGGTATTTCACCTGTATATGATGAGGATTTGAAAATGATCCTCAGAGTATCCAGTTCTTCCTCCATGAGTTCCTTCAACATTCATCTTGCCCTGATGATTTATCCACCTCCAAACAGGTCAGTCCCTCTACTACTTCCTATCTCGTTATGTATATTTTTATCCATTTAGAACTTTGCTTTAGCTGAGTGCCTGCATCATCCCACCCCTTTGTGAACACAGAGACGAAGCATTTATTAAGAAAGCTACACACATCTTCTACATCTATCTTTCCTGGCATATTGGACAACTTCACATTTTGCCATGTTACACTCTATCTGCTAATTTTTTCCCACTTAATTATCTATTTCTCTAAAGACTCTTTGTATACTCTCACAATTCACTTTTCGATTTATTTTTAAATTTGCTGCAAATTTGGTTCTTTTGTCCAGGTCATTAGCATTCACCATAATATTTGGGATTCCAGTACTGATTCCTAAAGGACTCCAGTATTTTCCTAACCTGAAAATGACCTAGCTAACCTCACTGTTTCCTGTTAGTTAGCAAGTCCCCTTTCCATACCAATATATCACACATAATATCATATACTCCTTTTTTTGTGGCACCTCATAGAATACCTTTGGAAATGCAAATATACTTTACCCACAACATTCAAAGAAATCTAATATGTTAAACATATTTCTTCCTTTCACAAAGCATGCTGAGTTTGCTTAAAGGTACATTGATTTGATACATATCCTGCTATTAATTGATATCCTGCTATTAATGAGGGGCAGCATGCTGGCTCAATGGTTAGCATTGCTGCCTCACAGCACCAGGGACCTGGGTTCAATTCCAGCCCCAGGCGACTGTGTGGAGTTCGCACATTCTCCCCGTGTCTGCATGGGTTTCCTCTGGGTGTCCCCGATTTCCTCCCACAATTCAAAGATGTGGAGATTAAGTAAATTGGCTGTGCTAAATTACCCATAGTGTTCAGTGATGTATAGGTTTGGTGCATTAGTCAGGGGTAAAGATAGGGGAAGGCTAATGGGTCTGGGTGGGTTGCTCTTCGGAGGGTCGGTGTGGACTTATTGGGCCAAAGGGCCTGTTCCCACACTGTAGGGATTTGGTGGAACTTTAATAAAAGGATTTCACATGTCCTGATAACAGATGTTAGGCTAACTGCCTATAGTTTCCCATCTCTCTCCCTTATTGAAGAGGTCTTACATTTGAAGTTTTCCAAGACACTTGGACTCTTCCAGAATCTAGAGGATTTTGGAAGATTACAATGAATTCATTTGCTTTTTGTGTAGATACTTCTGTTTAGATGTTTTTACCATTTTTTATTTTTCTAGCTATCTTTCGGTCACACTCCAAACACTGTTTTTAAATTGAAATATTGGAGTCAGAGAGGACGATATGCATCAAACACTGCAAATCCTGAAGAGTGAACCTGAATGGGAATTGCATGGCAAGTTTAAAGTTGCCTCCTATCCAGGATTCCCCATCTGTGAACTCCTCACTGCCCCCAACCATCATGAACATCTCCAACTATGAGCTACAGGTGGAAACTTGGGACAGGCCCCATTACTTGCCTGGATATCTTCCAAGGAAGTGTTAAGACAGTTTAAAACCTGGTCTAATTCCTGGGATACCCACAATCAATTCCCACTCATTCTCCTTAAATTACCCAAACCTTAACCAGATTCTGTTAAACCACAACCCTCAAGTACCCAGCTTATCCACTCAATTACTCAAAAGTAGCAAGATCTCAAAGATAGGCCCTTTAAAACTTCTGACTTTTGTAAATGGTAGTTGGTGTTACCCCTCTGCCCACACAGCCCAACGGTTTTCCACTCTGCAGATGTTCTCCATGACATGCGAAGTTGCACATCTCTTCTGCAGCTGTGATCACACCATCCCTGAAGAAATGGGCGGCAATGCTGAGCAGGGAAAATCTTTGAGAAGCAGCATTGTGCACAGCAAGCTACTGACCAGAAAATTCAGACCATTTCTTTAAAAAGTCACCTGTTGTTGATCCAAAGGTATCAAGAGGAGCCAACATAGCCTCTTGAACCTACTCCATTTACATCAATTTTAATACACATCATGGGTGATCGTCGGCACCAACTGCACTCCCACTTTATCCATTCACTACATTACAATTTGATTTTTATAACCAGCCCTATAAGGCCAGACTAGATAGGCCAAATGCCTTATTCTGCTCCTCCAGCTTACGGTCTTAACATATTAAGCAGATTTTAGATCGGCGTCAAAGAGGTAAAAACAGGTATGGGAAAGGATCTTACCAGACTTTACGGTCAAAGAAATAGAGTCCACGTTTCATTCTGTCAAACATGGTAGATGCTGGATCAGAACAAAAGTTCGTTTCAAAAGTACGGTTGCCTTCACTGCTTTAACTTTAAAGGATTTGAAAATGCACGCGGTTTGACAAATATATGCATATTCAAAAATAAAACTTCAGCTCCAGGGAAGAAACAAGTTAAGCAAGGTGCATATTTGCAGTAACTTCCCTTCGGCAACAATTACTGTTGCGTTTGAAGTCAAGCAACTCAAGAGTAAGAAATTCAACTCTGGCGCTAGGACCACCACTCCAATCCAAGGCTGAGGGGTTCCACTGACAGCTTCCGCAACTTCAAGTGAGACGAGTCAAAACATCACAGCACAATTTACATTAGAAAAGCATGTCACTTCAACACTTACATTTAGATCAAGTGATTTGTTATGATGAACTGGGAAAAAGAAGTGTATGCAATCACAACATCTTACCTGTAGATGAGTGAATATGTCGCGTAATATAGCTGAGAAATAAAACCCAAGGCACATAACCCAGCCTGACCATTGTTGGACATTAAGGAGACCGTGCTACTTAAAGCGTATTTTTTATTGTGGGGCACTGCTCACTTGGCGCACAAAAACGCGCGAATGCTCTACATCCCAAGTTTTATGCTTCATTCAATGTCGAATGGTTGGGCAGAGAATTCATCTGTGATTTCAGTCAAGTAAACAAGCTTTCAGATAGACTGACGAAGGTATTGAGAGGGGCGGGATCTGCTAAATCAGTGGAAATTAAGACGGTCAGCGGTAGCGTTTAGGTTGTAGTATTTGTGTTTGCAGAGGGAGGTACTGGCTGTTTTTTTTTCCCTTAAAAAAGATAGGGACGTAATGGGTTTGAAAAGTTATCGTCCCTGAAAAAGTGACAGGATCTCCATGCAGTATTTGAATGTCCAATGAATGGAAAATTGACTAAACATAAACCAGTAGGAGAAGTTCAATATGAAATCAGTAAATCGGAGAATACCATGGTTACATCCCCATAGTCACCATGCTGAGCTGGAAAACAGCAAAAGATAGCTTAGTAAATATTGCAAAGTAAATTTGAGAACTTACTTTAAGCCACAACCTTGATTTTGCATGTAATTGCAAACATGCCCAGAAGATAGAAAATTATGAAAAGACATGTTTGCATAAGATCAAACACTTCAAAAACGTATCAATTTTGGGGAACGTTTTGTACAATGTTACAAATCCCCGTAAGACAATTACCTCACATGGCCTGAACTTTCTTTGAAGCCCATCGCTGGGGCTTCAGTTACTGATTGTGAAGCTGCAGCATTGGTTGTAATTCTCTAATATCTAATCTTCTATTGATTCTTCAACGTAAAAAAACTCTTTTTCTTGTCTTGATTGTCCACTTTCAGACAACTGAGTTAGAAACGGATCTGAAACATGCTACTACAGATGTTTTGTACAATGGGCATATCACTGCAAGGATATAAGAGAATCTGAGATGGGAGTAGGAAAGTACTATTCCTGCACAAGACAGAAAGGTTTTAAGGAAAGATTTCTGTCCTATTATCTATTGGACAGAATGCAGAGAAAATAAACTGAAGTCATATACAATTATGCATTCATAATTTTACATTATGTTTAACTAATTCTTATAATCTGTTGTTCAGCAGAATCAATTCAAACTCATACAATGTTAACTCAGTGTATGCTAACTGAGGTAAAAACAATGACTGCAGATGCTGGAAACCAGATTCTGGATCAGTGGTGCTGGAAGAGCACGCAGTTCAGGCAGCATCCAAAGTGCAGCGAAATCGACGTTTCGGGCAAAAGCCCTTCATCAGGAATAAAAGGTATGCTAACTGGCCTATAGTGTTCTGCTTTCTGCCTCATTCCCTTCTTGCATAAAGATACAGTATTAGACCTGTTATTTTCCAATGTGCTGCAGCTCTTGCAGAATCTAAGGAATTTTAGAAGAGTAGAAGAAGTGAATCTACTATCTGTGCCAGCACTTCTTTTAAGACCCTACAATGCAGACCAACTGGTACTAGGGACTTGTCAACCTTGTTGACCCATGATGTTCTTCGGGAGGGATTGCCAGGATTTTGACACAGTGACAGCGAAGGCAATACATTTCCAAACCAAGATCATGAGTGACTTGATGGTGGTGAAGTTCCCATGTATCTTGCACCCTTGATCTTCAAAATGGTAATGGTCATGGATTTGTGGGGTGCTGTCAAAGGTGTTTCGATGAGTTGTTGCAGTGCATCTTGGAGATAGTACACACTGCTGCTGCTGAGCAGCAGTGATGGAAGAGGAGAATGTTTGTCAAAGTAGTACAAATCAAATGGGCTGTTCTCTCATGGAAAGTATTCATGAGTATTAGTCCAGACAACTGAGGAGAATTTCATCACACTCCGGACTTGTGTCTTGTGGATGATAGAGAGGGCATGGGAAGTCAGGAGGTGGAGTAATCACAGAACTGTCTTGTGACTCTGACCTGCTCTTACAGCCACTGTATTTATATATCTCATGCAGTTCAATGTTAATGGTAATTGAGGAGGATTCAGCAATGAAAGTGTCATTGAATGTCGAGAACTGTTAATTATATTTTATCTCGTTGCAGACATTATCCAACATTTGTGAAATGCAAATGTAATTTGCCACTTATCAGTCCAAGCCTGAATATTGTCTCAGTCTTTTTGCATTTGAATAGTGACTGCTTCAGTATGAGAGGAATTGTGAATAGCACTGGACATTATGCAATTGTCAGCAAACATGTTCACTTCTGACTATATGATGGAAGAAAGATTATTAATGAAACATCTGAAGACACTACTCAGAGCAACAGTTGCAGCTAAGATGACTGACCTCAAACCACCACAACCATCTCCCGATGTGCTACGTATGACTCCAAACAGCGGAGAGTTTTCTTCCTGATTTCCATTGACTCAGACAAATGTGCTCTAATAAGGGCAGTCATTCTCGTCTCCCTTCTGAAAGTCTGATCTCATGTCCAAGTTTGAAACAAAACGGTAATGAGGTCAGGAGCTGGGTGGCCCTGACAGATCCAAATTGGAAATCAGTGGGCAGGTTACTGCTGAGAAAGTGCTACTTGATAGCACTGCTGATGACATCTTCCATTGCTCAACTGATGATCGAGAATAGATTGATGGGACAGTATTTGGCTGGAATGGATTTCTCTGCTTTTCAAAGTATGGGACAAACATGGGCAATTTTTCATATTGTCAGATCGATGCCACTGTTATAATTGTACTGGAACAGCTTGACTAGGCGTGCAGCAAAATCTGGAGCACACATCTTCTGCACTACTGCTGAATCAGATCAGGGCCCATGGCTTTTACAGAGTTATATGGAGTAAATCAAACTGGCTGAAGACTGGCATCTGTGAAGCAAGATACCACTGGATGATGCTGAAATGGATCATCCAGTCGGCACTTCTGGCTAAAGATCATTGTGAATGTTTCAGTCTTCTCTTTTGTACTGATGTACTGGACTCCCCTAGCATTGTGGGTACTGGCCCTCAGTGAAGCCCAGTCTAGTTGCAAATTCTGCCTAAAATCTACCCCAATTAGCACAGTATGTGATTTATCTACATTTCAATATCATTTATTTTGGACTGTAGATTTGAGCTAGTGACATGTAGATTTGGGTTTGTGTGTCTGAAGGTGTTTAATGATAAACTTATAAATGTTTTTGTAGTCATGGAGATTTTTTTTTAAGAAACATTGCAAAGCGTAGAGTACCTGGTCTGGATATGTGGTTTTGTTATAATTGGGAGAGTTGACCAATGAACAAAATAAACAGTGTAGTTCATTAGAAAATTGTACATTTTCTTTTGATTATGGGAAATATCCATAGGTTGGGAAAAGGCCGTTAGCTTTGAATTTGGCAGATTTTGCATATGTTTCATCTGAAGCTGAATGTGTAAAAGAGTTGCCCTGACAAAGGCTGATTGTTAAGAACGGTAAGAAATAGGTTACCTCAGTGTAAGCAGTTTAGATTGAAAGTTCCAAATTCATAAGTATTTGATTAAAATCCTGAAGGAGTTATTTTAAGCTGAGAAAATCTGAGCTCTGCTGGATGAAGGCTCCAGAGAGAGGCTATCAGATTCTCTAGCTGGTGAACCTGAAGCTACAGTTAAATTAAGCCCTACAGCTGTGAAAGAGAAGGAAATTCTCTCTGGTGTGAGTACTTCAAAGGTGTGCCTTTGAGATTGTACTTTACTACCAGTTTAAAAATCTTTAAACACGTGTTATATGTAAATAGCTTTATTCCATTTTGATTTTCACGTTTTGCACAAACAAAACATCTTTTATATTGTTGAAACCAAATCTGCACCATTACTTAATTGTGTTTCAGTGAAAGGATCACCTTATTAAAACGAAAAGAAACAAATACGATCTATCAAGTCAGATTTCGTTCTGGGACCTGACATGTTTAGTAATGACATCCTGTGAAATTATGACATATAATTATCATACCACACAATATAATGAAGTGTGTCCTCAATATGGAGCCTGGACTTTGTCTCAGATCCAGTTTAACAGTTAAGTCCTTTAGGATTTGACCAGCCCAGTCAGTAGTGGAGCTGCCAAGCACTCTTGGACATTGAAGTCCACCATTCAAAGTATGTTGAGGACTCTTGTCAACATTAGTATTTCCTCCAGCTGGAGGAGGATTGATTCATCAACCACAGTGACTCAGTATATAGTAATCAGCAGGAGGCTTCCTTGTCCATGCTGACCTGGTGCCATCAGACTTTAAGGAGTCTAGAAGCAAATTTGAGTCTTCAAGAGCAATTCCCTCCCAACTGTATACTAATGTGCCACCATCCCTATTGATTCTGGCTTGCTGGTGGATTAGAACAGACCCAAGGATTGTGATGGTATTGGCTGGAACATTTCAAGGTATATTTCCATGGGTAGGACTATGCCAAGCTGTTGTTTGATGAGTCTGTCAGACAGCTGTCCCAATTTTGTCACTAGCCCCAAACATCAGTAAGGAGGGCCTTGCAGGTTTATCAGGGCTGTGTTGTCTAATTTGATGTCAAATGTCCACCTGATTTCATTTCTTTCTTTACATTTTGAAGCAGTTGATACAACTGAGCTGCTTGCTGTGCCATTTCAGAGGCCAGCTAAGACTCAACTACTTTGCTGGTCATCTGGAATCACATTTAGACCAGACTAGGAAAATATGCCAGTTTCATTCCCTGAGTCTTTTTTTAAAATCACAATCAAAAATATATTTTAAAAATATTTTTTATTCATTCACAGCCAACTTCTACTGTTGGCTAGACCAACATTTATTACCCATAGGTAAGGATGGCAGTTTCCTTCCCTAAAGGACATTAGTGAACCAGATGGGTTTTTCCAATAGTGCCTTCATTAGACTCTTAATTCCAGGTCTCTTATGGAATTCAAATTCTACCAGCTGCCATGGCAAGATCTGAACCCAAGTTCCCCAGAACATTGCCTGGCTCTCTGGATTAATAGTCTAACAATAATACCACTAGGCCATTGCCTCCCCAATTCTCATTCGTCTCTTGATTGCTAGTCCAGCAACAATATCAGACCATCAATTCCAAGGCCTTGTGTTTCCATTTAAATAACATAGGACTTCTGTTCGGAATGCTGGAAATTGAGTGGGAAACCCAAGGGACAGAATGGCATCACTCTTCTGAACCCCAAAGAAATTCATAAAGAAAATATCATGGATCAAATTGCAGCTTTAATGACAGCTAGGAAACTGAATGTAAACACTGCTCCTTGTGCAGGAGAGACCAATAAGGTGGATAAGAGACGTAGATAACGGGTTTTGTTAAAAGGACAAATAACCTTTTTTTTCTTCAATTAATGCAACTAAATCCATAATCATACTAAGAGACGCCAGAGCTACTGGAACTCTCTTTAAATCTAATTTAAAAAGAAAAAAAAGTGGGCGGCATGGTGGCACAGTGGTTAGCACTGCTGCCTCACAGCACCTGAGACCCGGGTTCAATTCCCGACTCAGGCGACTGTCTGTGTGGAGTTTGCACGTTCTCGCCATGTCAGCGTGGGTTTCCTCCGGGTGCTCCGGTTTCCTCCCACAGTCCAAAGATGTGCGGGTCAGGTGAATTGGCCATGCTAAATGGCCCATAGTGTTAGATAAGGGGTAAATGTAGGGGTATGGGTGGGTTGCGCTTCGGCGGGTCGGTGTGGACTTGTTGGGCCGAAGGGCCTGTTTCCACACTGTAAGTCTAATCTAATCTAATCTCTTGATGGAGGACCTAGTTGTTACTCCAGAAAGTGCATTGGAAGTGTTAATGAACAGGATAAGAAGACAGTGCATCCTACCTCAACACTGCAAAGTGCAACTGGAGTGTAACATATTATCCAGAACACTAATAATAAACATTGTTAAGAAATTATCTGTAACTGAGTCAAGTTACCCCAGGGGAATGATTTGACTAGAAAGAAAGTTATTAATTCATCTAAAATCAAGAAAAGTCTAAGTAAGGTTAAAAAGATGGAACAGTTATCGAAATAAGTTCTAGGGATTTTTCCATCATGTAGTGACCAGAGCAATGGCTAAAGAAAATACAATCACCTGAGTTCAAAGTGATACCACAGGAAGATGTTAGAACATAGAACATAGAAAGGTACAGCACAGAACAGGCCCTTTGGCCCACGATGTTGTGCCGAGGTTTTATCCTAATGTAAAATATAATGACCTAACCTACACACCCCTCAACTCACTGCTGTCCATGTGCATGTCCAGCAGTTGTTTAAATGTCCCTAATGACTCTGTTTCCACCACCACTGTTAGCAATACATTCCATGCATTCACAACCCTCTGCGTAAAGTACCTACCTCAGACGTCTCCTCTATACCATTCTCCTAATATCTTAAAACTATGACCCTTCATACCAGTCAATCCTGCCCTGGGGAAAAGTCTCTGGCTATTGACTATCTATTCCTTTCATTATCTTGTATACCTCAATCAGGTCTCCTCTCTTCCTCCTCCTCTCCAGAGTGAAATGCCCAAGCTTATTCAACCTTTCTTCATAAGAAAAGCCCTCCAGTACAGGCAGCATCCTGGTAAACCTTCTTTGCACCATCTCCAAAGCCTCTGTATCTTTGCTATAGCAGGGCAAACAGAACTGGACACAATATTCCAAGTGTGGTCTCACCAGGGACTTGTACAGCTGTTAATGAAAGGCAAAACACCATGTGCTTTCTTAACAAATGTTAAAGTCAGAGAAATTGTCTTGAGGAATGGGGATAATTTAAAATAAGTGTTTAGCAAATCTTCAGTTGAAGCTCAGAAAGCAGATCTGGAGTTAAGCACATTAGCAAAGCCAGCTAACACTGAAGTTAAGACTGAAGGTATTCCAAAGTGTTATTCTATTAAATATTGAGTCTTGACGAGGAAGGGGAGACATCCTCACAAACCTGTGAACAAGGAATGGACAGTTGTTCATCAAATAATGATATTGCCAAGATTTTGTAAGATGTTCTAAGTATCGCATGAACTTCCACAGCGGGATATGTAGGAATAGTGAAAACTGGGAGATAGTGAGAACCGCAGATGGTGGACAGTCAAGAGTGGATAAAGCATTGAGCTAGACAAAGTACAGCAGGTCAAGCGTGTCAAGAGGAGAAGACGAGTCAACACTCATGTCCTGATGAAAGGTTCCGACATGAAGCATCAACTTCCCTTCTACTCTGAGGAATATTGAAAATTCAAATGTTGATAAACAGGCATTTTACCTGGCCAAGTTTCATAAGGATGTAGTGCAGTTCTGTAAGTATATCATAGGTGTCAGGAAATGGGAAAAACTCAACACTCATGTTTTATGAAGGGTAGGTTGTGCCTCACAAACCTTACTGAGTTCTTTGAGAAGGTGACCAAACAGGTAGATGAGAGTAAACTGGTTGATGTGGTGTATATGGATTTCAGCAAGGCGTTCGATAAGGTTCCCCACAGTAGGCTATTGTACAAATTGCGGAAGAATGGGATTGTGGGAGATAAGCAGTTTGGATCAGTAATTGGCTTGCTGAAAGAAGACAGAGGGTGGTGGTTGATGGGAAATGTTCATCCTGGAGTCCAGTTACCGATGGTGTCCTGCAAGGGTCGGTGTTGGGACCACTGCTGTTCGTCATTTTTATAAACGACCTGGAGAGGGTGTAGAAGGCTGGGTTAGTAAATTTGCAGATGACACTAAGGTCGGTGGAGCTGTGGATAGTGACAAAGGATGTTGTAGTTTACAGAGAGACATAGATAAGTTCTAGATCTGGGCTGAGAGGTGGCAAATGGTGTTTAATGCGGACAAGTGTGAGGTGATTCACTTTGGTCAGAGTAACTGGAATGCAAAGTACTGGGCTAATGGTAAGATTCTTGGTAGTGTAGATGAGCAGAGAGATCTCGGTGTCCTGGTACACAGATCCTTGAAAGTTGCCACCCAGGTTCACATGGTTGTTAAGAAGGCATACAGTGTTTTAGCTTTTATTAATAGAGGGATCGAGTTCCGGAACCATGAGGTTATGCTACAGCTATACAAAACGCTGGCGTGTCCGCACTTGGAATATTGTGTACAGTTCTGGTCACCACATTATAAGAAGGATGTGGAAGCTTTGGAAAGGGTGCAGAAGAGATTTACTAGGATGTTGCCTGGTATGGAGAGAGGGTCTTAAGAGGAAAGGCTGAGGGACTTGAGGCTGTTTTCATTAGAGAGAAGAAGGTTGAGAGGTGACTTAATAGAGACATATAAGATAATCAGTGGGTTAGATAGGGTGACAGGGAGAGCCTTTTTCCAAGTATGGTGACAGTGAGCACGAGGGGGCATAGCTTTAAATTGAGGGTTGATAGATATAGGACAGATGTCAGAGGTAGTTTCTTTACTCAGAGTAGTAAGGGTATGGAATGCTTTGCCTGCAATGGTAGTAGATTCGCCAACTTTAAGTACATTTAAATAGTCATTAGACAAGCATATGGACGTACATGGAATAGTGTAGGTTAGATGGGCTTCAGTTTGGTATGACAGGTCAGCGCAACATCAAGGGCCAAAGGACCTGTACTGCGCTGTAATGTTCTATAAAATGTTCTATATAGTCAAACCAGAAGGACTCTTGTGATACAGCACAATGGCAGAGTGATTTATGAGTATGTCAGATCCTGCTGAAGAACCAGTGTCCTCTATGTGATGAGACCTGCAGGTAATTGTCCTATGTAACATACCTGTGCATTCTTCAATTGAGCACTGCCCATCTGTGTTAGTTTGCGATAAGTAGATACACCACTTACTCCAGTGGAGATCACTCATCCTCTTCCTCTTTTTATGCATTTGAGAGATATGGGCATCGCTGGCTGGCCAGCATTTATTGCCCATCTCTAGTTTCCCCTGAGAAGGTGGTAATGAGCTGCCTTCTTGACCTGTTGCAGTCCATCTGCTATAGGTTGACCCACAATACAATTAGCGAGGGTATTCCAGGAGTTTGACCCTGCGATATATTTCCAAGTCAGAATGGTGAGTGACTTGGAGGAGAAACTTGAAGGTGGTGGTGTTCCTATGTATCTGGTGCCCTTATACTTCCAGATGGAAGTGGTCATGCGCTTGGAAAGTGCTGTCTCAGGAGTTTTGGTGAATTTCTGCAGTGCGTCTTGAAGTTAATACAGAGGAACCTTAATTATCTGAATATTAATTATCCAAATTTCAGATTATCCAAAGAAGATCTCAAGGTCTCAATAGAAACATTACATCAAAGAGGTGTTTCAACACTGTTCATGTCATTTGTTTACAATGATTAAAAACAAACCTGGCTTACTAAAATGCTGCCGAGGACAGTCCTGGACATCGATGGGAGCCCAGGCACCGTCTCCAAATGACTGACCACCCACCCTCTTTCTTTCTCTCGCCCCACACTTTCCCTGGAGTTCTACACAGGGGAGTACCCTAAACTCCCTTTCCCCAGATAATTTCTCCAACATTGTCCTGTGCAGGGTAAAGGTGGAACCTGTCAAAAAGGTGCAGTAAAATGTTGTGTGTGTGTGTGTACTGCTAGTTGCTGGGGTTCGTGTGCTGCTGCCTAGTCTCCTGAATGGGGAGCAGACTTAGCAAGTGCTCACTGTGTCAATTCCATTGAACTGATTGGTGGGGGGGGGCGGGGGGCGCTTCAGCAATGCTGCACGTCCCTTACACACAAGTGTATGACTGCTCAGAAACAAACCCTGAGACAGAGAGAAGCAGCAAGGCAGGCAGAAAGAGGAGAAAGGAAACTTCAGAAAACTCCAAGCCCCAGAGGAGAGGCATTGAATCAATTAACTGAATAATCAATTATCAGAACAAAATAGTGCCAGCCCATCTTGTTCAGATAATTGAGGTTCCTCTGTACACACTACAGCTACTGAGTGTCGGTGATGGAGAGAGTGGATGCTTGTAGATGTAGAAAGAATCAAGCAGTCTGCTTTGGCCTGTATGGTATAAAGCTTCTTGAATGTTGTAGGGGCTGCACTCATCCAGGCAAGTGGGGAGAATTCCATCACACTCCTGACTTGTGCCTTGTAGATGGTGGACAGGCTTTGGGAAGTCAGAATTAGCACCACGCTGCCATATTCCTAGCCTCTGACTGCTGTTGTAGTCACTGCGTTTATATGGTGAGTCATGTTGAATTACTGGTTAATGGTAACCCCCAGAATATTGATAGTGGGGCATTCTGTGATAGTAACACCACTGAATGTCAATGGGTGGTGGTTAGATTATCTTTCATTGGTGTTGGTCATAGCCTGGCATCTGTGTGGCACAAATGTTCTTGTCAGTAATCAGATATTGTCCAAATCTTGGTGCATTTGAACATAGAATCTCCTACAGTGGGAGAACAGGCCATTTGACTCCTTGAGTCCACATTGAACCTCCAAAGAGCTTCCCACGCAGTCCCTCACTGCTATCCTAACCTTGTAATGCTGCAACACGGACTGCTTCAGTATATGAATCGTCGCAAATGGTACTGAATATTGCACAATCATTGGTGAACATCTCCATTTCTGACATTATGATGGAAGGAAGGTGAATGATGCCGCAGCTGAAGATGGTTGGACTTAGGACACTACCCTGAGGTACTTCTGTAGAGATGTCCTGGAGCTGAGATGACTGATCTCCAAAACCACAACCATCTTCCTCTGTGCCAGGTATGACTCCAATCAGCAGATAATTGTCCCCTAATACCCATTGATTCTGGTTTTGCTAGGGTTCCTTGATGCCACACTCAGTCAAATGCAGCCTTGATGTAATGGGCTGTCACTCCCGCCACACCTCTGGAATTCAGCTCTTTTTTCCATGTTTGAACCAAGGCTGTAATGAGGTCAGGAGCTGAGTGACTCTGTCAGAACCCAAACTGGGCGTCACTGAGCAGGTTATTGTTGAGCAGGTGCTGCTTGATAGCACTGTTGATGGCACTTTCCATCACTTTACTGATGATTGAGAGTACACTAATGGGGCAATAATTGGCCAGGATGGATTTTTTTGTGTACAGGACATACCTGGTAGTTTTCCACATTGTCAGGCAAATGCCAATATTGTAACTGTACTGGAAGAGCTTGCAGGAAGATCTTCCTGCACTGGATCCTTCTCCTTCAGTGAGTCCTTTAACACTGACATGCTTGGTGCCTCAGCCCAGTCCATTGGGGGTCTGATGGGAGGGCATCCTATTGCCATTCCTGGAGAAGACAATCTCCATTCTTTCAAAGACACTTCTAAGGAGATATTCTGAGTAGGAAATTAAATTCCTATGGCAGGATATGTATGAACACTGAAAACTCAAGTATTGACCAACAGGCATTTTACCTGGCCAAGATTACATAATCACTAGCAAAGGATCAATGAAACTTGAGAGCAGTTTGTGTTTCCTCCAAGACATTTGCAGTGACTAACTCAGGCTCCAATCATGTTGCAGGCTGGAAGTGAGTAAAGGTCTGTCCAAGTAGCCTTTAAAATATGGCATATAAGCACTAAAACGCACAGGTAGTTCCAGCAATGTGGTGAACCTTCTGGCCAGCCCACACGGATTCACTTTGTAATTCATGCAGCAAGTTGCATGCATGCAATCCTCAAGGGAGTTTCACTTGGCTATTTAGTGTGTTCTACTTTAGTTTTCAAGTGGTATACAAAGCTTGAAAAGAAAATCACATTTCTTTTTGACTGCTGGACTGTTTACCTAGCTCGATATTCCATGTGACTTAACCTCGTTAACCAGTCTACCATGTGGAATTTTGTTGGAGCCTTACTGACGTCCACATAGATCATATCCACCTCTTTGCTCTCATCAATTTCTTCATCACTTCTTCAAAAAAGCTCAATCAAGTTACTGAGACAATTTCCCATACACATAGCCATGTTGACTACCCTTAAATCGGTCCTTGCCTTTCCAAATACATGTAAATTGAATCCCTCAGAATCCCCTCCAACAATTTGCCAATCATCAATGTCAAGCTCACCAATCTATAGTTCCTTAGCTTTTCCTTACCCTTTTGCTTAAATAATAGAACCACATTAATCATCCTCCAGTCTTTCGGCACCTCACTGGTGGCTATCGATGAGCCATCACTTCCCCAGCTTCCTAAAAAGTTCACCTGATCATTCCCGGGGATTGATCCACCTTTATGCATTTTAAGACATCCAGCACCTCCTCAATGTAATATGGACACTTTTCAAGGTATCACTATTTATTTCCCCAAGTTCCCCAACTTCCGTATCCTTCTCCACAGTAAAAAAAAATGCTAAATACTCATGTAGTATCTCACTCATCTCCTGCAGTTTCATGCATAGGCATCCTTGCTGATCTTTAAGGGGCCTTATCCTCTCCCTCAGGACTCCTTTGTCCTTAATGCATTTGTAGAATCCCTTTGGACTTTCCTTAACCCTATTTGCCAAAGTTATCTCATATCCCCTTTCTGTCCTCCTGATTTCCCTACTAAGAATACTTTTATTGCTCTTATACTCCTCTAGAGATTCACTCAATCCATGCTGTCTGTACCTGTCATATGCTTCTTTCTTCTTCTTGACCAGAACTTCAATTTCTCTAGTCATTCAGCATTCTGTACACCTACCAGCCTTGTCGTTCGCTCAAAAAGGAATATACTCTCTCGCTATCTCATATTTTAAGGTTTCCCATTTTCCAAACATCAACCTGCAACCATCTGCCCCCAATCAATTTTTGAAAGTTCTTGCCTAATGAAATAAAAATTGGCCTTCTTCTAATTTAGAACTTTAACTTTTAGATCAGGTCCATCTCTTTCCATCACTATTTTAAAACTAATAGAATTATGATCACTTGTTACATAGTGCTCCCCCACTGACACTGCTGTCACTAGCCTGCCTTATTTCCCCAAGATTAGATCAAGTTTTGCACCTCCTAATAAGTACATCTACCCACTGAATGAGAAAATTTTCAGATCTCCTTACAAATTTGCTTCTTATTTTTCCATCGACTATTGGCAGGATCTATAATGCAAGCCCAATAAGGCATCATCCCTTCCTTACCTCAGTTCCACCCAAATAAACTTCACTGGACATACTTCATGAAATATCCTCCCTGAGTACAGCCATAATGGTATCCCTCATCAAAAATACCACTCCCCTCCTCTCTTGCCCCCCTGTCTGTCCTTCCTATAACATCTATACCCTGGAATATTAAGCTGCTAGCTCTGTCCATCCCTGAGCAAAGTCTCTGTTATCACAATGATATCCCATAGCCAAGTTCTCAACCATGCCCTGAGTTCATCTGCCTTACCTGTCACCTCTTGCATTGAAATAAATGCAGTTTAATTTAGCAGTACCATCTCACTCTGCTTTGCTTCTGCCTGCCTCGACTATCCGACTTGCTCCTTTTCCCAACTGAACCAGCATCAGACTGATCCTTTTTCTCACTATTTCTCTGCACAAACACACCCCCATTCGCTCCACAACTACACACACTCCATTTGTGTGGTCACTTTCAGAAATAATGGACTTGGACCTGAACTCCAAGATTCCTCTGTTTTTTTTTATTGATCCATGGAATGAGGGCATTGCTGGCTGTCCAGCATTTAGTGCCAATCCCTAATTGCCCAGAAGGTAGTTAAGAGTCAACCATATTGCTGTGGTTCTGGAGTCATGTGCAGGCTAGACTAAGGAAGGAGGACACTTTCCTTCCCTAAAGAACATTAATGAACCAGATAGATTTTTCTGACAATCAACAATGGATTCATGGTCATCATTAGACTCTTAATTCCAGATTTTTATTGAATTCAAATTCCACATCTGCCATGGTGGGATTCAAACATTATCTGAGTCTCTGGACTAACTATGAAAATGTGTTTCTGGTTAAAGCACAGCAGGTTAGGCAGCATCCAAGGAACAGGAAATTCGACGTTTTGGGCCAGAGCCCTTCATCAGGAATGAGGAGAGTGTGCCAGGCAGGCTGAGCGGGAAAGGAAGAAGCGGAGGGCTTTGAGTCCTTCAGAGCTGAAAATGTGTTGCTGGTTAAAGCACCAGAGCTGAAAATGTGTCGCCTACCGATATATCAACGCTCAAGGTCCTGCCATTCACCATATACTTTTCTTTTGTATTTGACCTCCCAAAATGCATCACCTCACTCTTGGCTTGATTAAACCCCATCTGTCATTTCCCCACCCAACCTTCCAAATGCTGTATGTTTTGGTAACCTTCCTCACTATCCACAACAACATCAATTTTCATGTCATCTGCAAACGTGCTAACCAGACCATTTACATTTTCATTCAAATCATTTATTGATGTATTACAAACAAAGGAGGTTCTGGCACTGATCATTGTGAAACACCACTGATCACAGAGCTCTAGTCAGAACAACACCCCTCCACAACTACTCTCTGGCTTCTACAACCAAACCAATTTTTTTAAAATCAAAGTTGATAATTCACCGTGGATTCCATGCAAATTAAACAGAAAATGTGGTTGCATTTATAAAATGTTTTATTTAAATTATACAATTGACTAACAAAATATAAAATATAGATTAAAACACAAATACAGTAGTTAATTCTCTGTAAAAATTCACAATGTACATGTTACCTTGGACCAATAAACATTTTCACATTCCAAAGAATTGGGACATAGTATTTCACTGATGTATAAGATTACACAACTTGTAGGTGAATTAAATTATTTTTACCTCTGTGAAAGCATTTACAATATACAAAGCACAAGGATTTACAAGAACAGCTTTTATAGTTCATAAACTGATGCTGTAGGCAGAATACTCACCATATTAAATGTAAACATTGTGAAATAGAGAAAAATCAATAATCTATCCATTTAAAAAAATAATTACTGTATCCTTTCATAATTATGGAAAACAGTGGCATTATTGCAATAAATAACTCTCAAATTTGGAAAGGTAGATGTGAAAACATTTGGGTTTACAGTGCATGCAGCATACATCAACATTTAGAAAAATTAGATAAAAAGTGGAGATTGTCCATAATATGTAATTGCCATCAGATAGATGCTATATCTTATAAAAATTCATAATTTGGCTAGTTAGGTGTTAATGCACTTAAAACTACAAAATGTAGTGCATCCAGGGAAAGCTAGTCACCAGTGCAAAATAAATCATGAAAAGCCACAATGACTACGACATTGAATATAATATTAAACCATAAACGCGAACATTGCTAAGATTTTACAACCAACAGAAAATATTTTCTTTCAATGACCCCCAAATTTTTTTTTACTTCTGAGGGAACTTGTTTTAAATTTTAGTTTCCTTTCTGGTTACATACTAACCAGCTAAACAAATATGCTTCATTTACATAGTTTCACAAGTTTCTGTCTTTGTGCTGCTGCAATTTTAAATTCTTAAAAGCAAAAGATGTTTAAAAATAATCATATGGTAGAAAAAAATCTGAAATAAGCTGTTACAAGGATATCACCTGAAATGTTAAGCATTTTATCATCAGATTCTAACAGTCTATATTTCCAGCATTTTCTGAATATTGTATAGAAGCATTTCAGAAAGCAACTTTTCTTCCGTTATATTGCCATTTGTAGAAACAGACAATAGACAATCTTCAGGAAACAAAATAATCAATGGTCCATTTTAACCTTATGAAATGAGCTGTCAATTTTGGTCAGAGTCTTTCTAATGCGTAGGGCAGTTAGTCTTGCTGATGGATTATGATACCAACATTCCTTCATCACCTTTGCAAGAGAAGTTAATGTCTGTTGATAAAGATGTAGTAATATTATTAAATATTCTCTTTTAATATTCTTGCAATTATTTTAAAAATTATTCACTAGAATCCTTGCTTTTGAAACAAAGGATCACATTTTTTTTCTATACTATTCTTCTGATCACATAGCTGATTAGCAAGAGCTGTGAAAAACCATTATGATATTGCTACTCAATGGAAGGCATTATAGCTTAACAAGACAACAGTGGTGACAAAACCAAGAACTGTGAAAAACTGGTCAGATTTATAGAGATGCACAGCACAGGAAAAAGACCCTTTAAACCATTGCATCCACATGGTCACCTAATTATTCTAATCCCATTTGAGATAATTTGGTCCATTGGCACTTGGGATGCAAAGGACATAGAAAGCAAACTAAATACTTCTTAAATGTTATGAGCATTTCTGCCTCTACCATCCCTACTTGCAATGAGTTGCAACACCCTCTGAGCGAAAAACCCTTTTCCTCATACCTCCTCTAAACTTCTACCCTTTATCTTAAATCTATGCCCACTTTGCCATTGATCTCTCCATCAAGGCAAAAGGTTTCTTTCTGCCTTTACAATTTATACCTCTCAATTTTACACAATTTTAGTTATGTCCCTCTCAATCCCTTCTGCTCAAAAACAAAATAATACCAGAGTGTCCAGTCTCTTTTTGTATCTGAAACTTCCCAGCCCAGGCAACATCCTACTAAATTTCTTCTGTACCCTCTCCAGCTCTATCAAATCTCCCATGTGGATTCCAATCTGCATACAATATTCCAGCTGTGGTATAACTAACAATTTTGTACAGTTCCAGTATATCCTCCCTGCTCTTCAGTTCTATGCCTCGGCTAATAGTGTCAACTATGCCTTCTTAACCACTTCACCTATCTGTCCTGCTACCTTAGGGACCAATGCACATGCACATCAAGGTCCTCTGATCCTTAGTGTTTCCCCAGGGTCCTACTGTTCATCATGTATTCCCTTGCCTGTCCAAATGCATCCTTGCAGATGAAATTCCATTTAATAAATCCAGCTGATGCAGTGATTCAAACTGAGCATAACTTCAGTCAACAATGAAAATGTGCCAGATGGTTAAAAATGTCTCAAGAACACTGCTCCAAAAGATGAAATTTTTAAATATAGCCAAGTAGAAAAAATTAAAAATTGCTGAAACAAAAATCAGTCGCCTTGCTGAAAAAAAACTTTGTTGTACACATCATGACATCATCGCAATGAGCTTATTCCGATTTGGAGATGCCAACATGAATGGGTGTTGCAAACTCAAAGCAAATTCAGGCATAATTCATTCATGTTCCCTCAATGGTGCGAAAGTATACCCTAAAACAGATTAGCCTGTTTATTAAAGATATAGTACAGAGGAAAAATCAGTTCAATTCTTATATTTTAATATAATGAAATTCACGGTTTTCAAATTTTTAATCTCATTGTGGGTTATTCAGTTTTATCATGGAGTTATTCCAGTACAAATCTAACAAATTAAAGTGGCATGACTTTCCACAGTACTATGTACAAGTATAATAGCATTAAACAGCAGGCCTGAGTAGGTTCTCTGAACCAATTCTTGAATGAAGATGTTTTTTGGAGGGATTTCTGTCTACAACCTGTGTACATGGTATAGGAACCCCAAAACTACAATGTTCTATAAAATTTCATTTATGGTTGTCTCATTTTTCTTCATTTAAACTTCCTGTTAAAAGTAATTAGCAGATATTACTTCCATCAGTACATTTTACAGCAAAATAGTCCCAGTATTTTTAGCAATATTACATTTTTCTCACAGTTTTCTATTGTGCATTAATTCAATTTTAACTGTGCATATCAAAAATATCCCAGCAATATATTTTACTTTTTATTAATTGAAAAAATGTTAATAAAGCATGTCAATTGACAGAATCCATAAAGGTTTCAATATTGTATATTTTAACAGTTATGGTGAAACATCCATACTAACCGGATCTGAAAACCATCTGTTGGGAATATTTGGTCTTTGTTGATCCAAGCAAATCACTTTTCTCATATCATCAAAACCAGGATCATTAGGAACAAGGTCGTAAAATGGAGGTTTATAATCTTCAACAATACCTAAACAAAAACAAAACTTTGCATGAAAAATAGAAAATACTCTGGACTGCTGAGGATAAGTTAAAATTGACAATGATTATGCACGTACATTTAACAAACATTACTTGATTAGAGAGTTAAAGATGCATATTAAGATGCAAACACTGCTGATCAAGCATTGCGATTTCCAAACATCATTTAAATTTAAAAAAACAAGATCAGATCAGACAGCTAATTTCATAATAGAACTACATCCTTATTCAGTGTCCCTGGATGTTAAACTCTTCCAGCTGTCCATAGGGAAATTCACTTCAGCAACTATTATAAACCTTGAATTACTTGTCATTATTTGTAAAACAAATGTATAATGTAGAGTATCTAGATGTCTGAATTTAATGATTTGAAAGTGAAGCCAGGAACACACTGAACACAAAAATTAGTCATTTGGTTCTAAAATGAGCATTATAGGTCTATCCAACAAAAACTTTCAAAATAAAAATCAATATATAGTGGATGCTGGCAATCTGAAACAAACAATGCTAGAGAAATTCATAAGGTTTGGCAGTATCTGTGGAGAGAGAAACAGAATTAACCTTTTGAGTCCAATGGGAGTCTTCTTCAGCACTGAGAATGAAGGACTTTTAAAAACTCAAGCAAAAATCTAGAAAACTGTTAATGGAAACTAAATATATAATACTTTTGATAAGTTGAGGTCATAATCCAAACTCTCCAAGAAAAATCACTGAATTGAGCTGTTGATGGATTCTCATTACTTCTAACACCATAACTCCATGCAATTCTGTACCTTTTTCTGTACGTTTTGGATACAGAGAAACCCAGTCCAACCAGTGATGAATCAAGGGGCAGGAAAACTCCATTTAAAAAAAAGCCACAGAGCAGGAGAAGATTGCACATTATCCTTGCATGTCAGAAAAAATATGACAAAAAGAATGAGAAAAAAATCCAATGCTAAATAAATTATAATATTTGAAACTAACTCCTGACTGACCAGAGAGCCAAAGCACAAAATTGAACCTTAATTAGGTCTAATTGACAATACAGTTAGAAATCCCATAAGGATAAATAGCATTAAATATAAATATCATCCTAGTTGGAGCTGTACACAGTTGTCTTTAGATGTTGGGATAACAAAAGTAGAAAATAGGGATCTTTACTCAGAGTTCTGAAGGAGGGTCATTGGACTCCAAACATGAACTTTGTTTCTCTCTCCCACAGGTGCTGCCAGTCCTGCCAAGTTTCTATGACAATTTCTATTTTCTTTCTTAAGTCTGTAGCTGATTAGATGATGCCTAATGCTGGCCTTAAGCACTTGGAAAGAAGTATCTCTGTGCTAATATGGCTTACTTTGAGAAGCACAAAGATTTATCAAAATATTGAAGTTTGCATGACGTTCTGTAATTGGAACTAAGAACTATGAAAGATGTGGTTGATAAATATTCTATTCATAGTATTTATGATTTAATTCTGCAATCTAAGCAATAATCAGGTGAACCAAATCACCCTTCCTTAATAAGCTGATCTTTATTTTGACATTCGCACCTACTATGAAGCTATAACTCATCTTCCCTATGCTTATTATTTCTCCCTTTGTTTGACCTATGATACTTTGATCTCAATCTCCTTTCACTTTTCTCTTAACTGTCCTCTGTTCCTCTTTATCCACCTTTTCCAATAACATAAAACTCATGTCTTCTACACCTCTTTATTTCCAATGTTTAAAACAGTCAACAAATTCATCCAGGGAAACAGCCCTCAAGTTAATAGGTAAAATTATTGTAAACCATGATGCTTCACGGCTACAATAGAAAAATTTTTAAATACTATTTTAAAAACAAAAGACAATGGCAGCACAGAGTTAGCAGTTTTCTTCTGAATGTGCATGTAATGACAAAATCTCCTTTAATTAATATGCATCATTAACAAGGCAGTTCTTGTCAGATTAGAATACCTAATGCATCTGAGGAGAACACAAGGTTCATCATTCACTAAGTTTCCTGGAAACCTTGGTACCACAATGTAGTCAGTGGGTAAATATGCCCAAGTAATGCAACACATGATGTAATATCTAATTCCAGTGAGATTCTGACAGATCACCTTTTCAGCAAATTGTTTTTTGCTCCACGTTAACTCAGGCAATAATCAAGCAATAATAATTGGTTTTATCACAAAAAAAACATTGTTGTGCATATTTAAAAAGCATGGTCTATGTATATTAATGGTTCAAAATGCAAATATTTAGAATAAGTTCTTCCTTCTGCAGATTGGCAGACTAAAAACCAAATTTCAAACATACACATGACAAAGCTCCAGTAAGGAAAAGTCTGTCAGTCACAGAAATGTTTTGTGGGCGGTAGTTTCTGGAAACTGCATTAAGTATAAAGCTTAACATTAAATTAAATTATAAACAGAAAAGTAAGTAAATCAACTCAAGTCAGACGTACTATTTGCTAACTAATGTACTTAAATTAAAAAAAAGTCCAGAAATGGCATTGTGCCCAATAACTTCTGGGAAAGGAATTAAATATAAAGCTTATTTTTAAGCAAAATGGTAAATAGAACAACAGTTTTCTCTGAAGTGGCATTGTCTAAATGGAGTGATTGCACATACAGGGGATTTGGACAGAGGAAATGCAATCCATAGCAAATGCACAAACAATGATGGTGCTGCTAAAAATAAACACTCGACACCTGCTCTTTTGAAAACTTAAAAATCACCTTCACCTTACAGATTGATTTTAAATTAATTGGAACATATTCCTTCAATTAGACATAAAAACAACAGATTTTCTTACATGGCCAATCTTACATAAGCAACACTTCTGGGCATTATTAGTATTTTGAGTAAAAAGTTTTTTTTGTGATGAGGTTTAAGGGAACAATCTCCAAGTTATTAAGTTTGCAGATGACACCAAAATTGGAGGGGCAGTGGACAGTAAAGAAGGTTCCCTCAGAGTGCAACGGGATCTTGATCAGATGGGCTAATGGGCTGAGGACTGGCAGATGGAATTTAACTTAGGTAAATGTGAGGTGCTGCATTTTGGAAAGGCAAATTAGAGTAGGACTTATACACTTAATGATAAAGGTCCTGAGGAGCATTGCTGAACAAAGAGACCTTGGAGTGCAGGTTCATAGTTCCTTGAAAATGGAGTCTCGGGTAGATAGGATAGTGAAGGAAGCATTTAGTATGATTTCCTTAATTGGTCAGAATATTGAGTACAGGAACTGGGAGGTCACGTAGCATGTACACGACATTGGTTAGATCACTGTTGGAATATTATGTGCAATTCTGTTCTCCCTCCTATCGATGCTGAGAAACTCGAAAGGGTTTAGAAAAGATTTTCAAGAATGTTGCCAGGCTTCGAGGGTTTGAGCTTTAGGGAGAGATTGAATAGGCTGGGGCTGTTTTCCCTAACGTCAGAGGCTGAGGGTTGACTTTATAGAGGTTTATAAAATCATGAGGGGCATGCATAGGATGAATAGATAAAGTCTTTTCCCTGGGGTGAGGGAATCCAGAACTACAGGGCATAGGTTTAGTGAGAGGGGAAAGATATAAAAGAGACCTAAGAGGCAACGTTTTTACTCGGAGGGTGGTATGTGTATAGATGAGCTGCCAGAGGAAGTGGTGGTAGTTAGTACACTTGCAACATTTAAAAGGCATCCAGATGGGTACATGAATAGGAAGAGTTTGGAGGGATGTGGGCTGGGTGCTGGCAGGTAGGACTAGATTGGGTTGGGATGTCAGGTTGGCATGGACGAGTTGGACTGGGGGGGTCTGTTTCCATGCTGTACGTCTCTATGACTCTATGAACTCTGCTCTCACACCTCTCCTAGGCAACGAGTGCTGAAGACTCTCAATCCTCAGAATAAAATCCTCCTGATCTCAGTCTTAAATTGGTTCCCCTTAATTCTGAAACTAGAATTAGCTTCTAGTCCTAGACTCCTCCATGAGGGGAAATATCCTCTCAGCATTTACTCTGTCAAGAACCATAAGAATCCTATTTGCTTCAATGACATCATCTCACATTCTTCCAAAATCCAATCAGTAGTGTCCCAATCTGCTTAACCTTTGATCAGAACACAATGACTCCATGCCAAGGTCATCCTAGTCAACATTCACTGAACTGCCTCCAATGAATTAATGTTTTTTTCCTAAATAACTGGACCAAAACTTCTCACAATACTCAAATGTGGTCTCACCAGTACCTGTATAGTTGCAGTAAGACTTCCCTACTTCTTATGGATGAGCAGCACGGTGGCTCAGTGGTTAGCACTGCTGTCTCACAGCACCAGGGACCCGGGTTAGAGTCCCAACTTTGGTGACTGTCTGTGTGGAGTTTGCACATTCTCCCCTCGTCTGTGTGGGTTTCCTCCGGGTGCTCCAGTTTCCTCCCACAATCCAAAGATGTGCAGGTTAGGTGAATTGGCCATGCTAAATTGCCCATAGTGTTAGGTGCATTAGTCAGGGGTAAATATAGGGTGGGGAATGGGTCTGGGTGGGTTATTCTTCAGAGGGTTGGTGTGAACTTGTTAGGCCGAAGGGCCTGTTTCCATACTCTAGGGAATCTAATCTAACCTTATAATCCAATCCCTTCGAAGTAAGGTCCCACATTCCAATAGCCTTCGTCATTGCCTGTTGCATCTCAGAGTCAGAGATGTACAGCATGGAAACAGACCCTTCAGTCCAACCTGTCCATGCCGACCAGATATCCCAACCCAATCTAGTCCCAACTGCCAGCACCTGGCCCATATCCCTCCAAACCCTTCCTATTCATATACCCATCCAAATGCCTCTTAAATGTTGCAATTGTACCAGCCTCCACCAATCCTCTGGCAGCTCATTCCATACATGTACCACCCTGTGTGTGAAAAAGATGCCCCTTAGGTCTCTTTTATATCTTTCTCCTCTCACCCTAACCCTATGCCCTCTAGTTCTGGACTCCCCAACCCCAGGGAAAAGACTTTATCTATTTACCCTATCCATGTCCCTCATAATTTTGTAAACCTCTATAAGGTCACCCTTCAGCCTCCGACGCTCCAGGGAAAACAGCTCCAGCCTGTTCAGCCTCTCCCTTTAGCTAAAATCCTCCAATTTCATGCACAAATATCCCCAAGTCTCTTTGTATTACAGCTTTCAGGGATAATATTCTCACAGTTGTTACAGTCAATGAAACCATGCAAGCACTCACCATTGCTGATTGTTCTTCTTGCTACTTCCCACAAGACTAGACCAAAGGCCCAGATGTCCACCCTCCTGAATGAATCAAACAGATTCACCTGAATTGTTTCATCCAATATTTCAGGTGCCATATATCGCTTGGTCCCTACCCTGGGATTATTACCAATATCCAAATGATTAGTACACTGGGAATGCATCACAGCAAGACCTGAAAAACAAATGCAAAGTAAATTTTTTTTCAAAATTTGCAGAACACAGTCAGAGATCAGAACAAATGGGTCAAATAACTCGAGAGTTCACTTAAAATTCTTAAGCATTCTTCACTTTTTACCTTACACTTGACTACTTTGTAGATGAGCCAACTGAACATCTGAACAACACTGTAACAATGGTTTCAGATGTCAATATGCACTTTTTGTGGTCATTCTCACAAGTTGTATTAAATTGAATTACTTTATTGTCATGTGTACTTAAATGAGAACAGTGAAAAGTTGTTAAGTCGCCACTTACAGTGCCATCAAAGGTACAAAGGTAGCTAGCTATAATGTTTAGTTACAGAATAGAGAAGTGAAGAAAAAAGTTACATTACAGCTAAACACAGTATAACCATAGCTCAGAGAAAGAATAAATTAAAAAGACAAACAACAAAGAGGATTGATGAGGGCAGAGTGGTAGATATGATCAATATGGACTTCAGTAAGGCATTCTACAAAGTTCCCCATGGAATACAGGGAGAACTAGCCAGAATACAGAATACAGAAATGGTTCAAAAGCAGAAGACAGAGGGTGGTGGTGGAAGGTTGTTTTTCAGACTGGAGGCCTGTACCAGGATCGGTTCTGGGTCCTCTCCTTTTTATCATTTACATAAATGATTTGGATGCGAGCATAAGAGGTACAGTTAGTAAGTTTGCAGATGACACCAAAATTGCAGGGGCAGTGGACAGCGAAGAGGGTTACCTTATAACAGGATCTTGACCAAATGGGCCAATGGGCTGAAAAGTGGCAGATGGATTTTAATTCCGATAAATGCGAGGTGCTGACAAAAGGAGAAAAACGAACAGGCGGAGCGTACGAGCTCTGGCTGCAGTGTCCTACTTCACCACCATCTTACCAGAAGATTGCAGCATGGTTGCCAGATTGGAATATTTTATTTATAGCTAGAGAGCGAAGGATTTTATGGAAGATGGATTCGGAGTATAGCAAGTAATGAAGCAAAGCAAGACAAAATCTGGAAGTAGGGGACACACCCTAGCATTACTCCTTTTCTAAAAGAACCATCAATTAGCCTGTAAATTAACACAATCTGTAAGACTTCTGAGAAAATATGATCAAGAATTGGAGTGGGTTCTATCCCTCACTCAAAGACACTCAATGGCTGATCAAGGGATCGAACATCATCAGATTGGAGTCGCCCACCAAGAACCACCTCTGTCCATCATGCCAATCTTCATCACTGGTAAACAAAACTCAAATGTCCTTCCAATCTTATTCACTAATGGCCTGGATTCTTCTTTGATCCTGGGTCTTTGGTGGGCCCATTAATAGCCATTGCCTCCCCAATGATCTTTGAATCTGAGGAAGGCTCACATCTCCCCAGTTAAGGGAACGGCTTCCTTTGTCCTCTTCCTCATGGAAATCTGACATTCAAGTGACATTCAAACTTGCATTCAAGTGAAAATGCTCATTAGCTTTGATAACAAAGCTCTTATCATCCTAGAAGTGGACAGTTTACAGCATCATTCAGACATGTCTTTGTTCCACTAGTTTCCCTGGTAATTTTCTCTATTAATAATTGTTTTAGTCCTTTCTTCTCCCCCTATTCATTTCCTAATATTGGGATGCATTGTGTACACTAAATATTTGTTCAAAGCCATTATTTCTTTGTTTTCCAGTATTAATGTTTCAGTTTCACACTCTGAAGTATGAATGCTCATGTTAACTGACCTCTTCCTTTTAATATATGTCTAAAGGTTTTTGCTATTTCTTTATTTGTTAGCTTATTGTCATATTGTAATTTCTCCTTTGAAAATTCAATCTGTGCTGCTTTCAAAAATTGACTCAATCTTCCAGCCACCACGAATTTTCATGCATTGTATACCTTTGCTTTCACGTTGATACTATTCTTAACTTGCTTAGTTAACCACAGATGTTGCATCCGTTTTGTAGTGTTTTCTTCTAAATAAAATAGATCATTGTTGAGTTTTGCAAATCTTCCTAAAATATCTGCCACTGCTTCTCTGCATTATCTTTTAATGTATTTCCTTGTCCTCTTCAAACCGACTGTAATGTGTCCAAATTGGCTGATGATGCAAGAGTGGGAGAGCATGTTATAATGAGGACATAAGAAATTCACACAGGCATATAGATAGGTTGAAGGAGTGCACAAAACCCTGCAGATGGAGGTCATGCAATTTCTTAAACTAATCAAAAGGCAGACTCCTATTTAAATGAAATGAAGAAAAACTGCAAAAAATTGCAGTACAGAGGGATCTGGGTGTTTTGGTACAACACATAATTAAGAAGGAAAGTGGAATTTTGGCCTTTACTGTTAGGAAAGATTTAAAAATAGCAAAGTCTTGTTACAACTGTGCTGTGGAAGTGCCGGTGTTGGAATGGGGTGGGCAAAGTTAAAAATTACACAACACCAGGTTTTAATCCATGGACTATGACCTGGTGTTGTATGACTTTTAACTTTGTTACTACTATACAATGTGTTAGTGAGGCCACAACTGGAGTACCATGTACAGTTCTGCTCCCCATTTTTAAGAAAAGATCATTGTTGACAATCAGTCACTCAGGAGAGTAATTGTCCACCTAGGAAGTTCTGTGTCGCTGGTTATGAGTTCCATGATTGCTTGTGCAGTTGATGAGCCTGATCCTAGAGCCGCATCTCCAGACATGCATTTGGCAGGTGTTTCTGGGAGATAGAATTGATCCTTAGCCTTGAGATTATTGGCATTTCTTTCTGTGGTTCCTTTCCTACATTTCCTCCTGCTGACTGGTGTTCTCAAAGAATTGTGTTCCTTCACACAGGACTTTCCTCCAAGCTGGTTGCTTCTGAATGAAGATCTCCCATGTGTTAATATTGCATTTCTTGAGGGAAGCTTTAAGGCAGTCTTTGAAATGTTTCCTTTGTCCTCCTGTCATTAGACTGTGCCTTCCTTGAGTTGGGCAAAGATGATGTGTGTGTTCATGTGCAAAAGAATTCCCGTGTTAAAGAATATCCTACACAAGGCATCTACCTATAGGAATTTAGCCTCCCCCCATCCACACAAAAAAGTACAAGCTGTGGCAAGAGGTGACAGGCACTGGATTGAGAGATCCGGAAGGCTCTAATTTCAGACTGGCAAATAGTCAGATGAGTTTGACTCAGTTGTTTCACTCTTGCAGTAGGAATAGGAAGGTGTTTCGGCAGCTTTCCTCACTTTGGAGCAGCTCTCTTCAGGATCTAATCTGCCCACCCCTCAAGGGGGAGGGGGCTGGAAAAGATATCCTAAAATTTGCTCCATCACCATCCCGGCTGGAAACCACATCCAGTGGGTTCACCTACCTGTGATCTGAAAACCAAAGTGAAGCTCCATCTTGGAGCCTGGAATGTATGAACCCTACGAAAAATGAGCAAAACAATCCTCCAAAATGAAGAGCTGCCTGGGTTGCCTGTGAACTCAGGCACTTCAGTGTTGAGATCACTGCCCTCCAGAGACTCAAAAGGCAGGCAAAGGGTGGCTGAGTGAAGAATGTAGTGGTTAAACCTTCTGGAGAGGAAAATCTATGCAATCTATGATGCGTGGAATTGGATTCACTATCAAGAACAAACTCGTCAAATCGATTCTTGGAGCTCCCTTGGCATCAACGATCACCTCAGGAATCTCCATCTACAACTTGCCAAGAACTAGCATGCGACAGTCGTGAGTGCTTATGATCCACCCCTTAATCACAGAGTCCAAAAAAGGATGCTACTCCACCCAGACACTGAAGTCACCAACATCTCTCAGGAAGATAAAAATAAGATATATTGGCATTGGAAGCAGTTCAAAAAGAGATGCACTAGCCAACTCCTAGGTTGAAGTTGTTGACTCATTCAGAATGGCTAACAGATTAGTCTTTTATTCATTAGAGTTTAGAAAAATGAGGGATGGCCTAATTGAAACATAAGATTTTGAAAGGGCTCGACAGAATAGATATTGAGTTGAAATTTCCACTCATGTGGGAAATCTCAAACTAGAGTTCATAGTGACAAAATAAGGGTCATTCATTTAAAACTGAAATGTGATCCTAGAGAGTAGTGACTGTATAGATTTCTCAACCCCAAAAAGAGTTGTAGAGGTTGCATCATTGAAAGCGTTTCAAGAGGAGGGAAAGAGTTTTTTTTTAAATAATCAAGAAGTTGGACACAATGAGGAACTGGCATGAAAGAGGAGTTGATGCCTAGAACGATCAGCAATGATCTTATCAAATGACAGAGCAGATTTGAGAAGATGAATGTCCTCCTCCCTCTCCTATTTCTTATGTCTCTATCGTCATACTTTTCTAAATTATCGGTATTTAAGTTTAAGTAATTAGTTTCAGACCAAGTTTCTTATCCTGAAACTGAATGTGTACTTATTATATGCTCGCTCTTGCCTGGAGGATGCCTTTCTTGAAAGCAATTAAACAATAGTTTCTCATGACATATTGCCAGCACTAAAACTTCCTATTGATATTCCAGAAAAGCTTCAAAACATATGAACATATTGACCAAATCTAAAATTGGCTACAACCCAAGAAAGAATAAATCCTACATTCCAAAAGTACTTGATTGGTTCTAAAGTGCTTTATGCTGTTTTTATATTATGTAAGAGACAATAGGAAAGCTAAATGTTTTCATGAATGAAAATGCATCTCAATCTCAAGCAACAGCCCATGCTTTTGGTGAAATTTAAAATTCAATTAGTGAAATCTGGCATTAAAAGCTAGTATCAAAGTGATGGCCATAAAACTACCATTAATTGTTGTCAAACCCATGCAATTTACCAATGTCCTTTCTTGAAGGAAATCTGCCGTCCTTACTTGGTCTGGCCAATGAATAATTCCAGATTCAAAGCAATGTGGTTTACTCCTGACTTCCTGCTGAAATGGTCCAGGCAAGCCTCTCAATTCAAGAGTATTTCGAGGTGGGAAAAGAAATGATGGCCTTTCTCAGCACACTCATTTCCCATGAGAGAATAAACAAAATAATATAATTTGGTTTAAAAACAAACTTTGCAAGCCCATTAATCTTAAAATTTATCAGCACATTTAAAATTGGCTAGCCATACATATCACTGTGGTTTAAATCTCACTGAAGACATAGCTTTGATGGCAACAGCCTTCACAGTGTACCAGAGGTAGAAATACATACCTAAATCTGCAATACAGCACTGTCCATTCTCCTTCACAAGGATGTTTTTGCTTTTAAGATCTCTATGTGCAATTGCAACTTTCCCTTGTGTCCCAATGATTTCTGTATGTAAGTGTGTTAGACCACTAGCAATGGACAATGATAACCGTAAACAATCTGCAGTGTCCAGAGTTGTATGCTGTAGGTAGTCATAGAGTGATCCTGCCTTATGATAATGAGTAATCAGCCATAGCTGTGTGCTGGAATTTCTGGATGTCATGTCAGAGGCAATAAAACCTACAGGGGGAAGAAACAACATATATATTTTAAGTATTGAATAATATTTCACAATAAATTTGAATAATATTTTAAGTTGGTTTTACATGTTAAACAAATGCCACTTATACTCTCATTGTTAAATAATAGTACTTGCAAAGCAATGTACAATAAAACGACTTCATGATTTCTATGAGGGATTCAAAAATGACAGGGGGGAAGGAGATTATATTCCTAGGTTTAATCAGCTAGGGGGTGAGTTAGCGTAGAAGCATAGGACCAGTGGAGACTATTTGGCCCTTCAAGCCTGCTCTATCATTTGATGTTATCATCCAACTCAATACCCTGTTTTGCTTTCTCCTCATGACCTTGATCCCTTCTGCACTATGAACTAAATCTACCTCCTTCTTGAAAACATTCAATAATTCATTCTTGCATTATCTGTGGTAAAATTCCACAGCCATGCCACTCTCTGGGTGCAGATATTTCTCCTCATCTCAATCCTAAATGGCCTACCCCATAATATACATAAATTTAAGTGTAGTAATTTGTGAATTATACCCAGAGTACTCTCTAACAAAAGCAACATTAGGAGCATACATGAGATTAATGTGTGGCCTCAGATATAGTACAGAAGAGAGAGCCTCAAATTCCTAGGACAATAGGACCAATTCTGTGGGAAGAAGACCCTGTTCAAGATGGAGAGACTCCACCGAAATAGAGTTGACACCAATATCCTTGGCAGATGGATAGTGTATTACAACAAAGACATAAGTTACACATAGGATTGGGAAAGACAATTAGAGTTAAAAACAATACAAGTTAGATTAGATCATTAAAAACTCGAAGGAAGACAAAGTCTGACTTGAATGCATGTGTGTAAATGTAAAGTGTGATTAGTACCATTGGTGAGCTGCAGCTGCAATTAGGAGGTGGGAACATGAGGAAGCAGCAATAAGTGAGGGTCAGCTTCAAACACAAAGTGAAGGATTTGACACTTCATGGCTCAGATACTCAGCAAAGTGTGAGAAAGAGCAAGCATGAGGAAATAGTAGCAGTTTTGATTCAGACAATTAGTGCTAGAGAGAATGTCCTCAAGGTTCATTGATTAAAAACCTCTCTCATTGGAGTTGATACAACGAGGTCAAGTGTTAGACATTCTGCACCAGGTAACTCATGTCTGCCCAGCACCCAACCACAATCTGTAAGGCATAAATCAGGAGTGTCTGGGTAAGTGCAGCTCCACCAACACTGAAGAAGCTTAACACCAAAGATGACAAAGCAGCAAGCTTGATTGGCATTGCATCACCATGTTCAATATTGACTGGTGAGAGCTTGATTTCAGCAGAATTTTTTTTACCTGAAGCAGCAATGTTGAATCTCGTAATAGAAGAAACTGGATGTGTACATTGCGGTATTGAAGAATCCAACAAGCATTTATTACAACTACCTATGTGCAAACATTGCCTTCTTCTAACTCGTGCATCTCTCAGATAACATTAAACTCTGAGATTACAAACAATTGTGTGCTTTCAGTAGAATATTAGGCCTCAAGTGATTGGGGGAGGGTAGTGTATGAGATCATTGTAGGATTGAGTAACTTTTCAACAATCATTTTGACTTGATTAAGCAAGTGAGGAATTAAATTACATTCTGTTTCAGTGGGGTTAGTTGCAAACACTTTTTGAGGGGAAGAAAGCCATTAACTTCAGGTGAAAAGTATGGTAATTGGTTTGTGATTTCATTCTTTTATGGTTAGGTTGATGCCAACCTAGGCTAATACACAAAAGAATGCTTTATTGCAAAGGGATTTTAGACAAGTTGCAGCTACATTTTAAAATATTTTAGTTTTGCAATTTAAACTATTCAACAGGTCCCTTGGATAACACAAAAAGTCAGTGTGGCCTTGGAAAATCGTTAAATCAAGTTCATTAAAGTAATCAAAAGTTGTTCTGGAGTCGCATATGATTCTTTTAGTTAAGAATATTTGGTTTTGGAGAACATTTAGATGTTTCATTTGGAATATTTCAGATGACAGTTAATCAACAGGAGGTGACAATACATACTCTAAGTAGATGCATTAATTGTTCACTGTTACCATCCTATTGGATGCAAACCAATGAAGTTAGTAAGCTAAGAGAGACAAAATCGAGATCTTACAAAGATCCTTTATGTCAAAAAATGACTCAGTATAGGGTAGGAAGTGATGTCATGAAGGTGACTATTACTTTTAAAATAAACAAATCAAGAATTGGCAGATGAAAATTGGATCCCAAAATGGTTTAGTGGCAGGAGACAGGGGTGATGGTAAAAGGTTGTTTTTGTGACTGGAATGCTGTATCTAGTAATATACTGCAGGACGTAGTGCTCGATCTCTTGCTGTTTATATATATTAAGGATCCAGACATGAATGTAAGAGGTAAGATTTCACGGGACACGAACACCTGTGGTGTGGTAAATAGCAAGGAGGAAAGCCTTAGATTACAGGATGATGTAGAATACTGGTCAGATGGACAGAATTTGGAATTTGGTCCTGAAAAGTGAGAAGTGATGCATTTTGAAAAGACTAACATGGCAAGGAATTAGACAATAAATGACAATTAGTATCCTTAGTAGTGCAGAGGATCAGAGGATCTTTGGTGTACATGTCCATAGATGTTTACAGATAGCAGGGCAGGTGGATAAGTTGATTATGAAAGCATTTGGCACATTAGTCAAGGCATTGCATATAACAGTATGGAGATTATGATGGAGCTGCAAGAGATGTTAGTTGGGCCACAGCTAGAGTATTGTGTGCAGTTTTGGTCACAACTCAACAGAAAGAATGAGATTGCATTTGAGAGGATGAAAGAAAGAGATTTATCAGGATGCTGCCAAGGCTGGAGAGATTCATCTATGAAGAGAAAATAGATCAACTGTGCTGTTTTTCTTAGAGCAGAGAAGGTTGGAGGCAATCAGATTGAGGTGTATTAAATTATGACAGCCATTGCTAAGGCAGATATTAAAAAACATTTTCGCTTATAAAATGGATCAATGACAAGTGGGAGAGGGAGGGGGTGCACAGATTTATGATAAATCCTCTCCAAACATTCTGGATTGTAAGGATGAATGTTTTAACTCAGAGTGATGGGTATCTGAGACCCACTAGTTGAAAAGGGTGGTACAGGCAGGCACCATTACATTAAAGCACAATTTAGATGATGTAGGTGGAGGTGCTGGAGATTAGAGTAAGATTAGAGTGGTGCTGGAAACACACAGCAGGTCAGGCAGCATCTGACGAGCAGGAAAATCGATATTTCAGGCAAAAGCCTTTCATCAGGAAGCTGATGAAGGACTCTTGCCCGAAACGTCGGTTTTCCTGCTCCTCGGATGCTGCCTGACCTGCTGTGCATTTCCAGCACCACTCTAATCTTGACTATTTAGATAACGTGTCAAGTGCAAGAAAATGAGACTAGAGTAGATAGATGCTTGATGAGTTGCACAGACATGATGGGTCAAAGGGCTTCTTTCCACGTTACAAAACTCTGACTCTATATCAACCTAGTCAATCCAAAATTGCTGGTGAACTATTCATGAGACAATTAGAGTCTCTGATCATACACAACAGATGGTGGCTTGCAAGGGTTAATAAGTAATGATTCTTGGTGGCTTGGTGCCGGAAAAAAAGACTGAAGACAAAGGGAACATCAGTCTACAGTAAACAAAACAAAGAGAACTGTGCTATGTCTATCCCTTCAAGTATTTTGTAGATTTCAATGAGGTTACCTCTCATTCTTCAAAACTCTAGAGATCATAAGCTCAGTTTGCCTAATCTTTCTTCAAAGGACAGTCCTGCCACCCAGGAATGTGTCTGGGGAAATTTCATTGCATTCATTCTAGGACAATAATATCTTTCTTACAATCAAGGAGACCAAAACTGCACATAGTATCCAGATGTGATCTAACCAATATACAACTGAAGACTTTGCTACTCCTGTACTCAAGAAAGGCTAACATTTCACTACCCTTGCTAATAGCCTTCTTCACATCCATCGCCTTCAGTGATATCAACAGATATATCCAAGTCCCTTTGTGCATCTATGCTTTGCAATCTCTCACCATTTAAGAAATACTCTGGACATCTGGTTTTCGTACCAAAGTGAATGCTTTCATATTTTTCCATCCTATATTCCATCTGCTATGTTCTTGCCCATTTATAAAGCCAGTTCAAATCCTCCCGGAATGACTTTACATCTTCTTCATAACACATATTCTCACATAGCTTTGTATCATCTGCAAGTCTGGAAATATTACATTTGGTTGACACATATATTGTGAACAGTTGAGGTGCTTGCATTGATCCTTGTGATAATCCACTAGCCATAGCCTGACAGTGTGAGATTGACTCATTTATTCCAAGGGCTGTTTTCTGTCTGTTAGCCAATCATTAATCCATGCCAGTATATTACCTTCTATCCTATGTGTTTTAACTTTTCTAACCAGCCTCCTGTGAGGGATCTTATCAAAAGCCTTCTGAAAATCTAAGCACATTACAGCAATTGATCCTCCTTTTATCAATTTTGTTCTGAACACATTCAAAAAAATTTGTTCAACAAGTTTGTCAAACACTATTTCCTATCTGCAGATCCATGCTGATAATGCACAATCAAATCATTATCAAGTCACATTCAGAACCTTTACAATAGATTCTGGCATTTTTCTTGCTATTGATGTGAGGCTGACAGGTTGCTCATTCCCAGTTTTCTCCCTCATTCTCCTCTTAAATAGTGGGGGAACCTCCAATCCAAAGTAATCATTCATAACCTGTAGACGTTTAGAAGATAATCACCAATACATCAACTATCTCTGCAGCTACCTCCCACAGAGGCACAGCATTGAGGGTGATTTAGCGGTTCGGATCAGATATTGGCTAGCTGAAAAAGACAGAGGCTGGTGGTCGATGGGAAATATTCATCCTGGAGTTCAGTTACTAGTGGTGTACCGCAAGGATCTGTTTTGGGACCACTGCTGTTTGTCATTTTTATAAATGACCTGGATGAAGGCATAGAAGGATGGGTTAGTAAATTTGCGGATGACATTAAGGTCAGTACAGTTGTGGAAAGTGACGAAGGATGTTGTAGGTTACAGAGGGACATAGATAAACTGCAGAGCTGGGTTGAAAGGCAAATGGAGTTTAATGCCGAAAAATGTGAAGTGATTCATTTTGGAAGGAGCAACATGAATAAAGAGTACTGGGCTAATGGTAAGATTCTTGGTAGTGTCGATGAACAGAGAGATCTCTATGTCCATGTACGTAGATCCCTGAAAGTTGCCACCCAGGTTGATAGGATTGTTAAGGGGGCATACGGTGTGTTCGTTTTTATTAGTAGAGAGATTGATTTTCAGAACCATGAGGTCATGCTGCAGCTGTACAAAACTCTGGTGCGGCCACACTTGGAGTATTGCGTACAGTTCTGGTCATTGCATAACAGGAAGGGTGTGGAAGTTTTGGAAAGGGTTCAGAGGAGATTTACTAGATGTTGCCTGGTATAGAGGAAAGGTCTTACAAGAAAGGCCAGAGGGACTTGAGGCTGTTTTCATTAGAGAGAAGAAGGTTAAGTGGTGACTAAATTGCGACATATAAGATAATTAGAAGGTTAGCTAGGGTGGACAGTGAGAACCTTTTTCCTCAGATTGTGATGGCTAACACAAGGGGATATAGCTTTACATTGAAGAGTAATAGATATAGGACAGATGTCAGAGGTAGTTTCTTTACTCAGAGTAATAAGAGCATGGAATGGCCTGCCTGCAACAGTAGTAGACTTGCCATCTTTAAGGGTATGTAAATGGTCATTGGATGGACATATGGATGAAAATGGAATAGTGTAGGTTCGATGGGTTTCAGATTGGTATCACAGGTCATGCAACATTGAGGGCCAAAGGGCCTGTACTGTGCTGTAATGTTTTATGTTCTTAACACTCTGGGATGTAGAACATCAGGTCCTGGGGATTTATCAACTTTCAGCCCTATTAATTTTATCCGATATGGTTTTCTTGCATGTGTTAACTACCTTCAATTCCTCATTCTCCCTAGACACTTGGGTCTCTACTACTGGAAGATTTTTTATATCTTCCTCAGTGATAACAGATATAAAGTATTCATTTGCTTGTCTGCCATTTCTCTGGCCCCCTTTATAACTCGGCCTTATAATGGAGCCACATTTGTTTTAGCCAAATGCAGCTTGTTTACACATCTATAAAATTTCTACAGGTCCTTTGTTTTGCTAGATTGCATTTATATTCTATTTTCTATTCCTAATCAGTTTTTCTTTGCTTTCTTTCCTTCTTTGCTGTTTTCTATACACCTTAGATTTATTAATATTTCTGGCTTTTTCTTTTAATCTTGTACATTCCTGAACTTCCTTTGTCAGCCCCAGTTGACAGACCCATGAGTTTTTGCACCTTGATGGAATGTACAGTTGTTACAAGTCACATAAAAGCTCTTTCTTCTCATGTACATTTGTGCTTTTTAAATGTATCTTCCCACTCCACCCCAGTCAATTTGTGCTTCATAATTTCGTATAAGTTTACTATTTTTGCTTCACAATCAACTACCTCATTTTCAAACAAAATACAAAATTCTATCATATCCCATGATTGTTAATTTGTGGTTTCTTATTATGTAATACTAGATGCAAAGTGGCACTTCTTGTAGTTGGCTGCTCAACATAATGCTATTGAACACCAACCCTTGAAAATTAAAAAAAACGTTCTCCACAGTTGTAGTGTTACCCAGATCGAAGTCACCCACGATAACTGTATTGCCCCTGCTACAAGCTTCTCTTTTCTTCTGATTCATACCATGCCTAACTACTACTATTATTTGGTAGCCTATAACTAAATCCAATCAATGTCTGCTATCCCTTGCTGTTTCTTGCCTCCAACCAAACAGATTCCAAAAATGTCCTTCCAATCTAAAGCCCTCCCTTAATAATGTACTGATCCCAACCATTATTATCAGTGCAAATTCACATAGTTTTCCTTCATGTCTGTCCTTCCTAAACATTGCATATCCTTGAATATCCAGTTCAGTTGCAGAGGAAAATATTAATAAAGACAAATGGAAGTCCGTTACACAGCCAGAAGGTGGAGATGTTACATTGGGGAACAAAGAAATGGCAGAGGAATTGGACACGTACTTTGGTTCTGTTTTCACAGAAGACAGCACAAGTAACCTCCCAAAATGTTGGGGAACTAAGTGTCTAGGAGGGCAGCACTGAAGGCAATCAGTATAAGTAAGAAAATGGTGCTGGGAAATTAAAGAATTGACAAATCACCAGGGGCAAAAAATCTGCATCCCAGAGTACTAAACAAAGTGGCCCTGGAAATATTAAATGCATTGGTGGTCATTTTCCAAAATTCCATAGATTCTGGAGCAATGTTACAGATTAAAGGATGGCAAATATAGCCCCACTGTTTAACAAAGGGAGGTAGAGACAAAACAGAAAATGACAGATCAGTTAAACTGACATCAGTACTGAGAAAATGTTGGAGTTTAATATAAAATAGTAATAACAGAATATTTGGTTAGCATTAATGGGATTGGACAAAGCCAGCTTGGATTTATTAAAGGTAAGTCACGCATAACAAACCTACTGGAGTTTTCAGGAAGTTAACTAGGAGAATAGACGAGGGACAACTAGCAGATATGGTGTATTTGGATTTTCAGCACCTTTTGATAAAGATGGTGGGAAAAATTAAAGCACATGGGATAGGGATTGAGATATTAGCATGATTGAGAATTGGTTGACAGACAGGAAATAGACAATGAGAATAATTGGATCCTTTTTGTAGTGGCAGGCAGTGATTAGTATGGTATTGCAAAAATCAGTGCTTGCATCCCAGCTATTCACAATATATGTAAATTATTTGATGAGGGACCCAAATGCAACATGCAATGACAAAACTGGGCAGTGTTGAGAGCTGTAAGGAGTATGCAAGAGGCTTCAAAGTAATTTGAACAAGTTGAATGAATGGGAAAACACATGGCAGATTCTGCACAATGTGGTTAAACGTGAAGTTGTACATTTTACTGTAGAAAAAAGTATTATTTGAACACTAATATTTTGAGAAATGTGGATATACAATGGGATCTCAGTGTCCTTGTACATCAGTCAATAAAACCAGACAGGCAGGTGCAGCAAGCAATTAGGAAGGTATATTGGCCAAAGCAATGGCCAACAATTTGAGTTCAGAAGTAAAGGTGTCTTACTGCAGTTATACAGAGACTTGTACAGAGACCACACCTGAAGTATTGCATGCAGTTTTGGTCTCCCTACCTAAGATAGGCTATACTTGCAATAGAGGGAATGTGGCAGAATTCACTAGACTTACTTTGAGGAAAGATTGGTTCAACTGGGTCTATTCAGTACAGTTTAGAAATATCTGATTGAGACATATAAATTTCTAACAAGGCTGGACAGCCTAGATGCAGGGAGGATGTTTTCCCTAGTTGGGGAATCTAGAACCAGGGAACACAATCTCGGGATCTAGGATTGACCATTTAGGACTGAGAGGAGAAGGTGGTGAAGCTGTACAGTTCTGCACACAAGAGAAGGCTGTGGACGCCAAATCATTGAATGTATTCAAGAAAGAAGTAGATTAGATTTTAAAGGCTTTAAGGAATACGGGAAGAAAGAGGATCAGCTATGATCATATTGAATAGCGTAGCAAGTTCAAAACAGCCGAATGGCCTACTCCTGCACCTCATCTCTCTGCTCCCATTCTGGTCACCATATTAGACATGTTATGTGATTGGAATTAAATTGTACTTGTGTATCTCTGTTTGTGCCTTATTGCAAATGTTGCATGTATTCAGGCAGTGTGCCCTTAACTTTTATTGTCTATTAGAAATAATTCCACTTTCAAATCAGATTTGATGTTCTGCTTTTTTATTCTATCTTCTAGTCTCCCAAGTATCCTTGAGACTCTGTGTTGCCAACTTTTCCAATTTGGGCTATCCTTTGGGTTTTTTTAAAAAATAAATGTAATTTTAAGTTTAGACATGCAAGATGGTACAACTCACCTAAAATATTTTCGTTTCTCAACAACACACTATTGTAGATTTCAGTCTCTCTGAACCAAGATCTTTCATCTCGAGAAGAAAATATCTTTACTGCCACGTTTTCCCCTTGCCACTGACCCTGCCAAACCTCTCCAAAGCGTCCCTTACCTGTGGAACAGAACACAAAACAAAAGCCAAATCACATTAAAAGAGAGTTTGTACACGTCATCATGTTCCCAACACACCACCTGACTATCATACTGATAATTGGTTGCTTGAACAAATTCACTCAGTGGAAGATGAGAAGCAAAGGCTTGGAGTTACAAGACCCAGTGATATTAAACGTCACCCTCCTGGCTCAGTTTGTGTTTTGCTTTATATATAGAATACATAAAATCCCTACAGTGTGGAAACAGGCCATATGGCCCAACCAGTTCACACCTACCCTCCGACGAGTAACCCAACCACACCCATACCCCTACCCTATTATTCTACATTTACCTCTAACTCATGCACCTAACCTACACATCCCTTAACAATGGGCAATTTAGCATGGCCAGTTTACCTAAACTGCACATCTTTGGATTGTCGGAGGAAACCCACGCAGAAATGGGGTGAATATGCTGACTCCACATGGACAATTGCCCAAGGTTGGAATCGAACCCGGGTCCTGGAGCTGTGGGGCAGCAGTTCTAACCACTGAGCCACCGTGCCAAGACATCAAGTGTGCATTTTATACCATTCCTAGTGTGGCCCTGATCAGATAATAGGAAGGAAAGAAACACTAAAAGGAGGCAAAACGATCAAAAATTTTGGTTTTACAAAAAGGTCATTTTCATGGGTAATCTTTCTGCTTTACTTTTCCCAAATGTCATCTGCTGGTACTCTAGATACCACACATTTGTGCATTGCTTCTTTTTTTTAGTAATGGTGTTTTTAAACCTTTCTTCACAATCAATCCTAATAGCGGCTTGCATTCTGCAGACACCTCAACACAAACCATGCCCTCCTTCAGTGTTGCATCGCTTTACTTGTGAAAAGACAATAGATATTCCTTTCGTACATTCTGGGATGGAGGAAGGAATTTTAAAAAGTTTTTTTTCGAGAAGCATTTTCAGGTGAATTAATATCTCTGTCACAGAGAGCTCTGGTCTGTCAGAAATTAAAGTATACCACTTCTAGTGTTTATCAAATAGAAGCCAATATATATTTTAGAGTTATAGATTTCAAAAAAATGATAAAAGTAATCTTTGTACAATAACTCTTGCCTTGTTTGAAACAATTGAGGACTATAGGATTGGCATGTCTTCTTTTCTCTAGCAGGAAACAGGACAGTTTTACATTTATGATAGAGTTTCTGAACACTGTAACATTTCTGAAATTAAACATCTCCATTACACAGTCACCTGAAAATGCTTTAGTTTCAAAATTTTGAGTTAACTTTATAAAAATTCATTTACTGTACAGCGTCACCCAGTGACATCCAGGGTGAAGAGAGAAAAAAGTATTTTTAGAGAACACATAAATGGATTGTTCAGTTTAACCACCAGATGGAACACTTCACCCGTACCGAAAGCCCAGCCCTCTCAAAATCCATATCCTATTCTTTGACCATAAAAAGAGAAAACACAGCAGAATATAATCAGGAAAATCAAAATATTAGGACCCAACAACCTTCATGGCCATCGTACCCTCTCAAGAATATATGACAGTGAGGACAAGATTTATCAGGAATAAAGACCTATCACAAATCATTAAATGCTTTGGAATCTTTGCCTCAGATTTTAATGGAGGGTTTCCTTTTTGGCAGGTAAGTTTTGATACTGTTTCCTTCTGCACCTGGATAGTGAACAATGTATTTTTAAACTTTAGAATTAATTTAAATGCTATGTACATCTCTATGACTCTATAACTGACTTATCAACAATTTCAGGCAGAAATGCTGAAGACTGGAACTGCAGGAGATGGAAAAGAGGCAAAAGTGAGGACTAAAGATACTGGAAATCAGGATCAAGATTAGAGTGGTGCTAGAAAAGCATAGATGGGGAAGACCCTAAACAAGTATTTTGCATCAGTGTTTACTGTGGAGAAGGACATGGAAGACACAAAATGTGGGAAAATAGATGATGACATCTCAAAAAATGTCCACATTACAAAGCAGTTGATGCTGGATGTCTTAAATGCATAAAGGTGGATAAATGCCCAGCACTTGATCAGGTGTACCCAAGAACTCTGTCGGAAGCTACCGAGGTGATTGCTGGGCCTCTTCCTGAGATATTGTATCATCAATAGTCACAGGCAAGGTACAAGGCAGTAGGTTGGCAAACGTGGTGCCACTATTTAAGAAAGGTGATAAAGAAAAGCCAGGGAACTATAGACGAGTGAGCCTGACATCAGTGGTGGGCAGCTGTTGGAGGGAATTTTGATGGACAGGATTTACATGTATTTGGGAAGGCAAGGACTGATTAGGGATAGTCAACATGGCTTTGTGCATTGGAAATCATGTCTCACTAACTTGATTGAGTTTTTTGAAGTAGTAACAAAGAGGATTGATGAGGGCAGAGCAGTAGACATGATCTATATGGAGTCGAGTGTGTGTTGCTGGAAAAGTACGGCAGGTTGGGCAGCATCAGAGGAGCAGGAGGATCGAAGTTTCGGGCCAGAACCCTTCATCAGGAAATGATCTATATGGACTTCAGTGAGGTTTTGGCAAGTTCATCTTGGTAGACTTGTTAGCAAGGTTAGATCACATGGAATGCAGGGAGAACTAGCTATTTGGATATAGAACTGGCTTGAAGCCAGAAGGCAGAGAGTGGTGGTGGAGAGTTGTTTTTCAAACTGGAGGCCTGTGACCAGTGGTATGCCACAAAGATTGGTTTTGGGTCCGCTGATTTTCATCATGGATATGAACATAGGAGATATAGTTCACATGTTTGCAGATGACACCAAAATTGGAGGTAGAGTAGACAGCAAAGGTTACCTCAGAGTACTATGGGATCTTGATCAGATAAGCCAATGGGCTGAGGAGTGGCAGATGGAGTTCAATTTAGATAAATGTGAGGTGCTGCATTTTGGAAAGGCAGATCAGGGAAGAACTTGTACACTTAATGGTAAGGTTCTAGGGAATGTTGCTGAACAAAGACCTTAGATTGCAGGTTCATAGTTCCTTGAAAATGGAGGGGCAGGCAAAATGGAGTGAAGAAGGCATTTGTTATACTTGCCCTTATTGTTATAGGAAGGATGTTGTGAAACTTGAAATGGTTCAGAAAAGATTTGCAAGCACGTTGCTATAAGGGCTGGGACTGTTTCCCCTGGAGCGTCAGAGACTGAGGGGTGATCTTATAGAGGTTTATAAAATCATGAGACACACAGAAAGGGTGAATAGACATGGTCTTTTCCCCAGGTTGGGAAGTCCAGAACTCGAGGGCATAGGTTTATGGTGAGAGGGGAAAGATTTAAAAGGGACCTAAGGGGCAACTTTTTCACACAGAGGATAGTGTGTGAATGGAATGAGCTGCCACAGGAAGTGGTGCAGAATGACACATTTACAACATTTTAAAGGCATCTGGATGGATACACGAATAGGAAGGGTTTAGAGGGATCTGATCCAAGTGCGAGCAAATGGGACTGGACGAGTTAGACCAAAGGGTGCTGTATATCTCTGACTCTACAACTCATCACTTAAAAAAAAACTCTGGTATAGGTCATGTCCCAGGAGTCCTACAGTCAGAGGTGGCAGTGGAAGCAGAATGACTTCAGGGCAGGAAGATTTTCAATTTTGCATGAAGCTCAGTGCAGTATTCCTGCTTCAGCTGGAGTCCCCAAGGAACTCAAATCACATCTTCAGACGCTGGTACAGTGCCAAGCGTGTATGATGGTCATTTCCCAATCAGGACCCCAATGTTCAAATTTCAGTCAAAATACACGTCTATTAAGGATGGATGGGTGCCCTAGCTCCCTGCCACTTAGATAGAAAAAATGCAGCAGACCCAGCAGTTTCAGGGTGGGGAGGTAGCTTAGCAATTTTAAACTGCCTATATGTTCATTCTCTCAGCCAGGCAAGGTTAAAGTCATGCTCTTTACCGTCTTTCAGATAGTAAAATCCATTACCATAATTGTAAAGAAATGGGGCTAAGTTCTCACCAGTGTCCTTTTATCCCTCAATCAACATCAGAACAATAAAATGTCTGGTCATTATCACATTGGTGTTTTCAACAGCCAAGAGGAGAAAGATTTAAAAGGAACCAGAGTGGCAACTTTTTCCACAGCGGGTGGTTCATATGTAGAATGAGCTGCCAGAGGAAGTGGTAGATGCAGGTCCAGTTACAATATTTAAAAGACATTTGGACAGGTATACAAGTAGGAAAGTTTTGAGGGGATATGGACCAAAAACAGGCTAGTGGGTCTAGCTGATAATTTGGGAAAGTGTCAGCATGGATGAGTTGGACCAAAGGGTCTGTTTCCATGCTGTATGGCTCTCTGAATAAAGTAATATAGTTCAATAACTTCTGTATGCTGGTTTGGAACCACTAGCTGTAAAACATTACATTGAATTCACTTGTATGCTCAGAACAATTCAGATGAATCTCATCGGTTTGTCTACAGCCCTTGATTGGATATGTTTCATCGTCGATATAGCAGGAATCCAGTGTTAGACTCTGGCTTTTTTTTAAAATTCATTCATTCATAGGATGGGGACATCGCTGACCAGGCCAGTAATTATTGTCCACCCCTTATTGCCCACTCAGCAGTTTAACAGTCAACCAGGTCCAGGAGTTAATACGGCAGTTTCCTTCTCTAGGAGACATGCATGAACCAGATGTGCTTTTCCCAAACATCAGCAATGTTTTTGAGTTCATCATTAGTCTCTTCATTCCAGATTCTGATGGAATTCAAATTCCACCAACTGCCATAGTAGGATTCAAACCCAGGCCCCCAAAATATTTCCTGGATTGCTGGATTAATAGTCTGGTAATAGTGTTTAGGAGAGGCGATGACCTAGTGGTATCATCACTGGACTATTAATCTAGACCCCCAAATAATGTTCTGGGCACTTGGGTTCAAATCCTGCTATGGAAGTTGGTGAAATTCAAAACGGAATTGAATTCAATAAAAATCTGAAACAGAGATGACCACGAACCCATTGTTGGGGAAAAACCCATTTGCTTCACTAATGTCCTTTTGGGGAAAGGAGAGGAAACTGCCATCCTTACATGGTCTGTGACACCAGACCCACAGCAATGTGGTTGACTCTTAACATGGACAATAAATGCTGACCTGGCCAGTGACACCCTCATCCTGTGAATGGATATTATAATAATAATAATAATCATCATCATCATCAACAACACCATGAAACAATTGCTTCCTCTTGTTATTTGCATTTTTGTGCTGCATCCCTAAACCTGTCGGTCAGTCATTAATAATTAATTCCCCGACTTTCTTCAAACAAATGCCAGTGCAGCTATTGGGATTTAAACTATATCTTACACATGAAATGATCCTGACAACATTGGCACATTGTAACTGAAAAATATCTTAGGATAAACATAAAAATTAGGGTCAATCATGAAGACTCTCAAACTTAATCTGCTTTTTAAATAGATCACAGTTTATCTGTCCATCAGCACTTTTTAACCACTTTTTGATATCCTTAACCAACAATCTCAAATTGATGCAAGCTCATCAACCTGAATCCTAACACGTTCCTCCTCCTCTCTCCCTCTGCACAGATGTTGCTGACTGGCAGTATTTTGCCTTCGATTAAAACAATTCCAGGCTTGAACATTTTAATTAACCAGCATTTAATCTACTTGGAGAGGAGGATTCCAGATTTCCATGGTCCTGTGAAGAAATTTGCCAAACCTCTGTACACTGCATTTTCCAAACCCATGACCACTAGATGGACAAGGGCAACAGATATATGGTAAGACCACCTGCAGGTTCCTCTCCAAGCCACAGTTCATCCTGGCTTGGAAATATATTGCAGTTCATAGGTTGGAGATAGATCCACAATATTAATAAGGAGGGAATTCCAGATTTCTGTTGGAGATAGTTATTGCCCACCCTACTTCTAAAAAAAACTCCTAAAAACTAGAAGCAGAATCACACAATATGTTTGCATCATTCCAACAAAACTGTTCCACTGCAGAGGTCATCATATATTCTTTTGAGGTTTCTTCTGAAAGGAAAAACTGCACAACTTTTAACAAATACACATACATGTGTATCCATGCACACAGATCAACTACTTTATCTTCCCTGAAATCACCCCCACAATCCCCCAAGCACAAAGAAGGATTTTGGGCATTGTGGACAACTAGCTCCAGTCATTGTAGCTAGATTTGTGTTCTCTCAGTTATTGACCATTATTGCATCCATACAACTTGCTGTGCCTTCCAAAAAATTGGATGAACAACACTTTTTATTCCTTCATTCATGACAAAGATACGTAAGATTGAAAAGATGAGGCTCTATTGCAATAAGGTTTAAGGGTGGAACTGGTTTAATTTGCTTGCTTAATGAGAATCCAACATTGTCAGAAGTAGATGGGAACTTAGAAAGCAAAAGCAAACATTAGTCATTACCTTATTGTATCATGCAGCAGACTGGAGGAGCCAAATGGCCACCTCTGCTCCTAATTCATTTGTTTATTTGTACCAAACTCTGGAGAGATATTCATGTCTCAATAAACTCTGTCAAACAAAGTAAAGCCAGGTTTATATATGATGGGGGTTGATTAAAATGATCAGTTTTGAATTTATTTTTAAGTTGCGAACCTGTTGCATTTCAAGGGAAACTGGCTTAAAACAAATGCAATTTGTTTTTAAATTCAGTATTTTGTGACACAGAAAATTAAACTCTCAACCTTTCAAACTCCTATGTTCCAGTGAAAAAAGCCCCAGCCTTTCTTTATAACTCAACCCTTCCATACCCAGCATCATTGACAAGCAAGTCCAGAAGGCAAAGTTTGGAAAGTATACATTAGATCTAAAGAATTTTGAAAACCTCCTTAAAGAATAATTCTTTACAAATTCCAAGTGCTAACACCTTTAGAGGAGCTCTTTTACTAACGGGTAGGGAAGGTGAAAGGAAAACAAAATCACACTTTTTTTCCCTCTTTACCCATCCAAAACAGTAGTCACACAATACACCTTGGAAACAGCAAAAACACACTAATTCATTATGACTTCCAGCTTAACTCACCTACACATTCTACAAGGGTAATTTGCCGAGCGACTGTTCTTTGTATGAGGAAAGGAAGACCTGATCCACTGCCTGATGTGCAGGAATGATCCAACAGATTCTGTGGGAAAAGAAATTATCCTACAAAGTGAACTGCAATTATTTGTTTTTTCAAGAAAACAAACGCTTTTGAGACTTGAGATTTTTAAAAGGAGAAAGTAAATATATTTGTCTTGAAGATAGCTGGAGACACCAACCTCCTCATGCAATCATGTTCTTTGAACCCATAAATTGAGAAGGCATCTTCTCAACAACTGTTAGTCAGTGAACATTAGAGGAAACACTGGTAACTCAAGCTGCCATTGCATCGTCACATCCACAAACAGTGCATATTGTGTAAAGTTTACAGGACAATTCCTATTAACAATATTAGAGTTCTCTAGCTGAAACTTTTGCACTTCAAAATGTAATTGTCCACATCTTAACGTGCATAATAGGTCCTCAAAGCTTCAAAGACAGAAGTGTCTTTTTGTGACACCGCTTATGAATGCACATAACATAATCTGATTGTGATACTTCATGGACACTACTCCATAGTTTTACCTGACCAAGTTCCAATTTAAAACTAAATTGTATATTATAACTTCTTGGAAATTCATTAGAGTATTATTAGGGTCTTTTTGTCTTTCAAGTATGCTCTTAGAAAATGCTTGGGCTAGAAAAAGATAGAGGTATTAGATTTATAAAATCAAGCCAGTTTTCAAAATAATGTAAATATTGAAGACTTATTTGATATTTTAAAATGTTGTGCAAAATGATCTATTTGACCAGACACAGGAAAAACAAGCAAAAATCTCAATCAAAAAACAGATAAATGAAAAATAAATAAATGAATAATCCTTACTGCTAAGGTGTTATCTCCAACATTAGAGGCAATCAGTCCATCAATGGCACCATACTCAACCTCTCGAGCATTTAGTCTTTGCATTTGATTTTGGTGGAGTTTGCGTAATATCAGCACTGTTATCATGGACGCAATGATCATAACAATCACCGGAGCAAGAACAACAATAACCAGGTTTTTTACATTGTAACCCAACTCTGTTCCTTGCTGTGACTTTCCTTTGGAAATAAAGAAAGGAAATTACTTTTAAAGTATTTAATGATACTAACATAGAATTATAGAATCTCGACAGTGCAAAAAGCAGTCATTTGACCCATTAAGTCTGCCCTGAAAACCTGAAGAGCATCCCACCCAGACCCAGTACCCTAACCTTTCCCAATAACATCACATTTCCCATAGCTTATCCACCTAGCCTGTTACATTCTTGGACACTCTGGGCAATTTAGCATGGCTAATCCACCTAACCTACATATCGGGAGGAAATCAAAGCACCCGGCAGACTCCACACAATCACACAAGACTGGAAATGATCCAGATCCCAGATGCTGTAAGTCAGCAGTGCTAACCTCTGAGGCACCATACCACCCTCAAATCTTTCCAATGTTACATGAGTACTTCACTAACAAAGTATTTTTAAAAAATGATGATTAAAATGTGGAAGTTAAAAAGGATACAAAGAAGGCTGCAATGGCTTGCCTATCCATCACCCCTATTCAAAAGCATTATAATTAAACAGGAGTTTTCCCCCAAACGAAGTCATTGAGTTAACCCAATGAATTATTAAGCTGTAAAAACTAGTAGAGTCCCAGGTTAAAATTCAGGTTCATGTTGAATTTCCTCATCTCAACTGAAGGCTGTTAAGATAGTAATGTGGCTCAACTGTCATGGTTTGGCAGAGAAAACAAGACAAAAAAACCAAAATTCCCACATTGCTAATTTTGAATCAATCTCCACTCATGTTTGTATATACAAGCGTCAGGCAAAGCATACTAAAACTTAGCTGTGACATTCCTAATGGTTGAATTGTAGCAACATGCAGTGAAAACTCACATAAATAATGATTAATTGGTGAAAGAAAAGACAACAATGACTCTCCAACTACCCTTACAAGAAGCTAAAACCTGGAAGAGTCCTCTATTCTTCACAGATGCTGTCCGATCTACTGAGTATATCCAGCACTTTTTATTTAGATTTTGGAGTTCCAGTTTCCACAGCATTTTGTCCAGATAAAGATTTCTAACAAATAAGATTTTAGTTTTCGTTCTCAGGATATACAATTCAATTATGTTTGTCGTTTACATTTCCACTTACAAAGAGTTTGCATGTTCCAACTTGAGAGCTGCACAACTTTTGCTAAAAAGACAAGATTATTAGATAAGCTCAACCCAGAATTGATTAAGGTTATCTTAAAATCCATAGCAAGGAAACAATAAGCATGAGCTGACTTTGAATAATTGCTTAGGGCATTTGAAATAACCTGTTATTATTAGAAGGTACAACCTGAGCAAATATAGGGACGACAGATCCAGTCAACAGGGCTATTCTTCACAATTCTCTGCCACAACCTGAGTTACCAGGCCCATGTTGAGAGACTTGAACTTCTGAAAAGATAATTCATGGGTTGGCTAGTAATTTGGGTGCCCTGAAAGTCACTATATACACAAATCTTAATTTAAGAACATAAAAAAGTATTAGAAGTAAGCCATTTAAACCTGCTCTGCTGTGCATTAAAATTATGGCCAATCTTCAACTTGAAAACCATCTTTCTACACTATCCCTATCTCCAAATATCTACCAGTCAATCTTACATATATTCAATACTGAGTATCCACGGTTCTTTGGTGTAGAGTTTTACGAAAGATCATAACAGAGTTAAAGGAATTTCTCCTCATCTCAGTCCCACTGGGCTGACTCACCACCAAGACAGGCTCGGCAACAGCACTGCTGATCAAGTTGTTCAGATCCTGAAGGACATAATTGCAAGACTGAGTCTGCACAGGTGCGGAGGGAATCACCAAGAGGGAAAAAAAATACTTGACCTCATCCTTATCAGTCTGCCGGCTGTAGATGCATATGTCCATGACAGTATCAGTAAGAGTGACCACTGCACAGTCCTTGTGGAAACAATGTTCTGCATTCACAATGAGTATAGACTCCACTGTGTTATGGGGCATTGTCACCATGCTAAATGGGACAGACTTCAAACAGACCTAACAACTCAGGATTGAGCATTGATGGGCACTCTGGGCCATCAACAGCTGCAGAATTGTACTCCAACACTACCTGCAACCTCAAAGCCCAACATATCCTCCACTTAATCATTAGCATCAAGCCAAGGGATCAGCCCTAATTTAAAGAAGGTTGCAGGAGGGCATACCAGAAGCAGCACCAGGCAAACCAAAGAACGTGGTGTCAACCTGGTGAAGCTACCAAACAGGACTACTTGTATGCCAAACATCATAAACAGCAAAAAGATAGACGGAGCAAGCCATCCCATAAATGATGGATTAGATCTAAGCTCTGGAATCTTGCCACATCCAGTCGTGAATGGTGGTGGATAATTGAACAACTCACTGGAGGAAGCTCCACAAATATTCCCATCATCACTGATGGAAGAGCCCAAAAGGCAAAAGATAAGGCCGAAACATTCGCAGCAGTCTCCAGCAAAGGTGAATGTTCCTTCTTGACCTCGTCAGGTGTTGCCCAGCATGACAGATACCAGTCTTCGCAGAATTCAATTCACTCCACATGATATTAATAAATAGTTGCAGACATGGATAGCAAAGGCTATGAGCCCTTACAACAATCTAGCAATAATAAAAACAGAAGTTGCTGCAAAAGCTCATTAGGTCTGGCAGCATCTGTGAAGAGAAATCAGAATTAACATTTTAGATAGATTCCCTACAGTGTAGAAACAGGTCCTTCAGCCCAACAAGTCCACACCAACCATCCAAAGAGCAACCCACCCAGACCTTACATTTACCCCTGGACAATTTAGCATGGTCAATTCACCATCTTTAGATTGTGGGAGGAAACCAAACTCCACACAGCTGCCCAAGGCGGCAATGGAACCTGGGTCCCTGGTGCTGTGAGGCAGCATGCTAACAACTGAGCCACCATGCTGTCCCTTTTGTGTCCAGTGATCCTTCCTCAGAACTGATGAAGGCGGCACGGTGGCACAGTGGCTAGCACTGCTGCCTCACAGCACCAGGGACCCGGGTTCAATTCCAGCCTCAGGTGACTAACTGTGTGGAGTTTGCACATTCTCCCAGTGTCTGCATGGGTTTCCTCCGGATGCTCCGGTTTCCTCCCACAGTCCAAAGATGTGCGGATCAGGTGAATTGGCCATGCTAAATTGCCCGTAGTTTTTGTGGTTCTGTTCGCCGAGCTGGGAGTTTTTCTTGCAAACGTTTCGTCCCCTTTCTAGGTGACATCTTCAGTGCTTGGGAGCCTCCTGTGAAGCGCTTCTGTGCTGATTCCTCCGGCATTTATACCGGTTTGAATCTGCCGCTTCCGGTTGTCAGTAACTGTCCGCTGCAGTGGCCGGTATATAGGGTCTATGTCGATGTGTCTGTTGATCCAATTCGTGGATGAGTGTTCTGTTTGGCCTGTCCTATAATGGTGGTGTTGTCCCAATCGAATTCATGTTGTTTGTCATCTGAGTGTATGGCTACTAGGGATGGCTGGTCGTGTCGTTTCGTGGCCAGTTGGTGTTCATGGATGCGGGTTGTTAGCTGTCTTCCTGTTTGTCCTATGTAGTGTTTAGTGCAGTCCTTGCATGGGATTTTGTAAACCACGTTGGTTTTGCTCATGCTGGGAATTGGGTCCTTTGTCCTGGTGAGTTGTTGTCTGAGAGTGGCTGTTGGTTTGTGTGCTGTTATGAGTCCTAGTGGTTGCAGTAGTCTGGCCCAAACTTTGAACACCTACGGGCAAGAGACGCTAAGACAAGCCAGGAAATGGGAATCCTGTGCCAACCACCTGAGCGCCATATATGAACAACTCCGGTTCCTGCACAAATGCTGAAAGAATCAAATCCTTCCACCATGTGTCAGATACAGACCACCAGTCAACAACCCACAAGCCAGGGACACAGCCAGACAGAATGGATTCAGGATGATCCAGGTAATGATTACAGACGCACACAACAGACTACACAAATACAGACAAGAAATTACGCGCCAAAAATCGTTAATTTCAAAAACCACCAATCAGGAATGGACCCGGACCATAGTACAGAACTGGACCACAAACTGCAAAAAAATGGCACTAAAAGAAAAAATGGCCAAATTAACACACAACAGAGAGGACACAACAACACACTCGTGGGTTAGAAACCTCTCCCACGGACATGGAAAGAACAATACTGGCCAAGGGACTCAACTACAACCACAGGGACGCCAAGACAGCAGACTTCCTAGCAGCACTAGAATGCACACTCAGAAACAATGGACTGTCAGAAGAGATGCAACAAACAGTGAGACAAAGTATCGTACCCCTGATAACAAGGAAAAGACCAAGGAGAGGGAACCTCAACACCAAGGAGAGGGAAGCACTAAAAGCACTAAGAAACGACAAGAACATAATCATACTATCAGCAGACAAAGGCAGAATGACGGTCATCCTGGACAAAGCAGAGTACATCCAAAACGCGCAACAACTACTTGCAGATAGCAACTCCTACCAAAAGAGGGAGTTTGACCCCACCCCACAGGTCACCAATAGGATAGACAACACACTGAGGAACCTACAAAAAAAAACGGACAGATAACCAGGTTTGACCTACAGCGAATGAAACCTGAAAGCAACAACACCCCAGATTCTATGGACTACCGAAAGTGCACAAACCAGACATCCCACTCAGACCCACAGTATCACTACCAGGGACACCATCACACAAACTGGCTAAAGAACTACAGCAGAAACTGAAACACCTGATCAGCAAATCCAGACACTATACAGTCAACACAGGAATTCTTGGACATCATCAGAAATATACACATAGACAAGGAAGAAATTATGGTCTCATTCGATGTAATGGCACTGTTCACCTCTATCGACAAAACCCTAGCCAGAGAAACAATAGCCAACCTGCTGAACATACAGAACAGACAACAAGACGGGGAGCCTATCAACAAAGACTGCATACTCAAACTACTGGACCTGTGCCTCACAACACACTTCACATTCAACAACCAAATAAATGAATAAATCAACAGCACACCCATGGGCTCACCCATCTCTGGACTCATAGCAGAAGCTGTAATGCAAAGGTTAGAACAAACAGTCTTACCGTAAATTCAACCCAAACTCTGGATCAGATATGTAGATGATACCTTTGTAATCATTAAAAACACAGAAATAGAGAACACACATCGGATCATCAACGCCACACTCACAGGAATCCGATTCACTAGAGAGAAGAAAAGGACAACCAACTCCCATTCCTAGACGTGATGGTACAGAGAACATCGAACGGAGAATTCACCACAAAGGTTTACAGGAAAGCCACACACACAGACCAAGTCCTAAACTACAAAAGCAACCACCCCAACACACACAAAAGAAGTTGCATCAAGACACTGTTCAAAAGGACAACAACACACTGCTGTACACCAGAACTGCAAAAAGAGGAAGAAGAACACCTATACAACGTATTTGCCAAAAACGGATACCCGCACAATTTCATCAACAGATGCCTAAGGGAAAGACAACGGAATGAGGACATGCCACAACCCAAAGGACTAGCCACACTACAATACATCAAAAACATTTCTGAACTGACAGCCAGACTACTGCGACCACGAGGACTCATAACAGCACACAAACCAACAGCCACTCTCAGACAACAACTCACCAGGACAAAGGACCCAATACCCAGCATGAGCAAAACCAATGTAGTGTACAAAATCCCATGCAAGGACTGCACAAAACACTACATAGGACAAACAGGAAGACAGCTAACGATCCGCATCCATGAACACCAACTAGCCACGAAACGGCACGACCAGCTATCCTTAGTAGCCACACACGCAGATGACAAGCAACATGAGTTCGACTGGGATAACACTACTATTGTAGGACAAGCCAAACAGAGAATAGCCAGGGAATTCCTAGAGGCATGGCACTCATCCACAGATTCAAATCAATAAGCACATCGACCTGGACCCAACATACCGGCCACTGCAGCGGACAGCTGGAACTGACAACCGGAAGCGGCAGATACAAATCACTATAAATGCCGGAGGAAACATCACAGAAGCGTTTCACAGGAGGCTCCCAAGACACCTAGACAGGGGACGGAACGTCTGCAAAACAAATTCCCAGTTCAGCGAACAGAACCACAACAATGAGCACCCGGGCTACAAATTTTCATCCAAACATTAAGGACACTGTGGGTCAACCTATAGCACGTGAACTGCAGCAGCTCACCATCACCTTTTCAACAGCACTTGGGTTGGGTAAGTAATGTTGACCAGCCAGCAATGTCCATGTCCCACAAATGAATAATAGAGGCACAGTCATAGTCATACAGCATAGAAACAAACCCTTCAGGCCAACCAGTCCATGCTGAATATAATCCCAAGCCAAACAATCCCACCTGCATGCTCCAGACCTATATTACCTCCAAAACTATTAATGTACTTATTTCAGCGTTAATTTAAAAAAAACTTTATTCTGACACTAGTTGTCGAATCTTAGAACAGGGAAACATTTTCCAAGATCGTGTTAAACCTGAGGAATTTTTCAACATTTCAATGCAATCACCTCTCATTCTTCCAGATTCCAGGTAATATAGGCTATTTTACTCAATGTCACGTTAGACCAAAACACGCTTCCTCAGAATCAGTCTGCTGAACCTGCAGAGCACCAGCACATTATTCCTTAAACACAGAGATCAAAATTGCATATTGAGTACTCAAACAATGGATGAGAAGTGTGGTGCTAGAAAAACACAGCAGGCCAGGCAGCATCTGAGGAGCAGAAGAATCGACGTTTCGGGCATAAGCCCTTCTTCATTATGCCCAAAATGTTAATTCTCCTGCTCCTCGGATGCAGCCTGGCCTGCTGTGTTTTTTCAGCACCACACTTCTCAACTCTGGTCTCCAGCATCTGCAGTCCTCACTTTCTCCTACTCAAACAGTAGTCTCACCAACTTATACAATTGAGAGTTATTGAACTAATTTACTCTCCTATGCCAAACTGTATATAATTAATGCTAATGCACAATTTTCTTGTTGCATCTTTGTTAACTGACAGCATCACGTATAAGGACACCCAGGTCCTTCTGAATAAAAAATTGCCTAATATTTAATCATGTGGGGGGAAAAAAAACTACTGTTTGTCACAAAGCTAGTCCCTTTTCTTTTCTAAAAGCTGTTCCTTGGTTCAAGGACACTCTGTCCTTGATGTTTTTCCAGAGGGTAATAAACCAGGCTGGGCTCCAATCAGTCTGGTTTGGTACAGAGAGGCCTTTTGCTTATATGTAAACAGATGAGATTTCAGGCCAAAGTGGTCATGTTTTAGAAGAGACCTGTATAATGAAAGGGGAGTGGTCAGCTCTCGAGGTAAGCCTGAGCAGTTTTGGTTCAGTCTTGAACTGGTTGGAAGTTCATCAGGAAGCTGTGTGGAAACTCACTCTTTTTCTGCCCTTCAACTTCAATCTGTAGGCATGTGTTCCATTTATACTGGTTTTTAAAGGGAGTTTGCTTATTGGGACTGTTCCGTATATTTGGAACAGCATAATTAAGTCTAGTTGGATAGGCTACATTGTGTAGGGGTTCCTTATTCTGTTCTTTGTGTTTCATTGTATACTTTTGTGAATAAATTTTGTATGTTTTAAAATCTAGCAGTCAACCTTGCTAACTTAATCCGGGTAATTTTCTGTACACTTACCGAAACAAATTGCAAAAGTTATGGTCTGAGCTGCCTGCTTAAGAATGTGTTTTTGAGTGGTCTGGCTTAGTCCATAATATGTTCTATATTTGCTTCCAAAGTTGTTAACTTCATACTTCCGTACACTATATTCCATCTGCACTGCCCTTGCCCGCAATCTATCTTTGTGCACTCTTCAGTTTGTGAATGGGTTCTGTTCTGGAGTCTATTCAGGAGTCAATTTGTACACAAGTCAGAACACGATGTTAGATAATATAAAGTAGCTGTTCACGAGTACCTGAGATCGCAATTATAAGTATGAGTGCTCATACATCAGCCGGTCATATGTCAGGGACTTCCTAATTCTCACTTTTCACCTCCCCAAACAGCCATTTTGTTTATACATATGCCCATTGTGCTGATGATATCTACTGGCGTTGAAGTGCATCATATTCTCTTTGTACTACACTGGGAAGGCATTCATGGAGAACATAAGAATTTTGATGAGCATGCCATTTGATGCCTCTGTTTGCTCTGTTGTTTGATAAGAATGTGGAGATCTGATTGTGACCTTAACTCAACATTCCAACGTATGCACCAAATAGATTCTTGATGAAAAGGCTCCACTGTTCTGAGTGAGAATTCCAAAAACTGACTATCCTGAGCAAAATAAAAGTCCTCATCTCTGTCTTGACCCCTTACTTTTCAACCAGGTCCTCTAGGTCTAGTTCTAAATAAAAATCATAAGAACCTTGAAAGCTTCAAATCAGAAACAAAAACAGAAATTGCTGAAAAAGCTCAGCAGGTCTGGCAGCATCTGCAGAGAGACGTCAGAGTTAGCATTTCAAGTCGAGTCACCCTTCCTGTGCAATCATAGAAAAACATCCCTGCTGTTACATTCCATTCCCCTCACCAGTAAATGAAAACATTCCATTTGACTTCTTAAATCAGTAATATTGTGATTTATGTATGAGGACACAAAATCCCTCTGCACATCAGATTTCTGCAACCGCATTTAAAATTTTTTTTTATTCTTCCTGCCAAAGTGGGCAAGTACATATTCTTCAACAGTATAAACCATCAAATATTTCCCACTCAAACTATCTACAACCTTAGTCGAGAGTGTGGTGCTGGAAAATCACAGCAGGTCAAGCAGTATCCGAGGAGCAGGAGAATCGATGTTTTGGGCATAATCCCTTCAGCAGGAAGTGCTTATGCCTGAAACATCTATTTCCCTGCTCCTCGGTAGCTGCCTGACATGCTGTGCTTTTCCAGTAGCACACTCTCGCTTCTGATCTCCAGTATCTGCAGTTCTTACTTTTCCTATCTACAGTCTTACTATAGCTGAAAAAGGCATTTTGTCAAAATGTTTCTTCTTGCACTCATCAGGACATTCACAATAATACCAATGTAAAGGGATCAACAGCTTTATATCGTGTGACAAGAGAGTTGGTTGGCAAGTAACTCTGATTGGTAAAGGTACTGCAGTGGAGAAGGTGCCTGTTAGATTATGATTGACAATTCATTGCTGGATTTTGCATTAATTTAAACAAGTAGGTCTGATTGGTACTGACCAAAAATAACAAGCCTGTGCTTGCAAAAATTCATAACAGTATCTTTCAATGGGATCCCATGTTTGAAACATTCACTAAATTACCCTGTGTACTCAGATTAACGTTGACAATCAAGATCACAATATAGCATATTTGTGCTAACTGAAAGCTGTATTTATTGACATACAGGGCCCTGTTCTTTGTAGACAAAAAGAATATGCGCATATTGTATCTGTTTTAACTTAAATTAAGTGATTATTCTTTGCTTCATCCCTCAGAGTAATGCTGTGACCAGAGTCAACTTACATGGCTTTTCTTTAAAATAAAGCTTGGCATTTAATTGTCATTCATTATTATAAGACATAAGTCATAAGAAATAAATAGGCCATTTAGTCCACTGAGTCTGCTCCACTGTTCAATGAGATCATGGTTGATGTGAAAATCCTCAAATCCTCCACTAACAACACCTATTGACCAGAAACTCAACTGAACTCACCAGATGAATACAGTGGTGACAAAAGCAAGTCACACGATAGGAACTCTGCAGTGAATAACATACCTCCTGACTCCCTAGAGTCTGTCCATCATCTATAAGGAATGTGTCAGGAGTGTGATGGAATAGTGCCTGGATGGATGCAGCTCCAGCAAAGCTCAAGCAGCATGACACCATCTAGGAGAAAACTTCCTGCTTAATTGACACCACATCTTTAAGCATCCGTTCCCTTCACCACTGAAGCTCAGTAGCAGTAGTGTCTCTCATCTACAATATGCACTGCAGAAATTCAAAGATCCTGAGACAGCACCTTCTAAACTCTCAACCATCTTGATCTAGAAGGACTAGGGCAGCCACCACTGGAAGTTCTCCAAGCCACTCACAATCCTGACTTGGAAATATATCGCCATTCCCTCATGTCATTGGGTCAAAATCCTGGAATTCACTCCCGATGGACATTCTGACTCAACCTGCAGCACGTGGACTGCAGCAGTTCAAAAAGAAAGCTCACCAACACCTTCTCAAGAGCAACTAGGGATGGAAAATAAATGCTTGCCCAGCCAGTGATATCGCCTCACATGAGTGAATTATAAAAAATACTTTACAGAACTGGCTCAAAGGTAGAAGACAGAGGGTGGTGGTAGTGGAGAGTTTTTTTTTAGACTGGAGGCCTGTGACCAGTGGAGTGCCACAAGGATCGGTGATGGGTCCTCTACTTTTTGTCATTTACATAAATGATTTGGATGCGAGCATAAGATGTACAGTTAGTAAGTTTACAGATGACAACAAATTTGGAGGTGTAGTGGACAGCGAAGAAGGTTACCTCAGATTACAACCGGATCTTGATCAAATGGGCCAATGGGCTGAGAAGTGGCAGATGGAGTTTAAATTTAGATAAATGTGAGGTGCTGCATTTTAGGAAAGCAAATCTTAACAGGACTTATATACTTAATGGTAAGGTCCTAGAGAGTGTTGCTGAACAAAGAGACTTTGGAGTGCAGGTTCATAGCTCCTTGAAAGTGGAGTCGCAGGTAGATAGGATAGTGAAGATGACGTTTGATATGCTTTCCTTTATTGGTCAGAGTATTGAGAACAGGAGTTGGGAGGTCACGTTGCAGCTGTACAGGACATTGGTTAGGCCATTGTTGGAATATTATATGCAATTGTGGTCTCCTTCCTATCAGAAAGATGTTGTGAAGCTTGAAAGGGTTTAGAAAAGATTTACAAGGATGTTGACAGGTTTGGAGGATTTGAGCTATTGGGAGAGGTTGAACAGGCTGGGGCTGTTTTCCCTGGAGCGTCAGAGACTGAGGGGTGACCTTACAGAGGCTTATGAAATCATGAGGGATATGGATAGGATAAATAGACAAAGTCTTTTCCCTGGAGTGGGGGAGTCCAGAACGAGAGGGCATAGGTTTAGGGTGAGAGGGGAAGATCTGAAGAGACCGAAGGGACAACTTGTTCACTCAGAGGGTGGTGCGTGTATGGAATGTACTGGCAAAGGAAGTTTTGGAGGTCAGTACAATTGTAACATTTAAAAGGCATCTGGATGGGTATATGAATAGGAAGAGTTTGGAGGGATATGGGCCAGGTGCTGGCAGGTGGGACTAAATCAGGTTGGGATACCTGGTTGGCATGGACAAGTTGGACCAAAAGGGTCTGTTTCCATGCTGTATATCTCTATGACTCTAAGAATCTTGATTCCCTTACTGATCAAATTTAACAATCATATTTTGATTCCCGTATCCAAGTCATTAAGATAAATTGCAAATAGTTGAGGCCCCATGGTATTGTGATACTCCATTTATCACATCTTGCCAACCTGAAAAGTGAGCAGTTTTTGCCTGTTCCCTGTTAGTTAATCAGTCTTCTGTTCAAAATAGTTCAGTTCACTGGATATATCCAACACAGCACTTTATTAGATGCCATAATATGGTACTTCAAACACTACAGGTTCTTATTTTGCAGAGTAACCTTTGATGTGGCAACTTGTCAAATCCAAGTGGACCACATCCTCCAGTCTCTTTCATCCACATTTACTGGAGGATTTTCTTTGAGAAAGTAACAATCAAATAGTCAGTCATGATCTCCCCTTCACAAAACCAAGTCAACTCTGCATGCTTACTTTGGGAATTCCTAACTCCCCGCTAAACCATCCTTTATTCACTGGAAGTTTGGAAAATTAAAATTCGTGCATCTATGTCAAATTGTATTATTATGAAATGGGCACAGTGAAACAGTGTAATTAAAACCAAAATTTGAATTCAAGATTAGAGTGGTGCTGGAAAAGCACAGCAGGTCAGGCAGCATCCGAGGAACAGAAAAAAATCGACGTTTTGGGCAAAAGGCCTACATTCCTGATGATGGGCTTTTACCTGAAACATCGATTTTCCTGCTCCTTGGACGCTGCCTGACCTGCTGTACTTTTCCAGCACCACTCTAATCTTGACTCTAACCTCAACATCTGCAGGACCAACCTGCCAAAATTTGAATTGTTTTAAAATGCCAGAGTAAAAGATCTAACCAGCAGCATAACTTAATGCTCAGGACAGATGAGAGATGGGCAACCATTCTCACAAACACCAAAATGTGAACCGAAAGTTCGGTTACTTGAACTCTAAGAAAAAACTTAAATTGTGTGACAAGAGCATGTCTACAAGAGAAGCATTACAGTTATTACCAACAAAACTCATCTAGAAATGTAAACATGAAATTGCAAAATGATTTTTTACATATCATTGTACTCAAACCCAAAAATGTTAGATGATGATTGCCTTTAAGTCCCAGAGCTACCATGGAAGTTAAGGAGGTGCATAATCTTAAATTCCAACTAAAATAACAGTTAATAAGGCTTGTGAGAGGAATGAATGTGAATCCTAATTATTGAAATTTCTACATGCCTTTACCTGTACTGCACTTAGCAGAAAATGAAGGACACTGATAGCCAATACTATTGACAGGATGGTTGCAACTAAGTGCTTGCTCCAGCAATGACTTGTTTAAAGGGATTCAAAGCAAGTCTCAAATTTAATAATAATCACCAGATACCCCAAACTGAAATACTGATCTACTAAAGAATCATGCAGAAATCTGAATGAAGCTGTTTCAGTTCATGATGATAATGATTCCCAGATGATTTAGCCTATAAGTATCAAAACAGTTACATGCTAATGATACTATAGTTTCATTGTTGTTTGTACTGTTTATTTTAATGATTAGGTTGCCTTGACAACCTACAGAGATGATATAAATCAGGTATGATAAAAGGCTGATCTATAAATGCTGTTAAAATTTGGGAGATATTTCAATAAAGAATAATTATACAATAAGTTGCTCTTCAGAGGTTGGTGTGGACTTGTTGGGCCAAAGGGCCTGTTTCCACACTGTAGGGAATCTAATCTAAGCTATAGATCTATCATAGCTTTAGGCAAAAACCGAGAAGAGTTTTGTCAATCAAGAAACAGAAAGAGTCTCACAACCACTATCATCAAGTTAGGGAAGCAATTTCGACAAGCATCTCACATAGTGCTATGTTGGGGGGATATAGAGTCATAGAGATGTACAGCATGGAAACAGACCCTTCGGTCCAACCTGTCCATGCCAACCAGATATCCCAACCCAATCTAGTCCCACCTACCAGCACCCAGCCCATATCCATTCAAACCCTTCCTATTCATATACCCATCCAAATGTCTCTTAAATGTTGCAATTGTACCAGCATCCATCACTTCCTCTGGCAGCTCATACCATCCTCTGCGTGAAGAAGTTGCCCTTAGTCTCCTTTTATATCTTTCCCCTCTCATCCTAAACCGATTTCCTCCTTTTTGGACTCCCTGACCCCAGCGAACTGAACTAGATGCTTCATTGTCTCAAATATCCACCAGACAGGAATATCTACACAAAGTTGGCCATTTGATTGCAATATGTACCCAAGCGGAAATAGACTCTGGACTGTATTTCATTCTTCTCAGGTTGCTGAAGTCATCAAAATGACATTACAAACCTGAAATACCACAAAGACAGAAAGAATTAGGGCCTAAGTCAGTTTATCACCCTACAAAATAAGGCATCATCCCAAATAAACTCTCCTGTTCCTCACTTATCATTATCGTAAAGGTACAAAGCTTAGAGATAGAGGGGTTTGGCCCTTATGTTTAACATTCCTACCAAATGATAAGGAGGAGACAAGCTGTAAATCCAGGGAAGTGAAAATCCTCCAGTGGACAGAATCAGAGGTGTAGCATTCCACACAGGGACACTGCAGTCAGTCAAAGTGCATTGCGAAAATGTATCACTTGTTGCTGTTTGCAGTACAGTCTAAAACTTTACAAACTAGTGGAACAGGTAGTAGTTATCTGGTACAATGTCACAACACTTATGTCAGAAGCAGTCAATCTCTGGCAAGATCAAGTCTCATTAACACTCGAGTGCCATTATAAAGACAATGCCAGGTACAGGTAATGCTCCTTTAACACCGTGGTTGCATTCCAGTGAAACCTCACTTAATAGAAAATTGCTTAATAGAAATGAAGATGCCTATGGGAAAAGTGGAGGGAGGGATAGACCAGCAAAAAAAAAATCACTCACAATTGCTCAAAAATCATCCAAAAGCCTAACACAAAGTATAGCACAACCAGAATGAAGTTTTAAATCAAACTTATTAACAAAACAAAAGTAAATTTAACATATTATATTGAAAAAAATATTATTAATACAGGGACAGAGGGTCATCATCACCACCACTTTCAGGTGCAGTTTTGCTATGGATAGCTGTGGTTGATTGTCTTCTGACTGTTTCTTAGAGATTAGTTTAAAGGATATTATACAAGAATATCAGAGGGAGACAATGAACATTCATTTGTTTAATCTTTGAAATGAAGCTGCTCAATGTATACTACTGTACCTCTTACATGCTCTGACAGTAGCTGACATCAGCGCACAAGCAGAACGGAGTGCATGAAACAATAGCTGCTGGAATCATGCTATTGTGAACAGAGGCAAGCATTGTTGAAAATAACATTCCCTAATTCTTCAGCAATGTTATAGCCAAATCACATTGCTGAAACATGCTTTATACGAGAACTACCTGTATCCAAATCTAACTAAAACATGCATTTCAATATTCTACATTTTTCCAACACAGCTGCATACAATACCACCTATCTGCCTCCAATTACTTAAGTTTCTGTTGAGTCATTTTTCCCCATTTAAGGCAGTACCATTGCATTGTCCAACAGAACCCTATCAGCAATAATGATCTTTAAAACAATTCACATTATGTAAAACTTCTTTGCCTGTAATTTAAAAGTACTTGCACTGAAGTGGCAGATCGCACCTCATCTTCAAAACGTTTAGCTATTCACAATTTAAAATATCAACTGCAAACATTACCTCATATACACTACTGATACCTACTCTGCCTCACCATCATTTACTTTGATCTCCTTCTATGCCCTGTGCCTGACATCTACATTTGGAAGAATTACAATCTTATGCAGTCAAGTGTTGTGAAGGTCAAGATTATTACCTTTGATCCCTGGAAATTCATCACCCTTGCTACTAATTTGATCAGCCAACGCCCAAGGCTGACTCCGAATGTCACTTGTAACTGTTCATCTACTGCTGGAAACACTGATCCACATCAAGACTTGGCCAGTGCAGTGCTCAGCTCACCAACCTCATCCCCAACACACACAATATATTTCAGCTCATCCAGCACATTGAATCCATGTCCTAATGTGTTCTAAATCCCTCACTGTCCAGGATTAGCTCCTGTAGCACTTCAAAGTTTAAATTCTCATCTTCATATTGATATCCCTTTATGGCTGAGACCTTCCATCTTTGTACCCCAAGCAGAATGGTTAGAGTAATATAAAACTAGAAACAATACAGCTAGCAACCATTCCTGATCTCTTTTCAAGAACAGAATTTTTAATTTCTGTAAACTGAAGAAAGGAATAAGAATACCTCAACAAGCGGTGTAGATTCAAACGACACAGGAAATAAAACACAATTATGCATGCTTTAACAATGCAAAAGTATTAATAATCTCCAATTTTTTAATTCCCTTACAAGTTCATACAATGAAATCAAAGTGCTTTGTACTCAGTTTGCAATAGCAGAAAAGTGCAGTTTTGGATGTAAGTGAATTCCCTCACATTTCAGCATGGTGTATGCTTTCTACACACGTTACTTTTGTCTCTCCTGCTGCACAGTGTGAAGTTGGATCTTGCATATCAGCATCTGTGAAACAGTTGGCAATTATAAAAGTAGATGTCAATATTTTGATAAGGCACAAAGTTTGTTAAGAAAGCTTTACCTTTAGGTGGCAGTTGAGCTGTAATATTCATATTACACAAATTGCCATGACAACATTCTACTGTCTGATCTGCTGATGGTGGAGTCTTGCATGTCAGCTTACTCTGTTCATAAACTTGGAAGCAGCCTTTTTGATAAACTGGATGACCATCATTTATGCTCAATGATGCGAAACACTGCTGCCCTACACACTGATCCTCTCCTCCACAAAACATCCCTTCACACACGCACTTATAGGGGCCTGTATTTAATTTTGGCTTCTCCTCTGAAAAACAAAGTTCAAAAATAAAGTGAGCCATTGGAAAAATCTTAAGAAGCAATCAATCAAGCCCAGACAACAAGTAACATAATAAACTATGAATCACTTTAACACAAAATGTATTAAAGGTCAATCGTAACTGTCTGTATATCCTTCACACAATAATTCCAAATGTATAAAATCTCAAAACCACAATACTTAAATGGTATCAGAGGGAAGGTAATACAGTAGATTAGATTAGATTCCCTATAGTGTGAAAACAGGCCCTTCGACCCTCTGAAGAGTAACCCACCCAGTCCCATTTCCCTCCGACTAATGCACCTAACACTATGGGCAATTTAGCACAGCCAATTCATCTGACCTGCACATCTTTGGACTGTGGGAGGAAACCAACGCAAACATGAGGAGAATGTGCAGTCACCCAAGGCTGGAATCGAACCTGGGACCCTGGTGCTATAAGACAGCACTTAGCCACCATGCTGTAAAGATAATGTGTAAATCAGAGTCCAAGGGGACATGAGTTTGAATCTCACCGTGGCAAATGGTGAAATTTGAATTTGATGAAAACCTGGAACTAAACCTTAGACTAAAAGCAACTATGTAACCATTGTTGATTGTAGTAAATGCCCATTTGGTCACTACTGTCTTTTAGGCAAGAAAAGCCATTATCGAGGGGTGACCTTATAGAAGTTTATACAATGATGAGGAGCATGGAGAGGGTAAATAGACAAGGTCTTTACACAGGGGGTGGAGGAGTCCAGAACTAGAGGGTTCATCCACAAACGACTCCTGCACTAGCTGCCTATCTCTCTTACCTTTGCTGAAGTTAACCCATTTATGTGACTGTATTGGAGACTTGCTCCCACTTCCTATAACTACCATCCATCACATACTGTTGCTGTTGCAGTTGCAAATTCTTCATTGCTTCTAACTGCCTCTCCAACTGATCCATTTGATCTGATAAGATTCTCAGCCAACAGCATTTATGGCAGATATAATCCACAGTAACCCTTAAACTCTCCTTAAACTCCCACATCTGGCAAGAAGTACATATCACTCTATTAAAGGCCATTTTTGCTTCTTCACAATCTACACACCCAGAAAATAACATTGTCTTATTCCTCTACAAACACTGCCCAGGTTAAAATATAAGCCATAACTATTAATTTAAGTTTAATCAAGAGACATATCTCCAAAAAACTACAATCAAGAAAGAAGCCACTCTACTCACTATTGCCAATTCTCTGTAGGCCACACTTAAAATAACTGTGCTGTGAACTTTACCCAACAATTCCTCCAAGATCAGTTGCGAATTTCACCGTTTGTTAATTTTCCCAGATGCACCCCTAAAGGGCAACTTTTTCACACAGATTGGTGTGTGCATGGAATGAGCTGCCAGAGGACATGTGGAAGCTGGTACAATTACAATATTTAAAAGACATCTGGATGGGTATATGAATAGGAAGGGTTTAGAGACATATGGGCCAAGTGCTGTCAAATGGGACTAGATTAATTTAGGATCTCTGGTCGACATGGATGAGCTGGACCAAAGAGTCTGTTTCCGTGCTGTATGTCTCTATGACTGTACGGTTACACCTAAGTGTGATCCCAGACCCACATCGATGTGGTTGACTGTCTTTTAAAATGGCCCAGTCAGCCATGCAGTTCAAGGGCAAACTATGCTGGCTTAGCAAAAACACAAAAAAAAGTTTTATTTTTAAAACTTTTATTATCAGTAAAGAAGCATCTACTACTGGCGTCAAGCATATTTTTCCATTGCAGCAAGTGTGAATTATTGCAACTGCTGCAAAGTTATGCTTGCTGGAGCTTTTAAATTGATCACTGCAGTCCCTCAAAGTGATGTCTGTGATCTGTATAAATAAATGCAGACTTATTGGAATTCCATTTTTCTGACTTTGTTTTCGTGCCAACTAATGTTTCAAGTTAAAACAAATGTTTGGAAGGCTTTTCTTTCAGAGGCATTCTTCTTCCACTTTCTGCCAGTTTTGTCATTAGAACCTTATCTTAAAGTATGTTGCTAAAGTCAGAGTTAAAATCCAATTTCAAATGATGTGCCATTCCTTTAACTCATTACCCATTGTTCACATGATAAATTACATGTAAATTGACTTCACTGAACAACTTGACAGCTTTACAAAATAGAGCAAGCATTTTAAGAGAACTATTTTTGTGTGGGGGTGGGGAGAGACAATTAATTGAAATAGAAGTTGAGCTGCAAGATAGCTGAAATACTAGGAGAGTTTTGCAACTTGAGAAAAAAAAAAATCAAGCGATGCAGATTTTTTAGTTATGGAAGACAGCATTGCTTTTCAAAGCAGTGACGGAAATACCTTGAGAATGAGTGACACGGGGAGTCTTTGAGATTAGGAAATTCTGTCTGATGACAGCCCTCTGATTGCCACAAACAAGACCTCAACCAAATTTTTAAGTGGAAGAGCAACAGGGATATACAGGGCCTTTGAACTGAAAATATATTTCTACCTCTGCATAGGATAAAGACAGAAAAACCAAAAATGCGTAAAAGAAAGAATTCTACAGAGAGCAGACCTAGATTTGTCAGGTCAACTATTATAGAGTCATAGAGATGTACAGCATGGAAACAGACCAATCTATCCATGGTCCAATCTATCCATGCCGACCAGATATCCCAACCCAATCTAGTCCCACCTGCCAGCACCAGGCTCATATCCCTCCAAACCCTTCCTATTCATATACCCATCTAGATGCCTTTTAGATGTTGCAATTGTACCAGCCTCCACCACTTCCTCTGGCAACTCATTTCATACACGTAACACCCTCTGCGTGAAAAAGCTGCCCCTTAGGTCTCTTTTATATCTTTCCTCTCTCACCCTAAACCTATGCCCTCTAGTTCTGGACTCCCGCTCCCCAGGGAAAATACTTTTTCTATTTATCCTATCCATGCCCCTCATAATTTTGTAATTTTATAAGGTCACCCTTCAGCCTCCAACACTCCAGGGAAAACAGCCCCAGCCAGTTCAGCATCTCCCTGTAGCTCAAATCCTCCAAACCTGGCAACATCCTTGTAAATCCTTTTTGTACCCTTCCAAGCTTCACAACATCTTTCCGATAGGAAGGAGACCAGAATTGCATGCAATATTCCAACAGTGGCCTCGCCAATGTCCTGTACAGCTGCAACATAACCTCCCAACTCCTGTAGTCAATACTCTGACCAATAAAGGAAAGCATACCAAATGTCATCTTCACTATCCCATCTACCTGTGACTCTACTTTCAAGGAGCTATGAACCTGCAGTCCAAGGCCTTTTTGTTCAGCAACACTCCCTAGGACCTTACCATTAAGTGTATAAGTCCTGCTAAGATTTGCTATCCAAAAATGCAGCACCTCGCATTTATCTGAATTAAACTCCATCTGCCACTTCTCAGCCCATTGGCCCATCTGGTCCAGATCCTGTTGTAATCTGAGGTAACCCTCTTCGCTGTCCATTACACCTCCAATTTTTGTCATCTGTAAACTTACTAACTGTACCTCTTATGCTTGCATCCAAATCATTTACGTAAATGACAAAAAGTAGAGCACCCAGCACTGATCCTTGTGGCACTCCACTGGTCACAGGCCTCCAGTCTGAAAAACAATCCTCCACCACAACCCTCTGTCTTATACCTTTAAGCCAGTACATCCTGTCCCTCAGGATTCCCTCCAACAACTTGCCCACCACCGAGGTCAGCCTCACCGGTCTATAGTTCCCTAGCTTGTCCTTACCACCCTTCTTAAACAATGGCACCACGTTTGCCAACCTCCAGTCTTCTGGCACCTCACCTGTAACTATCGATGATACAAATATCTCAGCAAGAGGCCCAGCAATCACTTCTCTAGCTTCCCACATAGTTCTGGGGTACACCTGATCCAGGGGATTTATCCACCTTTAACCATTTCAAGACATCCAGCACTTCCTCCTCTGTAATGTGGACATTTTGCAAAATGTCACCATCTATTTCCCTACAGTCTATATTCTTTTCCACAATGAATACTAATGCAAAATATTCATTTAGTATCTCCCCCATTTTCTGTGGCTCTACACAAAGGCCGCCTTGCTGATCTTTGAGGGGCCCTATTCTCTCCCTAGTTACCCTTTGGTCCTTAATGTATTTGTAAAAATCCTTTGGATTTTCCTTAATTCTATTTGCCAAAGCTATCTCATGTCCCCTTTTTGCCCTCCTAATTTCCCTCTTAAGTATACTCCTACTGACTTTATACTCTAAGGATTCACGCGATCTATCCCGTCTATACCTGACATATGCTTCCTTCTTTTTCTTAATTGAAGTAAAAATGATCATTGATTTACAGACAGCATGTCATCAGTGCTGCAAATCAAGATGACCAGAGAGAGAAAATTTAACCCACCCTCAAACACTGGGTTTCTGATCTTCAGAATTTTGCTTACTCAGTCTATGTTCTTCTTTCATCCATAATACCTGTGTCAAACCATTTGTCTTTGTTATGAATGACGGTTCAGATATTTTGAGATTTAAAAAGAGGTATTGTTTTAAATCACATAGTAGTAGATTGATAATCCTTACTTTCTACTGCCATTTGTTAAAGTTGTGTGTGTCACAATTAAGACAGATGTTTTCAGTTAATGACAAAACCTGGTTTTGTTTTGAGCAATAGTTGGTCAGGAAAAATCTTAGCAATCTATTCACAACTTAAAATATTGTGATGGCTTGTGGGACAATGAGGCACAATTATCAGTGCACCCAATCCAAAGAAGTCATGGCAGCACCCATTAACGAGCGTTTCCATCAAAATATTTTTCTTTACATTAACAGAATTTGATTTTGCTTAAAATTTTGCACAGTAGTCTTAATATTGGACAAGTTAGGTATCTTCTTACTCTTTCTTTTTCTAAAGGTAAAATGGCCCCAAAATTTAGCCTCAACACTGTTGCAAACTATCTAAAATTACATTAAAGGTATAACCAATGGAAGTGCAGCAGGATTCGTAGTAGTTGGTTGGGGCTCCAGATTCTAAAATACAATAGTCTTCTAGTAATCCATTTTCTTTGAAATGTTATACAATTCATCCAACACATACACATTGGAAATTTAGAATATGTTTAGTCCAGTATAACTTTCACAAAGTATGTATTTTTCCAGTAAACTAGCAAAATTCGGGTTTCCACAAAATATAAAGTACTAAAATTGTTACAGTTTTGCAAGAGTAAATAGATTGCAATTAAATGATATACAAAAGGCAATTAGAAAAGCTCACTGACCTCTCATTTATATGACACCTTTTTACTGTCAAAGTACAGCCAGTTTTGTTGTATATACACACAAGTTGGACCATAAAGAGCCACAAACATCAAAGGTGAAGACCAACTAGCAAATATATTTTAGGACCATTTGTCAAGTAATGACAAAATACCAAAAGAATTGCTACTATTTTTGGAAGGGGATCTTTTACAAAGAAGGTAGATGGGGCCTAATCTCACTGGAAGTCAAGGTCATAGACCAGCCGTGCCCCAGTCAGAGCACTTTCATCTGGCTAGTATCACAGTCCTGAGAGTTGACCATATAATCCAGGCTGACATTTAAGTGCAGTAGAGAGAGAATGCCAATACAGGTTTGCAAATGACACAAAAAGTAGATGGGAAAGCAAGTAGTGAGAATAATACAGTCCACAGAGGGACATAGACAGGCTAAGCAAGCGAGCCAAAAATCTTAGATGTCATCTCGTGAAGAACAGAAGAGGATATGTACTTTTGGTAGGAACAATAAAGAAGTCAATTATTACTTAAATGGAGAAAGATTGCAGAAAGCTACAGAAAAGAGGGAATTGGGGAGTCCTCATCCATGAATCACAAAAAAAACTAGCATTCAAGCTCAGCAGGTACGAAGGAAGGCTCTTTATTCCAAAAGGAATAGAGTAGGGAAATTTTGTAAAACATATACAAGGCAGAAGTCAGGCCACAGGTGGAATACTGTAAATAGTTCTGGACCCCTTATTCCGTGAAAGATCTATTGCCATTGGAGGTAGTCCAGAGAAGATTCACTAGAATGATCCCAGTATGGAGGGTCCGCCTTGAGGAGAGGTTGAGTCTGTGCTCATTGTAATTAAGAATGAGACGCAATGTTATTGAAATATATTAGATCCTCAGGGGACCTGATAAGGCAGATGCGGAAAGTTTAGAGTGTGGTGCTAGAAAAGCACAGGAGGTCAGACTGCATCCGAGGAGCAGGAAAATTGATGTTCCAGGCAAGAGCCCATCATCAGGAATGAGGCTGGGAGCCTCAGGGGTGGAGAGATAAATGGGAGGGGGTGGGGCAGAGGGGAAAGTAGCTGAGAGTGGATAGAGGTGGGGTAAAGTTGATAGGTCAGAGGGGAGGATGGAGCAGATAGGTGGGAAGGGAAGGGAAATGAAAGGAAAGGAAAAGGAAAGAAAGAAGGAAAGAAGATGAACAGGTGGGACAGGTCATGAGGGCGATGCTCACCACTCCCTTACAACCTAAAGCCTGGAGGAAGAACGCCTCATCTTCCGCCTCGGGACCCATCAACCCCATGGCATCAATGCAGATTTCATCAGTTTCCTCATTTCCCTTCCCCTCTTCCCCTCCTCTCCCCCCCACCCCCCAACGTTATCCCTGTTCAGCCTTCCCAGTTCAGCACCATTCTCATGGCCTGTCCCACCTGTCCATCTTCCTTCCCATCTAGCCCTTTTACCCTCCCCTCCAAACTATTACCTTTAGCCCCCAACACCGCCATCCACCTAGTGCACACTCAGCTACCTTCCCCCCCCAGCCCTACCCCCTCCCATTTATCTCTCCACCTCCAAGGCTCCAGCCTCATTCCTGATGAAGGACTTTTGCCCGAAACGTCGATTTTCTGCACCTTGGATGCTGCCTGACCTGTTGTGCTTTTCCAGCACCACACTCTTAACTCTAATCTCCAGCATCTGCAGTCTTTATTTTCACCTAGATGCAGAAGGTTGCTCGCCCTGTGGGAATGGTTTGGACCAGAAGATATAATATCAGAACAAGGGATTGCACATTTAAGACAAATGAGGAGAAATTTCTTTTCTCAGAAGGTAGTGAATCTGTGTGTTTCTTTACCATAGATGGCTATGGAGGCTGGGTCATTATTATGAGATACATGAAAAGGCAGATTTTTAATCACTAGGGGCATCAAAGGATATGAGGAAAAGATAAATTGGAATTGAGGATTATTAGATCAAATCATGACTTCATTGAAAAGTCTTATAGGGTAAAAATCCAATAATGACTATTCCTTACCTTCACAGCTTGAACTTGGAAAGGTCAGTGTCACCAACATAGGAAGGATCATTGTACCAGTTAACATCATACAACTGAAACAAAACACACCACATCACAATTAACATTTCAATGCATCTTTGTCTGCCTCATGCACATCTGATTTTTTTTAAATAGACAAAAATAGTCAGTGGGAAGAAATATACAATTAAACAGGGAAACCAATCACAAACAGACAGACAACAGTATACTTGAGCTATCCAAATACTCCCTAGCTTCAGGGCATTTCTGAAACCATAATGCTCTTGAACCAACCAGCTTGCATACAGCACACTGGTGAATTTTTTTTCTCAAAAATACTGTTGGTTGAGCCAGATAACATAGGTTTAGATAGCTGAAATCATGCCAACAATTTTGAAACATCAGCATTCTGCTGGTTGTTTCTTTTAGGTCAATGTGCTGAAAGTTACTGTATAAATGTTATAATACAGCTCCAGCAAACCTTAAACAGGCACATGAACACAACATCCTAAAAATAGAGGTGGATGAGTGGGGTGGGGGAGCTAAGTAAATACTTTCTGAAGATGCAAAGGAAAATTACTGAAAATTCCTCTGCTTGTCTGCCCAACAGAATACCCTGTTTGCTGCGTTATAAAAAGGAAAAATGGTAGATCCCAAGGCCAGACTTCAGTGCTGCATTCTATTCAAATTACATGTCAGTTGATAGCTGGTTAATAATAAACATCTTGGCCTCACAACCAAGTTCTGGAGGCAAGCATGGTTTCCTGCTGGTTTGCTGTTTCTGCACAGCCTTACCCACTGTGAATTGTAAAATAATAAGTCACTGGGATAAAGTGTTTCCTGTTGCAGTGATAATCCCTGAAAATACAGTTCTTCTTAAATGAAGCTATGTTCGAAAGTCTTACGCCTGCCAAAGCCAGACATTTTTATGGTTTCACTTCCTTAGTGAAATTTAGAAGCCACAATTAGGGTCGTCTAGCAGGTTATACCGAGATACACATCAAAAAGCCAACTCCTGCAACATATTTATTTTTGCCAGAACTAAAGGGCTAAGGTGAGATTGTCCCTAATTACAGACTTCATTATTCATTGCTGTGGTGTGTGCTCCATTATAAATAATCATGAATACACACAGTGACAAAAACATGTTTGGGCCCAGACCTCCAACAACAATGTACTATGTTCATTTTTCTGTATGCACCACATGTCATTATCATCAACAACACACATTTAAATTAAGAGATTTAACATAGTAAAATGCCCCAAGGCACTTCACAAGAGCATTATTAAACAAAAGCGCACTGAGTGAAATAATGGGAAATATGGGCTAATGATCTGAAAGTATGTTGTGGTTCTGTTCGCCGAACTGGGAATTTGTGTTGCAGACATTTCGTCCCCTGTCTAGATGACATCCTCAGTGCTTAGGAGCCTCCTGTGAAGCACTTCGGTGTTGTTTCCTCCAGCATTTATAGTGGTTTGTCTCTACCGCTTCTGGTTGTCAGTTCCAGCTGTCCGCTGCTGTGGCCAGTATATTGGGTCCAGATCGATGCGTTTGTTGATAGAATCTGTGGATGAGTGCCATGCTTCTAGGAATTCCCTGGCTGTTCTCTGCTTGGCTTCTCCTATAATAGTAGTGTTGTCGCAGTCGAATTCACGTTGCTTGTCATCTGCGTGTGTGGCTACTAAGGATAGCTGGTCATGTCGTTTCATGGCTAGTTAGTGTTCACAGATCGTTAGCTGTCTTTCTGCTTGTCCTATGTAGTGTTTTGTGCAGTCCTCGCATGGAATTTTGTACACTAACGGCACTGTTCACCTCTATCGACAAAACCCTAGCCAGAGAAACAATAGCCAACCTGCTGGACATACAGAACAGACAACAAGACCAGGAACGTATCAACAAAGACATACAACAACTACTGGACCTGTGCCTCACAACACACTACACATTCAACAACCAAATATATGAACAAATCAACAGCACACCCATGGGCTCACCCATCTCAGGACTCATAGCAGAAGCTGTAATGCAAAGGTTAGAACAAACAGTCCTACCGCAAATTCAACCCAAACTCTGGGTCAGATATGTGGAACACAAAAATAGAGAACACACACCGGATCATCAACGCCACACTCACGGTATTCCAATTCACTAGAGAGGAAGAAAAGGACAACCAACTCCCATTCCTAGACGTGATGGTACAGAGAACACCGAACGGAGAAAGCACCACAAACGTATACAGGAAAGCCACACCCACAGACCAAGTCCTAAACTATGAAAGCAACCACCCCAACACACACAAAAGAAGTTGCATAAAGACACTGTTCAAAAGGACAACAACACACTGCAGTACACCAGAACTGCAAAAAGAGGAAGAAGAACACCTATACAACGCATTTGCCAAAAACAGATACCCCCACAATTTCATCAACAGATGCCTACGGGAAAGACAACAGAATGAGGACATGCCAAAGGACTAGCCACGTTACCATACATCAAGAACATTTCTGAACTGACAGCCAGACTACTGCGACCACTAGGACTCATACAGCACACAAACCAACAGCCACTCTCAGACAACTCACCAGAACGAAGGACCCGATACCCAGCATGAGCAAAACCAATGTAGTGTTCAAAATCCCATGCAAGGACTGCACAAAACACTACATAGGACAAACAGGAAGACAGCTAATGATCCGTATCCATGAACACCAACTAACCACGAAACGATACGACCAGCTATCCTTAGTAGCCACAAACGCAGATGACGAGCAACACGAGTTCGACTGGGTCATCATTACTATTATAGGACAAGCCAAACAGAGAACAGCCAGGGAATTCCTAGACGAAACGTCTGCCACACAAATTCCCAGCTCGGCGATCAGAACCACAACAATGAGCACCTGAGCTACAAATCTTCTCACAAACATTGATCTGAAAGCATGGTCATAGAGTTAGTCTTTAAGCAGTGCCTAAGGCAGAAAGAGAGGTAGAGTGGTATAAGGAAGGTTTCTAGAGCTTCCAGCTTAAGCAACCAAAACGTGCTGCTAAAGGTGCAGAGATTAAAATCAGAACATTCACAAGATTAGAATTAGTGGATTTAGGTCATGAAACAAATTATCACGTTACTGCTGTCTGTCACTCTACCACACTGATAAACTAATCTCTGCGTATGCTCTCCTTAACCTATTGGCCAGTTCAGAATACATATATGCAAGACAATGATTAAAAAGGCTCTTGATTGACAATGCATTTATTTTAATATCATAATGTATACATACAAACACATTGGGTTTAGTGTGTTTACAAGGTCAATGTGGGATATCAAAATACAAAATTACATAAGTGTGGAGATCAATGAATCTGGAAAGTGGTTATTCCACATAAAAGAGGCTAGAATGTGAAAATTTATAGCATTTGCATTTTTTGTACTGTTACTTGTTGAATTGTGGCCCATAAAGTTATTTCTAAAAGAGAACTGGATGGTTGCTTGAAAGGGAAAGGGAATTAAGGGAACTAGAGAGTGAGAAGAGTACAATTAGATTACATAGCTCACGTGAAGAAAAAAATGAGTAGGGATTTTAAGGACCAAACAAGCTATATTTATCCTTTGCAGTCTGTAATTCTACATAAACCTTTAGTTAGCAAATCTTTGATCTGTGGGAAACAAAAACTAGAGTATATCTAAGGAAATATAATAAGCGAGCACAGCGACTGAAAATCATTGGAGACTTGGAAGTCATTTGAGAAAAGTAATATTCTGCGATTAACAGTGATGTTTATCTGATCTATCCCTTGCTTTCCTGCCACCTAACCAATTCTGGCTCTAACTGGCCAAATTTCTTTGGATACCATGGGCTCTTACCTTTGTAATCAATCTCCCATGTTGGGTCTTATCAAATGCTTTACTGAAGTTCAAATCCACAACTCAATCACATTGATTAGACATGACCGCACCTTAACAAAACCATTCTGACTGTTCTTGATTAATCTCAGTCTCTCCAAATACAGATTAATTCTGGCCCTCAGAATTACTTCCAATAGCTTCCTCACCACATAGGTTGTTTCTTGCGCCCTTCTTGAATAATGGTACCACATCAGCTGTCCTCCAGCCTTCTGGCACCTTTCCTGTGACCAGACAAGAATTGGAATTTATTGCCAGCACCCCTATTTCCTCCCTTGCCTCACTCAACATACTGTGTGTAGTTCATCTGAACATTTATTTACCTTACTCGTCTGCCAGACCACTCAGCATAGACCGAGAAGAAATTCTAACTTCTTTAATTTTAATCATTGTCCTTTTCCCTATTATCTATACCCACAACACCTTTTTCACTGGTGAACACTGACCCAAAGTATTCATTTCAAATCCTACCTACCTCCTCTAGCTCTGTACACATATTACTACACTGGTCCTTACTCTTTCCCTACCTATCGTGAATGTACTTGTACAATAACTTTAGGATTATACCTGCCATTATTCTTTCTTGGCCATCTTTTTACTCAGGGAGAAAGTGAAGTCTGCAGATGCTGGAGATCAGAGCTGAAAATGTGTTGCTGGAAAAGCGCAGCAGGTCAGGCAGCATCCAAGGAACAGGAGATTCGATGTTTCGGGCATAAGCCCTTCTTCAGGGCTTCTTCTTTTTACTCCCCTAATTTTGTTTTTAAGGTTCTCCTTGCAGTAGTCTCAGGTCATAACTTCACCAGGTTGAAATTGCATTTTTTGGTGCAAATGGTGTTGCTCCACGTGCCTTCATACCATTTCACTGAATCAGGGTTGTCCCCTAGCCTGGCGGTAATCATGAAGTGAGGGGATAGGCTGGGCTATAAGATTGCTGATTGTAATGAACATCATTATGCTGTTACTAATAGCTCACGGGGCCTTATGTTTCCAGTGGTGTGTTGTTCAATCTGTTTGAAATCTAACTTATTTAACATGGAGTTGGCATTGTTACCTGAAGCATCAGAGGCTGTGGGATGACCTTATAGAGATTTATAAATTCAAGATTTTCCTGGATAAGGGAAGACCATATAGAGGTTTATAAAATCATGAGCAGCATAGATAGGGTAAATAGACAAGGTCTTTTCTCTAGGTTGAGAGTGTCCAGAACAAGAGGCCGTAAGTTTAGGGCGAGAGGAGAAAGATTTAAAAAGAGACCTAAAGAGCAACTTTTTCATGCAAAGGGTAGCGCGTGTATGGAATGAGCTGCCAGAGGAAGTGGTGGAAGCTGGTACAGTTACATGATTTAAAAATCTGGATGCATATATGAATAGGAAGGGTTTGGAGGGATATGGGCCAAGTGTTGGCAAATGGGACTAGATTAATTTAGGCTCTCAGGTTGGCATGGACAAGTTGGACCGAAGGGCCTGTTTCCGTGCTTTTCATCTCTATGACTCTATGAGGGGCATGGATTGACTATTAAATAGCCAAGGTCTTTTTCCCAGATTAGAGGAGCCCAAAACTGGAGGGCATAGATTTAAAGTGAGAGGGGAAAGATTTTTCACACAGAGGGTGGAATATGTATTGAACTAAGCTGCCAGAGGTGGCGGTGGAGACAGGTACAATTACAACATTTAAAAGGCACCTGAATGGGTAGATGAATAAGAAGGGTTTTAAGGGATATGGGCCAAATGTTGGAAAATGGGACTTGATTAATTTGGGATATCTGGTCTGCGCAAATGAGTTGGACTGAAGATTCTATTTACATGCTGTATAATGCTAAGACTCTATGGTTAGTGCCATGAAAATTATACAATTATGAAACAGAACAAACAGCATCTAAATTTGCAAGCAATTTCTTGGAAGATTTAATACGCTGATATATGTCCATAACCCTCAACCTTTTGTTGAACACTTGAGCTAAAATTTAGTGATGCAGTAGCATTAAAGTTAAAACAACCCTTATTAGTTTGGACTTTCAAAATGCCTTTAAAAAGAATAATAAAATATTGAAGTCAAAATCGCAGCTGCTTAAGGCAGGTTCGGGATATGGCAATGAACCAGACAAAAAGGAAAGTAAAGGAAAATTTCACATGCAATTTTTGTTTGGCTGGCAGGGTAAAAATGAAGATACAATTATGAAAACATTTGATATTTTGCTTGAAGTAACAACTGAACTCATTTGCATTTATCAAGGGCAAATTCTGCTGGCTCTCCATATTTGTGCACAGAAACCAAGTTTGGCTTGAGAATTTAATGCATTGGAGCACTCAACTACTTTCATTTAGCAAATATTGGACCAAATTTGAGTTCTTTCATGTGCAGGTTCAGCTGAATGGTCAAAACAGCAACTTCAGTTGGCTGGGATTCAGAACAGGAAAAATAGCCATGTTTCCTGCTCTTGATCAGTATTTAGTGGTTCCTATGGGAACTAAATGAATTGAACTCTGGGTTTGGCTGTGGTGCCTACTTGTGCTGAATCAGACAGCTGAATACAACATTGATTTAACCTCTTCCATGTACTCAATCCCTGGCAAGAAACTTTTATTTGTTTAACAGCGTTTAAAACTCTTTATTCAGGCATTTAGAAACTAAGTTGCTGCAAACCTACAACACAAGCTTACATTGTTGCGCTACAATTTTACTGCACATTAGATCTGTCTTCAGATAAAGCCAGCTGTGGGAAGGTTCATGTTAGATGCATAACAGGCAATTCTGCACAAAGTTCTGCTTTCTAAAAGTATGATTACTGTTTGTTTCCGCAAATCACTTCTCAGAAAAGTTACCTCTTGCTCTTTCCAACTCCAATCTTTGTGCATCTGCAACTAAGGCAGGGTTGTCAGTCTACTTTTAAAACTACCACAGAAATGATTTCATGGAGAGCAGGACAACCTCGCAACCAAAGTCATGAGCTATAAATTATGAAATCTTCATGAAACATAGTAGTAGCCACCTGAATAACTAAGGAGAAAGTGAGGACTGCAGATGATTCCTGAAGAAGGGCTCATGCCCGAAACGTCGACTCTCCTGCTCCTTGGATGCTGCCTGACCTGCTGCGCTTTTCCAGCATCACATTTTCAGACCTGAATAACTACGTTTGAAATTTTCTTCATGCTTACAATAATATAATTTGTACTACTGCTCAAAACATTGTATCAAAAGTAATCCTCACATCAAACTTAATAAATGGATGCTTGAATCAGAATTAGGATGACTTTTTATCATATAAAAACATAAAAACTAAGATTTTAATCATTTGTATTTCTCCTTTAGATACCTCCAACAATGCCATCACAATTAATATCTCCTTGTAGTAAAGAAAATGTTATTTATAATCCAAAAATTTTGATATTGCTAAATATTTTAATTAGGTACTTTTATTGCAAACTGACCATCTAAACATCAAAGTGATACGTACATTCAGTGCTTTCCTACCTACAAGTCAATCCTGTATCTGTAATCTTATCAGTTACAGATAAATTAAAAAATAACTACTCCAATTACAATGAACATTTCAAAAATCAAGCATACATATCATCAAAATTTCAAATCTGGTTTCAAGGTAACGCAGTTAAAACTATCAGAACATTTGTGGCTACTTCTATAATCATTCCCAAATAATCTCAAAACCAGCTTTCCAGCATGAAACAAAAAAATGGTAGAATATTGAACAGAAAAAAAATCTAAGGAGCTGTTCACAGTCAGCTTCAATTTAAGTTTCCCAAATGCATTTAATGTTTAGGGTCAACGAGATCAGCCCCAATCTAAACAGTGCATGGACTTTTTTTCACCGTGTTCAAGCTACACTTTTTAACAGCTTGTGAAAAGTCATAGATTTAGCTTTGTTAACTGTTCAACAAAAGGGTGAATCATAAATTGGGGTCAAGTACCACAATGCAGCTCATCTTATAGTACTTTGAAGTACACATCACAACTCAATGACAAACGGGGAATTTCTTTCACTGAAGCATTGACTGGTGCACTATTAACAATCATGGACAGTCACCAAATCAACAACTACAATATTTAGTTACTTCTCTGAAACAGCACAAGTGAGACAAAATAGATTTGGTTAATTATGAGATATTGTATTTAAATGTGCCTTGAGAATCAACTCAAAGTAGACAAGCAGAAAGCTAGAAGAACACAGCAAGCCAGGCAGCATCAGGAAATGGAGAAGTCAACATTTCGGGTATAACCCTTCTGCAGGATTCAGGGTGGGTTTAGGAGGAACTGTAGATAAAAGGGATGGCAGGGGCAGGGGGGGTAAGGTGGGGATAGGTGAAGACAGGTAGAGGGTATAACCTGGTTGGTCAAAAGGAGGAACGAATCCGGTTGGTGGCAAGGAGGAGTAAAAGGGAGGGGGAAGGGCTGGGAAGGGAGTCAGTGGATGTGGAGGGCGGTTATTTGAAATTGAAGAACGCAGTGTTGAGCTCTCTGAGCTGTAGGCTGCCCAGGCAGAAGATGAGGTGTTGCTCCTCCAATTTGCTATTTGATTCTTTGTGGCAATAAAGGATGCCAAGCATGGTCATGTCTGAAAGGGAATGGAATTAAAATGGGCGGTGACTGGGAGGTCAGGTCGGCCCCTGGAAGGACTGTTTGGGACCTTGAATGGGGGTGATGGGGATGGTGTACCAGCTGGTTTTACATCTTTTCCGGTTGCAGGGCAAAGTACCTGGGGGTTTGGATGGGTTGGTGGGGAGAGTGGTACTAACCAAGGACTGTCGAAGGGAACTCAGGCAGTAAAAGGAAATTAAAGGGCAATATTTTATAGTGGCAAACTGAATGTATAATTCAACAATTCATTTGTTACGCCAAAATATGAACAGTGCAAACGGATTCAAAATGTAATCATATTTCTGGTAGATTTCCAGGAATCAAGAATTCAGAGTACATGTTTGGATTTTAGATTTCCTTTTACAATAAAACAATACATTTTCCACCACCACTCTACACCACACTGCAGCTGTAATTTAGGATTGCTCTCTAAGGGCTACCTACAATACCTTGCGATTATGTCATACAGCTGCATATTACTGACCAGAGGAAAAACGTTCGAACAGATAAAAGCGCAGCATGCCAGACTAGATGGCATTATAGTCTTGAATGGTAGAGTTTTAAGAGCAAATGGACATGAACACACAAAGATAAATTAATCCTTAGTTATTGCAATTATAAGATAAGAGCCTGGTCTATGATTACTACATATAGCAATATTTAGTATGAAAGCATAATGAAGTGTGTTACTTTGAAGTCTAACTCTAAAGACAGTTCTTGACTTTGTCTTCTCCTTGTCTGATTTGTCTCAAATCCAAACATTAAACTTCATGATGAAAGAAGGATCATAAAGCTATTTTTAGCATACTGATGTGCCAATAAAATATGCACTCAGGAAGAATCAAATGATGATTCAGTTTGGGGTTGGGGGACAAACAAGAAGGTAAAACATAGAACATACTCTAAAAGTCTCCAACTTCCATGTCCATTGCCATCACCACTGACCCCCCCCCCCCCACACCCCCCCCACCCCCACCCCCACCCCCACCCCCCCCACCCCCACCCCCACCCCCACTCCGTAATAGGATGGTTTATGATTGCCAGTGCAGAAACACCAATTTGCGTGACACATCTGAAAATCATTCTGTACCAGAAATTAAATACAAAGGATTTTCATTACTTTAAAAAGTACCTGGGTACATACATGCATAAATCATTGAAGGCAGCAGAACAGTTTGAGTATATAGCATCCTGGACTTTGTCAATAGGGACAAAGTACAAGAACAAGGAGTTATGTCAAACCTGCATGGGACACTATGTTGTCCTCAACTGAGGTATTGCATTGAGTTAGATTAGATTAGATTTCCTACAGTGTGGAAACAGGCCCTTCGGCCCAATTAGTCCGCATCAACTCTCCGAAGAGTAACCCACCCAGACCCATTTTCCTCTGACTAATGCACCTAAATCACCTGACCTGCACATCTTTGGATTGTGGTAGGAAACCAGAGTACCCAGAGGAAACTCACGCAGACACAGGGAGAATGTCTGGGTGGAGTTTGCACAGTCACCCGAGGCTAGAATCGAATCTGAGACCCTGGTGCTGTGAGGCAGCAGTGCTAACCACTGCCATCATGCCACCCCTAGTTCTGGGAACCACACTTGGCATGATTTATAAGGCAATACGAGAGGATGCAGAAAAGATTCATAAATGTAACTTCCTCATTTCCAGAGCCAGAGGATTGGAGAAGTTGAGACCATTCTCCGTTGGGGAAAAGAAGGTGGATAGGAGATTTAATACAGATATTCAAATTCTTAGTGGCTGGGCAGAGCAGATAGGGAAAACATCACTGATCAAGAACCAGTGTAAGGCAATTGGTTAAAGAAGCAATGTCACAATTAAAAAAAAAGCTTTTTCAGGCAGTAACTAGTTTGCATCTGGATTGCACCATTTAACTTGCAGTGGCAACTAAGCTGGGTCCTTTCAAAACAGGAAATGAATTGTGAGAAAGTAAACATTTGGTGGACTACAGGAAAAGACAAGCTGAATTCCAGCTTCAAAGTGTCGGCACAGACAACAGGCCAAATGGCTTCTTGCTGTGCTGTAGCCATTCTATGATTTCATGTTCATCTGAAAACAGCACTGTACTGGACTACTTTTGAAATTACTGACAGAATTTACATCTGTCCTGGCAATAACGGGTAAAGGTGAATCTGCAGACGATTCACATGCCATTAGATTTTATTATGAGGAATAAAGTCAACTAGGTAGCTGATTCAGTAGTGTCTAATTTGTACACCCAAAGACACAGATTTATGTTTCAGAGCTTTCTGAATTGAAATCAAAAATGAAGTGTTGGAAATATTTAGCAGTCAACATCTGTAAAGAGAAGCCATAAAATTACTGTTTAAATAAGCTCAAATGATTCTCACAGTACAAAAAGAGGCCATTCAGTCCATTTTGTTCATGCCAGTCAACATAGACCTGACTATACTAATCCCATTTTCCAGCTTTTAACCATAGTGACAGTACACATTTGTATCTAAATACTGCTGAAATAATTTACATTGTATTTTGTTTATTTTTTTTAATCTACAGGTAGCACGGTGGCTCAGTGGTTAGCACTGCTGCCTAACGGCACCAGGGACCTGAGTTCAATTCCCCCTCAGGCAACTGTGAGTGGAGTTTGCACATTCTCCCAGTTTTTGCATGAGTTTTCTCCGGTGCTCCAGTTTCTTCCCACAGTCCAAAGATGTGCAGGCTAGGTGGATTGATCACAGTAAATGATCTGTAGTATCAAGGGATATGCAGGCTACGTGGATTAGTCAGGAAAGATGCATGGTAATAGGGATAGGGTTGGGGAAACAGAGAATGTCTTTGGAGGGTCTGTATAGACTCAAATTGACCAAATGGCCTCTTTCTGCACTTTAGGGATTCCATGATTGCAAGAATTTCTGATACAGCTGTCCTATCAGCTGGGTGGTTCCAGAATCCCAACATCCTCAAGGTGAAATAGTCTCTCCAACTCTCCTCAGTCTTCTAGCTCTTATTGTAGATCAATGATGGACTCCTCTACTGACAGAAAAGTTGTTTTCCTATCTACTGTACCATGCCCCTCATTAACTCATACACTTCTATCATCAGGTCCCTTCTCAACCATTGCTGTTCCAAGGAGAACAACCCCAGCCTATCCAATTCTTTCCCCCTTTGATTTGTCATTTTAAAATTCATTTGTGGAATGTGGGCATCGCTGGCTGGCCAGCATTTATTGCCCTTATATAGTTTCCCTTGAAAAGGTTGCGGTGAGCTGCCTTCTTGAACCGCTGCAGTTCCATTAGGGAGGGAATTCCAGGATTTTGACCCAGTGACACTGAAGGAACATTGATATACTTCCAGGTCAGAATGAGGAGTGGCTTGGGAGGAAACTTGCAGATGGTCATGTTCCCATGTATCTGTTGCCCTTATCTGTCCAGTTGGTTGTGGTCATGGCTTTGGAAGGTGCTGTCTGAGGACCTTTGGTAAATTCTTGTAATGCATCTTGTAAATAGTACATGCAGCTGCTGCTGAGCGTCAGTGGTGGAGGGAGTGGATGCTTGCAGATGTAGTACCAATCAAGCGGGCTGCTTTGTCCTAGATAGTGTTAAGCTTCTTGAGTGTTGTTGGAACTGCACTCCTCCAAGGCAATGGGTGAATATTACACTCCTGACTTGTGTCTTGTAGATGATGGAGACTTTGGGGAATCAAGAGATGAGTTACTCATCGCAGTACTCCCAGCCTCTGACCTGGTCTTGTAGCCAGTGTGTTTATGTGGTGAGTGTAGTTGAGTTTCTAGTAAATGGTAACCCTCCCCAGGATGTTGAAGGTGGGGGATATCAGTGATGGGAACATTGCTGAATGTCAAGGGACAGTGATTAGATTGTCTCTTATTGATGACGGCCATAGCCTGGCATTAATGTGACATGAATGTTACTTGCCAACTCCAACAACCACAACGATCATCCTGTGTGTCAGGTATGATTCCAACCAATCGAGAATGTTTTTCCCGATACCCAGTGATTCTAGTTTTGCTATAGCTTCTTGACGCCACACTCAGTCAAATGTGGCCTTAATGTCAAGAACACAGTTCAGTGTTCAGTGGTTAGCCCTGTTCCATCAAAGCGCCATGGACCCAGGTTCAATTTCAGCCTCAGGCGACTGTTTGTGTGGAGTCTGCAAATTCTCAGTGTCTACGTGAGTTTCTGCCAGGTGCTCCATTTTCCTCCCACAGTCCAAAGATGAGCAAGTTAGGTGGATTGGCTATGCTAAAAATGCCAATGTATCTAGGGAAGTGTGAATTAGCCATGGAAAATACAGGAAGTAGGGTAGGGAGCTGAGTCTGGTTGGGATACGCTTTGGAGAGTCAGTGTGGACATGTTGGGCCAAATGGCCTGTTTTCCCACTGTAGAGGGTCTATTCTATTGACTGTCACTCTCACCTCACCTTCGCAATTCAGATCTTTTGTCTATGTTTGAACCAAAGCTGTAGCGAGGTCAGGAGCTGATTGCCCCGGGTGGAAGCCAAACTGGGTGTCACTGAGTAGGTTTGTACTGAGCAGGCACTGCTTGACAGCACTGTTGATGAGACTTCATTGATGATCTCAAGTACACTGATGGGGTAGTAATTGGCTGGGTTGAATTATTGCTGCTTTTTACGTACAGGACACATTTGGCAATTTTCCACATTGCCGGGTAGATGCCAGTGTTGTGACCGTACTCGAAGAGTTTGACTAGGGGAGCTCCAAGTTTTGGAGCCAAAGTCTTCAGTACTATTATCAGAATGTTGTCAGGGCCCATAGCCTTTGCAGCATCTGGTGCCTCCGACCATAGACCCGGGTTCAATTCCCGACTCAGGCGACTGACTGTGTGGAGTTTGCACGTTCTCCCCGTGTCTGCGTGGGTTTCCTCCGGGTGCTCCGGTTTCCTCCCACAGTCACAAAGATGTGCGGGTCAGGTGAATTGGTCAAGCTAAATTGCCCGTAGTGTTAGGTAAGGGGTAAATGTAGGGGTATGGGTGGATTGCGCTTCGGCGGGTCGGTGTGGGCTTGTTGGGCTGAAGGGCCTGTTTCCACACTGTAAGTCTAATCTAAAAAAAAATTTCTTGACCATCACTTGGAGTGAATTGTGTGGTATCTGTAAAGCTGAGGACCACTGGAAGAGACTGAAATTAATCATTCACTCTGCACCTCTGCCAAAGATTGCTGCAAATGTTTCAGCCATATCTTTTGCACTGATGCGCTGAACTCTTCCATCATTGAGGTTAGGGCTATTTGTGGACCCTTCTCCTCCAGTGAATTGTTTAACTGTCCACCCCTATTCATGACTGGATGTGGCAGGACTGCAGAACTTAGATCTGATCCATTGTTCATGGGATTGCTTAGCTCTATCACTTGTTGCTTATACTGTTTGACACACCAGTTAGTCCTGTTTGGTAGCTTCACCAGGTTGACACCATCTATTACTAGCACATGCTTTTAATTTATTTTCAGCTTTTTCAGTTTTTAAATTTGTTTAAAAATGTCAAATACAATATATATTTCCTTTTATTGGATTCACTGTCTCTTCCAATTGTTATCTTCTTTCTGCGTTTCTTGTTCCAGTCATTTTTGCAATTACAGCAGAACAGCAATGTGAATTACTACAGCAATTTGCACCTACCTATATGACAGTTTATCAAGCATTTCACAGAAGCATCAAATAAAATTTCACATTAATGACAACTTACTCACATGGTCAATGGGGTAGGATTCAAGAGCATCTTAAATGAAAATCAGGAGCTTTGTTGATGTTCAGCATTCTACAGTACTCAGTATATCAAGATTTTGTTTCAAACAGTTTTTCCCACCTGATCAGGAAACACAAACTTCAACTCTCTGCTCAAGCGCACATTCTGGCAACAGAACTTTAAAACAAATCAACATATACATGCTGGTGTTATCCACTTGAAACATTTCCAGGACAGCACTGCTGCAGCCTCCCTAATGCCATTCTGGGTGAACTGATACCAAATAGACTGCAGCAGTTCAAGGCCCCGCGTCACCAAGAGTATCTAAGGATAGGAAATGAATACTGGGTCAGCCAGTATCACTCATCCTATGAATGGATTTTTAATAAAAGATTTATTTTCCCCTGGCTTTGTTCTCTTCCAATGATGGTATTTACACCCTAATATGAAAGTGTCCTTGTTCAGTTGTGTTCTCTATTCCACGTATCCCTCCATGATTGACTTGAACTCATCCAGCACTTAAACAGCATTCTTTGATGAATGAATTCAACTGCAAACCCCACCACCAACCGTTTGCACTTTTAAGAGCAGGCTGCATTTAAAGTAAACTATACCAAATAATATTGCAGCAATTTTAAAACATAGAAAATTGAACACCAGGTGAGAGAGTTGCAAAGGGAAAGGTGCCAAGAGAATCCCACAAACCACCCACAGATAAGAATGTCGGAGCAATGGGGCAGGGAGATTAATTGCTGAGCACTAGACCAAAGGACTTCACAGCAGTGCCACAAGAAATCAAAGGATCGCATTTAGGTGAATGATATCAGTTAATATATCTTCACATAACATTGCCTACACACCGATGAATTTTCATGCTGGTAAACTAACATAGCCCCATCATTCACCCAGCAACACTCCATGACAATCAGGGTTCACACCTAACACCCTGATACTTCTTCACACATTAAGCAATGATACCACCCTTACACCCAGCTCTTTATGTTATCATATGCTTATGTCTGACAGTTAACCCAAATGCAGCAGTGAATTATTACTGGTATTCTCCCCTGTCCTTTGAAGGAAATGGCTGTACACAACAAAAGATAAGAAAGGATACCTGATTATGGACAGAAATGGCAGTGTCTACTCAGCCCTACAAATGATTTGGCTCTCCCTCTCCAGAGTCCTGATGAAGTGTTATTTTTGAAATGTTGACTCGCTTGCTCCTCAGATGCTGCCTGACGTGCTGTGCTTTTTCCAGCACCACATTTCATCGACTCAGCATCATGGGGCCAGCCACAAGCAAACTTACCTCAACCTTGTCATTAAGAAAATTGAAGACAGCAGCTTGTTGCCACCTTATGCTCTTTCCCAACTCTCAGATCACCCTCATCCCAAGATTTGGGCTGTCCATACATTTGGGAACAGAGAAGGACAACGTTTGTCTGGAGCATCCTAAACAGGCCAGATACCTGGGTGACATTCACCAAATTTAATTTGAATGATGATCACAGGGTGGCATGCTGAAAAGGTAGCAATGTCCTGGGAAGTACAAAGGAAGAGGAGAATATGCAGATATTTTTGAAATGAATTATCACAGGTAAAAATTAAGAGGGTCATCTTTGAAATATTAAGTTATAATTAAGATTTTAAATCTTTAGTTCTTAATATGAATGAAAAAGCAAAACACAGAAATAAAGGTGATTTGAATTGAAATATGAAAGACCAAATGGGGATTTAATAGAAATGTTTAAATTATATGAAGAATTTTGTTCAATGAATATAGCAAGATCATTTCCTTCACTTGATGTATCAGTAATGGGTGTATCGATGTGAGGTAGTCACTGAGTGCACAGGAGACAGGAATTTCTTTTGATTTGCTCTCGCTGTGCTTGAAGATAATTAGGTCTTTTGCTTGAGGATGTTAACCTAGTGCTGATTTGTGAATCAGTTTTCAAGTGGAAGATCTTATCTTCCCTCTAGTATTCTTCAGAGGGTACAGTTTCTTAATGCCAGTCCATTACCTGGAGAGCTTTTAAATCTCCTAAATTCCTTTTGCAAAGGAACTGTTCCAAGCTAACCCAGGTAGTTGTCCTACAACATTATCTGAGGACTTTTAATGCTGAGAATGTCCATCATTGAAAACAGTTGTTCTGTTATATCAAGTACTTCCTCCCTTGAAGTATCCTGGATTTCTGGACCAGGGATATCTTTCTAAATGGAAGAAATGGCTTCCGGGAGTCAAAAACACCTCATCTCACTCAGACTAGACAGCTTCAGCTGCCTCTTGTTGTTTGATTGGTGAACCTGACTTTTATCATTAGTGGTGTTACTGGAAAGCTGTGGCTGCCTTAGCATTACATTTGCCACTAGCATTGGCAATTCTTTTGCATCCAATTGTTCAGACTACTCAACTATCTAAGCGTCTGTTAAAAAAATACAAAATAATGTTGTGTTACTATTTCTTCTTGTTTAGTTGTTATTAGTAAACTCTCTCTGGTAATTCAAGAGGACCTGGTTAAATCCACTCCTTTTGAAGCAGAAGTTCATTTGCTTCTGGGAAAAAGCTATCCACAGGGGAATAGGTTCTTGTTGAACTAACCTTATTGCGACCAATTAAATGAGGAGTGGGGCGAAAACTGAGGGGAGCCAGTTAATCCCTCCTCACCCAGAAGCTTAATGATTTGGGATATCCCACTGAAACCATAACAAACTGGGGAATCTCATCCAGGGACTGCTCATAACATGGAGTATAAGGCAATGATTCAGAAACCTTTGGTGCAGATAGTATATTCAACAGTAACCTTCATAGGGAATAGGTGTATCCTGTATAGATCCCAAGAATCTCTCTGTTATGCCTGACTTGAAATGTGTGTTGTAGTTATTGCTATCGTGCAATAATCAGCTTCTTAATGAAGACACGTGCATCTTCTATTCTCTACCACTGATCTAAACAGAACAATAGCAGACAAGTCATTACGACAAAGGATTGGTGGCAGTGAACTACCTATGTCACTCCTAGTCCTGTATCAAATACCACATGGTGGCAGTATTTGAATTCCATGCAGAAATCCCTAACACAAGGAGAAAATTTTCAATAGAGAAAAATTTTCTTTTTTGAAGAAAACAAATTTCCCACTTCCAGACATCACAGCCAGTCAGTCAGTCAGCTGAAATGCAATTACTGACAAGAGATTACAGTTGCTCGGATAGCAGCAGCAGAACAATTTTGGCACTGAAAGCGTCAGAAAATAAAATTTAGACAGTGGATGCAGAATTGGTAAGGCCTCAGCATTGACTTTAGTTGGAAGAGAAAATTTGAATAAATTTACCAACAGAAGAAAAGTTAAGAGAGAAATTTAAAGATGTAAAAGAATCAAGATTCAATAATTAATTTGTAATTTGATTTGAAGATATATAAAAAGGACATAGCCAGTGAATTTTATATAATTTATTGTGTGAAAGTGCATTGTGTTCTTGGCTATGAGATGTGGGAAAGTTTCCATTTTGCACGAGAAAAAACAGAAAATATCTTTGTTGGAAAAGACAGAAAATCCTGAAAAGGGGAAGAGTCCATCATCTGTTGGTCAAACTGGTGGGAAAATCCTGAAATAAAACAGGAAAACACTGATAAAGTGGGAAACCTCAGTAAACAGTAGAGATACTATGTTATGAGGGACTAAACTTTTGGAAGTTTGAAAGTAACAAATTGCCATAGAAGAGTCAGTAATTCAATTCAATGCTTTATTGAAGAATTTAATATAATACAAAAATTAAAAGGACTGTCAAAGTAAGTACTGTACAGTTGAGCAGATTCTACAGTAATTTAATTTGAAACAGCATTGAATGTGAGCTAAAAAAAACCCAGCAGATTGCAAGCACTATTGAAATGTTAGGTTAAAAAAAAGCAACATAGTATTAGATTTAATGAACACAAGCAAAAGGTCAAATTTGACTTTTAGAGAAAGCCATTCAGAAGTGAGTGAAGCAGAAACTTGGAAGCAGCATTGGTCAACACCAAAGCAGGCAAGATCAACCGGACAACAGGAGCTCAATAAAATCCATTTGTTCTTAATGTACCAACATTCTAAAGGGACACCTGAAAAGCCACACAGACCTGAGAAAGGGGATAAAATCACGAGGGGCATGGATATGGAAAGTAGACAAAGTCTTTTCCATGGAGTGGGGGAGTCCAGAATGAGTGGGCATAGGTTTAGGGTGAGAGGAGAAGAATTTAAAAGGGACCTCAGGGGCAACATTTTCACACAAAGGGTGCTGCGTGTATGGAATGGACTGTCAGAGGCAGTGGTGGAAGCTGGTACAATTACATTTGGGTGGTTGTATGAATACGAAGGGTTCAGAGTGATATAGGCCAAGTGCTAGCAAATGGGACTAGATTAGGTTAGGTCTGGAGCCGCAGGGGATGGGGAAGATACTAAACCAGTATTTTGCATTAGTGTTTACTGTGAGAAAGCACTTGGAAGATATAGAATATAGGCAAATAGATGGTGACATCTTGAAATATGTCCATTTTGCAAAGTAGTAAGTGCTGGATGTCTTGAAATGCATAAAAGTGGATAAATCCCCAGGACCTGATCACGTGTACCCTAGAGAACTGAGGGAAGTGATTTCTGGGTCTCTTACTGAGATATTTGTATCATCAATAGTCACGGGTGAGGTGCCAGAAGACTGAAGGTTGGCTAATATGGTGCCACTGTTTAAGAAGGGTGGTAAAAACAAGCCAGGGAACTATAAACCAGCGAGCTTGACGTCAGTGGTGGGCAAGCTGTTGGAGAGAATCCTGAGGGACAGGATGTACATGTATTTGAAAAGGCAAGGACTGATTAGACATAGTCAACATGGCTTTGTGCGTGGAAATTCATGTCTCACAAACTTAATTGAGTTTTTTGAAGAAGTAACAAAGAAGATTGATGAGGGCAGAGCAGTAGATATGATCTATATGGACTTCAGTAAGACGTTCGACAAGGTTCCCATGGGAGGCTGATTAGCAAGGTTAGATCTCATAGAATACAGGGAGAACTAGCCATTTGGATACAGAACTGGCTCAAAGGTAAAAGACAGAAGGTGGTGGTGGAGGGTTGTTTTTCAGACTGGAGGCCTGTGACCAATAGAGTGCCACAAGGATCGGTGCTGTATCCTCTACTTTTTGTCATTTACATAAATGATTTGGATGCAAGAATAAGAGGTACAGTTAGTAAGCTTGCAGATAACACCAAAATTGGAGGTGTAGTGGTCAGGTGTAGGGTTACTTCAGATTACAACAGGATCTGGACCAGATGGGCCAATGGACTGAGAAGTGGCAGATGGAGTTTAATTCAGATAAATGCGAAGCGCTGTATTTTGGGAAAGCAAATTTTAGCAGGACTTATACACTTAATGGTAAGGTCCTGGGGAGTGTCGCTGAACAAAGAGACCTTGGAGTGCAGGTTCATAACTCCTTGAAAGTGGAGTCACAGGTAGATAAGATAGTGAAGGCGGCATTTGGTATGCATTCCTTTATTGGTCAGAGTATTGAGTACAGGGGTTGGGAGGTCATGTTGCGGCTGTACAGGACATTGGTTAGGCCACTATTGGAATATTGCATGCAGTTCTGGTCTCCTTCCTATCAGAAAGATGTTGTGAAACTTGAAAGGCTTCAGAAAAGATTTACAAGGATGTTGCCAGGTTTGGAGGATTTGAGCTATAGGGAGAGTCTGAACAGGCTGAGGCTGTTTCCCTGGAGCATCGGAGGCTGAGGGGTGACCTTATAGAGGTTTACAAAATTATGAGGGGCATGAATAGGTAAATATGCCAAGTCTTTTCCCTGGGATCGGGGAGTCCAGAACGAGTGGGCATAGGTTTAGGGTGAGAGGGGAAAGATATAAAAGAGACCTAAGGGGCAATTGTTTCATGCAGAGGGTGGTACATGTATGGAATGAGCTGCTGGATGAATTGGTGGAGGCTACTACAATTGCAACATTTAAAAGGCATCTGGATGGGTATATGAATAGGTAAGAGTTGGAGGGACATGGGCTAGGTACTAGGTTATGTTGGGATACCTGTTCGGCATGGAACGAGTTGGACGTTTCCATGCTGTACATCTCTATGACCCTATTTAGTGAACTACCACAATTTTCAATTTGACTAACTCAGCAATACCTCTATTAAAAGTAAACACCAGGTTTCTGTTAGTAACAGTAAAAAACTGTTTATTGTAACAACTTTAGCAAGCATAGCAAGAGAACACTGTTTCTAATTGGTGATATGAATGTGACCCCTTTTAAAAGCACACAAAAAAAGGGGGAAAACAAACAGATATTTTGAGTCAAGTGATACGGCACAGGGTAAACCCCTCTGCCAATTTAAACCCAGCACACAGAGAAGCTCACTTCACACCGTAAACTGTCAAATTTTGAGGGGCAAAGATCCATCACAGAAGCCACTATTTGAAGTAAAAATTAACAATTTTATACTTTAAGTACAACAGAGAATATTAAAACCATTAACTATTTACAACTCCTTTCTCTTAAACCTATCTTTTATTTCACTCTACAATACCGGTCTAATAAAAAAAAACCTGATTGTGACTTACAAAAAAAAAAGTTTCAAAACCAGTTAGCTTTGTCGATTCTCCTTTGTAGATTTTCATCCGTGGATTTTTCTCTTGGTCAGTTTCAATATTCTGCACAAATTTCTTATAGACAGGTACCTTTCCAAGAGCTTTTCAGCTAGTAGTCTATATTTGTCGGTGTCCTTGGCCATTCTTCCGCTAACTATTCAAAATGTCCAGTTTTATACCCCAAAATATTGGATCATTTCATTGGTTTTGATGTTGTTAAAATAATAAATTCAAATTTAATTGGATTTTGGTATCGTGGGGCATAATTTAAACTGATTGGCTGAATTTGAATTTGTTTTTGTATCATGGCGACTCATTTGCACTATTGGTCTCACAGTCAAATGTTACATTTTAACTTCTTTCAATATGCTCTGTGTCTCTCTAAGTCCATGCCAGCTTCTGGTCTCTCAAAGGTACAGTACACATCTTTACCTTCATTACACAAGCAAAAGAAAATGTCAGAGGAAGAGTTCTCCTTGTATTCTGTAAGTTTCAATTAGATTCACTCCCCCTTCTCAACTACATATAGAGTATAGACCCAGAGTCCTCAAACATTCCTCAGATGTTAAGCTTTTCATTCCTGGAACCATTCTTCATGAACCTCCTCTGAACACACTCCAGGGTCAGTACATACTTCCTGAGATCCAAGGCCCAAAACTGAGCACAATACTCCAAATGTGGTCTGACTAGAGCCTTATAGAGCCTCAGAGGTACATCCCTGCTTTTATATTCAAGTCCTCTCAAAATAAATGCCATCATTGCATTTGCCTCCCTAACTACCAACTCAACCTACAAGCTTGCCTTGAGAGAATCCTTGACTAGAACTCCCAAGTCTCTTTACAACTCAGACTTTTGAATTTTCTCCCCGTTTAGAAAATAGTCCATGCTTCCTTTTCTTCCTACCAAAGTGCATGACCTCACATTGTACTCCATCTGCCACTTCTTTGCTCACTCGCCTAACCTGTCTAAATCCCTTTGCAGCCTGTCCCTCTACCTTTGTATCATCTGCACATTTAGCCGGAATGCCCTCAGTTCCTTCATCTAGATCGTTAACATATAAAGTGAAAAGTTGTGGTCCCAACACTGAACCCTGCAGAACACCACTTGTCACCAGCTACCATCCTGAGAAGAGCCATTTTATCCCCACTCTCTGCTTCCTGTCAGTTAATCAGGCTTCTATCCATGCTAGCACCTTGTCTCTGACGCCATGAGCCCTTATCTTACTCAGTAGCCTTCTGTGTGGCACCTTGTCAAAGGCCTTCTTGAAGTCCAAGTAGATAACACCCATTAGATCTCCTTGGTCTAACCTGCTTTGTACTTTCTCAAAGAATTGTAGCAGATTTTCAGGCATGACAAATAGAGAGAAAGAATAGAAAGATCAGCATGGACTAGTTGGATCAGAAGGTCTGTTTCCATGCTGTATGACTCTTATGATTGGTACAGCTGATTTCTTGAAGTCTCCTTGCTTTAGTCTCTCACCCTCCCTTAAAATGTAAACTAATCCAGCAGTAAATTATGTAATGCTGAAATCTTCTGAACCCACAAATGTAACCAATTGAAAAGCCAAAATAACAACTCTATGCAGACTTGCCTCAAACCAGGGGCTGCTGGTTTTTCTGGACTCAATGTCCCCAGAAGAAACACGTTCATATGCACCAATTAATTCACTTATTTTCCCAAAGCTGCAAACAATTCCTTCTTCTTTCTCTCCTTTCTCTTTTATTTACACTCTGAACTGAAAAAGATATTGTCACCATGGGATTGTGTTCAACTAACGACCAAAATCAGTGAGTGGGTGAAAATTGACCCTTTATTCAGCAACTACAGTAACACAAGATCGAGGTGGCAATAGAATCCTGAAATACAGTTCTTACATACATTAAAATTCCACTTTTATGGTGTTACATTATTTTATCTATAGTACACAAAGGTTTGAGGGGTTCTGTCCTAGGAGACAGGAGATTAGTTAAAGCATGTGCTAAGAGCTGGCTGCCACTTCTGATAGGAGATTAAGAGTGTCTGTCCAGTCTGCTTGCATAATTAAGACGTTTCAGTCCTTTTTAAAGTTAATAAATGTAAGTATAAAAAATACTAGGCCTCTAAGCTCCGAAGAGAGTTAGAAAGTTGTACCTGTACTTAAAAGAGTAAAGGATGTTAAACGGATTACCACATCTGGGTTGAGAGATTTGTTTATTATTTGGCAGTGAGAGCTTCATTCATTCATGCAGGTCATGTAAGTGCTGTTTAAACATTTAGTTTCTTAAAGGGATAACAGCCCAGGTAAAAGATATTTAACAAGTATATACTAATTAGGGAAAAGGTTTGGTGCTCTGTAACCTATTCAGGTCTGAAAGACAGTTGCTAAGGGCTGATTAATATTATAATCTTTCCATAGTTTGGGGTAGGTCATGGAGACTCGATAATAGGGATGGTATTGTTCTGAATAGGTTAGTATTGCTTTAATTTTAGCTCATCTTGCAATAATATACTACAGAACCGCAGTTTATGAGTGAATGAATGAAACAGTGTTATAGTAAATAACAGGTTAGTAAAGGGTTATGAATGAATGAACCGGAACCTGGTATTAATGAATATAGCAAGTTGGTGAATTAATAAAGATAACTTCTAACACAATATTTCACATCAACTACAAGAACCAATGAGTAAGCTACCCCATGAGTTCAATAATGAATCTTTAAATGAAGTCATTCAGATTGCAACACAGCTAGGTAAATGAAGCATGAAAACAGGCTTTAGATTGTTGTCAGATACTGAGAAGATGCAAGTTCAGGCAGAACATTTATTTATCCTCGCAGAAGCATCAGCAGAAGCAGCGACAGAGATCATGCCAAGCAGTATGTAATCCTTACGAAGGACAACCAAAGAAGTGAACATGCTTGTTTCACCAATGATACAATCATGAACAGCAAATGAAAACACCCAACCTAATGAACAATTTTAGGTAAAGATACTGTGTACTTCAGCGGACTGAAAATCAAAATTTGCCCACCCTGACAAAAAGGTATGGCACACACACCATTATGGAAGCTACCCCGAGACAGATCAACCAATGTCCACAAATTCAGGACACAATCATATAGAATTGACTGGTCCAAAAATCCAGTATCCTGCAAACATAAAGATTGGTTGTTTCAACATGACAGAAAAATTAAAGAAATTAAAAAAGGTCTTCCACATTTTCAAATGCAGCAATTACTTGCATCAACAAGAAAGTCTTCAATGGCATAGGAAATCCGAGATAGTAATATAGAACATTACAGCGCAGTACAGGCCCTTCGGCCCTCGATGTTGCACCGACCTGTCATACCAATTTGAAGCCCATCTAACCTACAGTATTCCATGTACATCCATATGTTTGTCCAATGACAACTTAAATGTACTTATAGTTGGCAAATCTACTACCGTTGCAGGCAAAGCATTCCATACCCTTACTACGCGGAGTAAAGAAACTACCTCTGACATCTGTCCTATATCTATCACCCCTCAATTTAAAGCTATGCCCCCTCGTGCTCGCCGTCACCATTCTTGGAAAAAGGGTCTCCCTGTCCACCCTATCTAACCCTCTGATTATTTTATATGTCTCTAAGTCACCTCCCAACCTTCTTCTCTCCAACGAAAACAGCCTCAAGTCCCTCAGCCTTTCCTCATAAGACCTTCCCTCCATACCAGGCAACATCCTAGTAAATCTCCTCTGCACCCTTTCCAAAGCTTCCAAATCCTTCTTATAATGCGGTGATCAGAACTGTACATAATACTCCAAGTGCGGCCACACCAGAGTTTTGTATAGCTGCAACATAACCTCATGGTTCCGGAACTCAATTCCTCTATTAATAAAAGCTAAAACACTGTTTGCCTTCTTAACAACCCTGGATGGCAACTTTCAAGGATTTGTATACCTGGACACCGAGATCTCTCTGCTCATCTACACTACTAAGAATCTTACCATTAGCCAGCACTTTGCATTCCAGTTACTCCAACCAAAGTGAATCACCTCACACTTGTCCGCATTAAACTCCATTTACCACCTCTCAGCCCAGCTCTGCAGCTATGTCTCTCTGTAACTTACAAATCCTTCGTCACTATCCACAACTCCACCGAGTTAATAGTACTCCAGATTAAAAAGAATTTACCAAACCTTGCATGATCAAGAACAGAATCAAAGTCAATAGTCTTCAACTCAGACCTGCAAATCAACAGTGACCCAATGACAATTACCTTCAAATGAATGTTAATACCAGTCATTGCAGCATCTGCCACAGGTTAACACTGTTGCTTCACAGCGCCAGGGACCTGCATTCAATCCCAGCCTCAGGTGTCTGTGCAAACTCCACACAGGCATTCCCCCTGTGTCTGTGCAGGTTTCCTCCCATAATCCAAAACATATGCAGGTCAGGTGAATTGGCCATGCTTAATTGCCCATGGTGTTCAGGGATATGGAGGTTAGGTGCATTAGTCAGGGATAAATGTCATGTAATGGAATGGGTTTGGGTTGGTTACTCTTCAGAGGGTTGGTATGGACTTGTTGGGCTGAAGGGCCTGTTTCCGCTCTATAGAGATTCTAGCTTGATATCTTCCCAGTTCCCACAAGCATCTAAGGATTTCACTTTTGAGGAGCTGGTTCAAACTGTCTTATAAAAACCAAATCTTCCAGTCTCTGGATCATTGGGGACCAGACATCCAAATGAAAATGAGCATTCCAACACTTTGGAAGTTCTAATGCATGGACCTACACGGAACAGTGATGGACAATTCAGCGGGAACTTTCACAAATGCCTCCAACTTTCAGCTTAAGTCAGAGACTCAGTTTTGCAGTATTTACCCAACCAAGGACTGTTAGGAAGATCAAACGTGATTTAACACCTCGGTAATTCCATAACAAACTCCACACAACACGGCCTCTACCCCAACCCCATTAAACACCCAGACTACTCCCAAACCCCTGCAAGAAATCCACAGTGGCATTGAGTTGGGGAGTTTCAGAAAACAGCAGCAATCAAACCATCACTGTTGCTACTCTGAAGATCCCAGACCACCATCATTTGTAACTGGGACTGGAAATTCCTACTTTTCAGGCATACTTTTAAATGATTGCTTCATGAAGTTTGAACTCATTATTTCAAAGTTTAGTTAAAATTGCAATCATAATTTATTTCACAACACTTTTAGAATACTGCATTCAATTCTGGTTTCGCTGCTATAGGAAAGATGTTGTTAAACTTGAAAAGGTTTAGAAAAGACTTACAAGGATGTTGCCAGGATTGGAGGGTTTGTACTACAGGGAAAGGCAGAATAGAATGGGGCCTTTTTCCCCAGACCATTGGAGATTGAGGGGTGACCTTATAGAGGTTTATAAAATCATGAGGGGCATGGATAAGGTGAATAGCAACGGTCTTTTTCCCAGGGTAGGCAAGTCCAAAATTAGAGGGCATAGGTTAAAGGTGAGAGGGACAAGATTTAAAAGGGACCTGAGGGGCAACTTTATAAACAGAGTGGTGCGTGTATAAAATGAACTGCCAGCAGAAGTGGTGGGAGCAGGTATAATTACAACATTTAAAAAGCATCTGGATGGGTACATGGATAGGAAGGAATTGGAAGTTTAGTGGGATAAGGGCCAAATGCTAGCATATACGACTAGATCTTAGAGATATACAATATGGAAACAGACCCTTTGGTCCAACCTCTCCATGCTGACCAGATATCCCAACCCAATATTGTCCCACCTGCCAGCACCCAGCCCATATCCCTCCAAACCACTCCTATTCATATACCCATCCAAATGCCTTTTAAATGTTGCAATTGTACTAGCCTCAGTTTAGGATATCTGGTCAGCATGGATGAGTTGGATCGAACGGTCTATTTCTACAGCTGTATAGCTCTATTGCCTCCGTGACACTATAACACAGCAGAAAACTTATAGAACAATAGATCAGAGTCAATTGCTTTCAGACTGTACATTACTTGTGCAAAGCTGCAAAATAATTGAGTAATCTATCTTGCCCCACAGCATAAGACTGTCCCAGCTTTCAGATCTTTCTGCTACTTATCTTGCTTCAATACTTCTCAACAATAAAAAAGTTATCTCCAAATGGATTTTCCAACTCTGCCCAATTAGCCTCCTTTGAAAATAGTAGAAAAGTGACAAATCACTTGGTTAGACTCTGGAAGGAACTCCTTTCAAATGAAAAGTGGTTAATAGATTCATTATGTACTTTATGTTCAGTGCAAAACAAAAAAAACTTTGTTTTAAATGTTTTTTTCCAGTGAAAAACATTGCCTTTTTCACAAACTGCAGTGTAGATCATACAGTTCAAATTGTAAAGCAGATAGCCAGGAAACAAAATTGGTGCAGTTGAGGATGCAGTTGGTTTTTTTGCTAATAAAATCTCCTCCCAACCTCCTAAAAGTTAGCAATTTTTCTAATATCGAAATGAACACAAGCAAAATGTTACTAGGTCAAAGCTTTGAAAACCATTCTGAAGTCACCCATCTCTTTTGTTGCACAACCTCACTTGAGAGCTCAAAATGAATCATACACAAAGGCACCACATTCCTGTGAAGAACACAAGCTGGCTCTCAATCTGGCTCTCAAAACTTTAAAGACATTTTGAGCTAAGAGACTTAAAGTCATATAAAAATTGTATAAAACCTACTGCTACCCAGGAGACACTCTTAGAGCAAGATAAACACACTAATTCACCTAGGTTTCATGTTCTGAGCTAATTCAATTCCAAGTTGCAAGAAAAGGAGGGAAATGTGCAGTTACATCATACCACATCTTATGTTTACACTCCTAACACTCGAAAAATAAAGCAAAGTTTAAAACCTGTAGGATAAGACTACTACTAGCTTTGGCAGCAAATAATCCAAAAACTCAATAATAAAAAGAAATTTTAAAATAAGTATGTAACATTAGATTAGATTAGATTACTTACAGTGTGGAAAGAGGCCCTTCGGCCCAACAAGTCCACACCGACCCGCCGAAGCGCAACCCACCCAGACCCATTCCTCTACACTTACCCCGTCACCTAACACTATGGGCAATTTAGCATGGCCAATTCACCTAACCTGCACATTTTTGGATTGTGGGAGGAAACCGGAGAACCCGGAGGAAACCCACATAGTCATGGGGAAACATCTTTGAAGTCATTGTGTAAAATGTATATTTTGTATCTGTAAAATGAAAAAAAAACTCTTAAAATTGATAGGACTGTGAAGGAGTTACTATGCTTCCAAAAACATGTTCCTGAAACTCATTGTGTGAGGTCTTTACATAGCTGCTTTGTTCCAGCAATGGGAAACGACTGAAAGATCAGACACTCTCTCTTTGTAGTAAAAATAACTGGTGTCCTCCCACCGGGTGTGAAGCAGTTTCCTTTAACCAGTGACTAAAAGCCTTTGTAGTTAGTGTACCAATCACCTTCTGCCCTCTGCAAAGAATTAAAAAGGAACCTGGAGAAAAGAGATGGAAGAGCAGAAAATCCATGGAAGCAAAAGGATCATCTGAGCAAACTCAGTGGACGGGTGCTATTGAATGGAGGTACCCAGGTGTTTTTTTTCCCTTAACTAATTAAAACTAGTTTTCTTTTTGGTTTATATCTGTCTGTGTGTGTGTAGGCATTTTATCACGTGGTTATAGTTTCAACTAGTAAACCTGGATGTTGATAGTTCATAAACTGTTTCTGATTACATTTTACTTATTTGCAATAAACAGTAATTCTTGTAATGTATAGGAACCTTGTCAGTCTTTCTTTCTGTTAACTTGATTTTAGCACATTTTCTCAAATGGGCCGTAAGAGTTGTATAAATGTAAGGTAACTTAAATAGTTAGTTACTTTGTCAGTACAGTGACTGAGAACAAAAGACCAGGCATAAACACAAACTCCCTTTCCTCCGCCCTCATTTTCTATTCCTACTAGAAGACACCATGGAATGCTGCTAATTTTATTATGTACAGCATGTCCAACCCACTATGAGCAGCATGACCTCACTAAATAGTTGCATATAATGAACTTTAAAAAGATCAATTTAGATTTGAATGATTTTACATTAATATGTGCATGAAAAAAAACTTATATAGTAGTTGATAGCATTCCAATGCAGTTCCAAATTAATCCATTCTACTTAACATGCACTCATACCGTTATCCAAGTAAATGCTGCAATCAGTTTCGTGCAAAATCAAAAGTCCTGCAAACACTATTTTCTATTCTCTCTTTCTGTGCAAGGAAAAATATTTTGGTGAACTGGGTGGCTGAGGGCCCCCCTGGACTTTCAAATTGGCACAGATTAATTATGGAATATATCCCCCTTGACTTCCTCACAAATATGGTGCACCGAAAGACTGAATTATTTTATAAAATATGGCAGCCCTTTTTGAATTATATAAATGCAGATATTTCAGCTATCCTAACAAGGGCTTTTATTTAGTGAAGATTTCAGACCGGGCTGCTCCGGGGCCCCTTGGGAGAGGAATCCTGCGCGAATACGGGTTTTATTATATTTGATGTTTATACATTCCGAGCATGTAAGAGACTTAGGTATACACTCTGGTTAGTTATAGGTTAGATTAGTAGAAAGTTGAGTGTTTTTTTCTTTTTTTTCGTTTCTTTTTTTTTCTTTTTTTGTTTTCTTTCTTTCTCTTTTCTTTGTTAAATTATGACTATTGTATATATGATTTAATTGTACATCAATGTTTGTATTTGAGAGTTTTGTTTATTTTTGTAAATTTGCAAAAATGTTAAATTTCAATAAAAATATCTACAACAAAAGTCCTGCAAACAACAAAGCAGATGAAGAGCCTAATAACCAGTTCCAAAAACATGCAGATTACCTCAAATAACTTATTTTATCTGGAGGCTGTCAAAATAAGTAAAGTGGAGTTAAAGGAAAAATTGCTCATTACAAGAATCGATTTCAACAAGAGCAAGTGATGGGCAGAAATTGGCTGGGCTACTCTTCAAGGAATAGGATGCCCTCATGTCATTCAGATCGGGGAGGAACATCTTGGGTTGATAAGACATATTTTCCAATGAATGAATAAACACACATCTTTTCATTTCCTCTTCTGAATTATAACATGGCAGATCATCCCTCTATATGTGCTCCTCTCCACAATGTAACAGAGTGGTTGATTTTATTTAATTTTGTATGTTTGATGTATATGTTTTACTTTTTTTACCTGTAGGTAATGAAAGATAGCTTATTTTATATATCAGGTGTTAATGAAAGTTTTTTTAAGGATTAATATTATTAAGGACATATATCAGGTTCAGAGGGCTAGTAGATTTAGAAAGGCAGCAGGATTAGTCAGAGAGATGGGTGACATTCAGGAAAGGTAAGATAGTTTAAAAGTCTCCAGCAGCCATTCCTCTATCAAATAGACATTTAGTTTTCTTTGGAACTTTTGAAGGGGATAGTCTCTCTGAGGAATATGGAAGGGGCAGTCAGTTATTGAAGTTATTGAACGTTAGGAATGATTCTTATGTTAGGCAGCATTTAACAAAACTTAATAGAATTATTGTAATGGGGGAATAGACAGAGGATTCTGTGGCAATGAGTGTAAATTCAGGATGGTCTGTTGCGTTCCTGGTGCTAGAATGAAGGAAGTCTGGTGGGTGGGTGGGGAGGGAGGCATTTATTATTGAGTACATTTTTGCTGTAACTAGGGAAGATATTTCTGAAAAATTGTCCAGTGAAAATATGTGGGTAGAAATTACAAAGAAAGAAAAGATCGCTTTGGGATTATACTATTGCCCCCTTCCCCCAAATGCTAACAGAGACATTGAGAAACAAATATGTAGAGAGATCTCAGATATATAAGGATAAGATTATGATAATGGGAGATTTTAATTTTCCAAACATTAACACTATATGGTAATCGCAGTCAAAGGTTTGGATGGTGAAGAATTTGTCAAATGTTTTCAAGAAAATTTTCTTTATCAATATGTGGATGCTCCTTCGAGAGAAGGAGCAAAATTGAATCTTCTTTTTGGCAATAAGGCAGGGCAGGTGACTGAAGTAAAAGCAGGAAACATTTTGGGTCTAGCAATCATAATTCTATTAGTTTCAAAATGGTTATGGAAAAGGATAAGTCTTCCATAAAAGTTAAAGATATAATTGGAATAAGGCAAACTTTAATGGTATGAGACAAGAACTTTCAAAAGTTGATTGGAGTAGACTGTTTGCAGGTATGATTAAGGAACAATGGATGGATAAAGATATTGAGGTTTTAGACTAAATGTGTGGAGCTGGAAAAGCACAGGAGGTCAGGAAGCATCTGAGGAGCAGAAGAATCGACGTTTTGGGTATATGCCCTTCATTAGGAATGGTTTGGTTGGGGAGGGGTTGAAGGACCAGAGATAATAGGAGGGTGAGACAGCTGGGAACGCAATAGGTAGATACATATGTGGGTTGGGGGTGGGTGATGGTGATAGGTTGGAGGGGAGGGTGCAGCGGATAGGTGAGAAGGAAGACGTCGGACAGGCAGGATAGTTCAAGAGGGCGGTGCTGAGTTGGAGGGTTGGCTCTCTGATGAGGTGGGAGGAGGGGAGATGAGGGAACTGGTAAAGTCAACGTTGATGCTATGTGGTTGGAGGGTCCCAAGACAGAAGATGAGGTGTTCTTTCTCCAGGTGTCAAGTGGCTTGGATGTGGTGATAGAGGCAGCCCAGGACTTGCATGTCCTTGGTGGAGTGGGAGGAGAAGTTGAAGTGGTCAGCCACAGGGCACTGGGGTTGTTTGGTGCGCGAGTCCCAGATATGTTCCCTGAAACACCCCGCTGACTTGCAGAACATTTAAAATAAAGTACGTCAAGGAATATTACTTGGATTAAACAAAATGGATCCATAGAATAACACAGCACGAAAGGAGGCCACTCAGCCAAACTGCATACTATCTTTATAAATGAAACCAACAATGCATTGAGTTTTTTCATAAGAAAAGGAAAATGAATGTCTAAGTGTCCTCAAACTATAATCCTTTTCCAGCATTGAAAGTATCAGCAAGAATGGTTTCTGTTCATTGTGGACTTACATTTAGGGGCCAAGTCCACAAATGCAAATTTCTGTATTTCTGATTCACACGCTTTCTCTCAGACACCCACACATACATCCCCTAGGCTGTCACCCACACATATAGCCACTCATGGCTTATACTCCGTTACACTCTACCAAGCACACACACACATGCAAACACACTCTCTCTCATGTGCACGCACGCGCACACACTCATATGTGCAGACACTTCCCCCCCACCTCCCTCACACATGCACACAAAGTCTATGGGATAAATTTGCATTTGCAGAATTGTATTTACAGATACATTCTATTTTTGCTCAAAAAGCACACGACCTGCAGACAGTTAATCCATAGAACATTTTATCAATCCCTACTTTGGAAACTGAACCAGTCTGACTCAAGATTGAGATACAGACAGACTCTAACCTCACACCTTTAATACATTGTCTAATGAGAGATGTCACTTTTTTTATATAAAACCTTAAGTTATCTCAAGAATGTCACTTAAAAGTAGTTCTGGGATTTACATATTAATGAACCGAAACCTGCAAGACTTAACAGCAATCTAGGCTTGTTCAATATTTCGTTTTAATTGCATGACACTGTGATCTTTTGCTATAAATTCTGTGTCTTATGATCCTGCCCCACTAGTTACCTGATGAAGGAGCAGCACTCTGAAAGCTAGTATTCCAAATAATCTGTTGGATTCTAATCTAGTGTTGTGTATTTTTTTTTAAACTTTGTCCATCCCAGTCCAACACCGGCACCTCCACATTTATTTTTCAAGGCTGAGCCACTTTTGGAAATTTTGCCGAGTGAAGGCCTGTGTCTAAAGAAATAAAGTTATGGAATTCATTATCTAGGGAGAGTTGAAACCAAATAAGCTTTGATGCTGAATTGAAGAAACAAAAATGGCAAATTCAACTAAATACTGTACGCACATAATTATCTTCTAGGTTGGAAAAATCAATACTTTGTGCTTGAAACATTGTTTTTCAAGCAGATCGGCTGTGCAGTTAAACTTCTTGCTGGCTTAAAACTGTGAAACTGATGAGAACTCTTACCTTTTAAGTAAGGATGTAGGCTGAAACTTCAGTTTGGGATTTTTAAGGCATTAAGTAGATAGAACATTTATCTGCCTACTGGCTATTTAAGGAGGAGATTTACACACCTATAAACTTTGTGTTCATCACTGAATGCAAATACAATTCTGCAAATGCAAATTTATCCCATAGACTTGTGTGTGTTGGGGGGGGGGTGGGGAAGCGTGTGCACATGTGAGTGCGTGCATCAGTGCACATGAGAGTGAGTGTGTTTGCATGTGTGTGTGCTTGGTAGAGTGAGAGAGTGAGTGTGAGTGTAACAGAGTATAAGCCATGAGTGGTTATATGTGTGGGTGACAGTCTAGAGGGTGTATGTGGGTGTTGGAGAGAAAGCGTGTGTATGAGAGAGGGTCTGCGTGAGTGAGTATGTAAGAGTGTGTGCGAGAGAGTGAGTGTTATTGTAGTGGGGGCACCTATTGTGTGATATGAACCCAAGATCCCAGTTGAGGCCATCCTGATTGGGTACCAAACTTGGCAGTCAGTCTCTGCTCGGCCACTCTGCATTGTGGAATATTCCGAAGTCTGCCTTGGAGGATGTTCACCCGAAGATCTGAGGCCAATTGTCCCTGACTACTGAAGTGTCCCCCGACTGGGAGGGAACATTCCTGTCTGGTGATTGTTGTGCAGTGTTCATTCATCCATTGTGTTTGGTCTCACCAACATACCAAGCCTCGGGGCATCTTGCCCGCAATGTACGAGATAGACAATGTTGGCAGAGTCACATGAGTATCTGCTGCGTACATGGTAGGTGGTGCCCCTATGTGTAATGGTGGTATCCATGTCGACACTCTGACATGTCTTGCAGTGGTTGCCATGACAGGGCTGTCCAGTGTTGTGGTTGATATTGTCCTGAAGGCTGGGCAATTTGCTGTGAACAATGGTCTGTTTAAGATTTGACAGTTGTTTAAAGGCAAGAAGTGAAGGCAAAGAGAAGATCTTGGCAAGGTGCTCATCCTCATCGAGAATGTGTTGCGGGCTACAAAGAACATGGTACAGTTTCTCTGCTCCTGGGAGGTATTGGACAGTGAAGGATACCCTATCAGTTCCATCCCGTGTCGGTCTCTTGAGGTGGTCATTATGGTTTCTCACTGTGGCATGTCGGAACCGTCGATCAATGAGCTGATCATCGTACTCTGTTCTTATGAGGGCGACCTTCAGCACCTACAGGTGTCTATTGTGCTCCCCTTCATCTGAACAGATGCTATGTATGTGTAGTGCTTGTCCACAGGGGATGGCTATTTAAATATGCTTAGAGTGGAAGCTAAAGAAGAAGTGCAGCATCATGAGGTTATCCATGGATTTGTGATAGAGTAAGGTACTGAGATGCCTGTCCTTGATGGAGATGCGTGTATTCAAGAATGAAACAGATACTAAAAAAAAAGTCCATGGTAAGTCTGATGATGGAATGAAACGTGTTGATATCACTGTGCGTTTGTTTCAGTGACTCCTCGCCATGGGTCCAGAGGAAGAAAATGTCGTCAATATAGTGGCGGCTGAAGGTCCTGCACAAAGAAGTCTTGTTCGAACTTGTGGGATTTACATATTAATGAATGGAAACGTGCAACCCATTCTAAAAAATGAAAGACTTAACAGCAATCTACGTTTGTTCAGTACATCATTTTAATTGCATGACACTATGATCTTTTGATATACATTCTATGATTTATGATCTAAGCAACTAAGGGATTTGCATGCTGAACTCTGGTTGGTGGATGTCAGGAGATTCTCCACGCTACAGGCAGGAATTGTACGTTTCTTTCCAATCTGCAAAAAAGGTCATACCAGGATTGATCTCTCTTGACTCCAGCAGCACACTTTGACTTGACTGGAACCATTCATCCTTAAGGATAGCAAGATTATGGAGTACTTTTCCAATGAATTCAGGGCTTTCCAAGACATTAATTCATGCTTGGCCAGTAAGGGCCTTTTAGGCTGCTTTTACCCATATTTTGAGCAGACGTTGCTGCTCACCCTTCTGCCGTTTCTTACTGGCAGTATAGGAAGTAACTAGCCCCCTGCATAGGCTCTAGTTCGAACAAGACTTCTTTGTGCAGGACCTTCAGCCGCCACTATATTGACGACATTTTCTTCCTCTGGACCCATGGCGAGGAGTCACTGAAACAAACGCACAGTGATATCAACACGTTTCATTCCATCATCAGACTTACCATGGACTTTTTTTTTAGTATCTGTTTCATTCTTGAATACACGCATCTCCATCAAGGACAGGCATCTCAGTACCTTACTCTATCACAAACCCATGGATAACCTCATGATGCTGCACTTCTTCTTTAGCTTCCACTCTAAGCATATTTAAATAGCCATCCCCTGTGGACAAGCACTACACATACATAGCATCTGTTCAGATGAAGGGGAGCACAATAGACACCTGTAGGTGCTGAAGGGCGCCCTCATAAGAACAGGGTACGATGATCAGCTCATTGATCGACGGTTCCGACATGCCACAGTGAGAAACCATAATGACCACCTCAAGTGACCGACACGGGATGGAACTGATAGGGTATCCTTCACTGTCCAATACCTCCCAGGAAACCACTAAAGCCTATGCAGGGGGCTAGTTACTTCCTATACTGCCAGTAAGAAATGGCAGAAGGGTGAGCAGCAACGTCCGCTCAAAATATGGGTAAAAGCAGCCTAAAAGGCCCTTACTGGCTAAATTACAGAGGATCACAGCGCTTCGGTCCACACACAACTCCACACATATAGACAGCTAAGGAGCTTACTTTTGCAAAACAAAGGTTGTTTGAGCAGAGTGATAAACTGGGCAAGCACGCAACATATCTTGCCAGGAAAAAAGAGAACACCCCTCAAACCATCACCTCGATCAGGGAAGGTACTGAAAATCTAACCTGTGATTCTAAATGCATTAACGCAGCATTTCGGAGATTTACTCTGAATTATTCGGGTCGAAGTATTGTGAGGATGGGCAGGCTAGGATGGAGTCCTTTTTCAAGAATTTGGATTTCCTGGGTGTAATCGCCGAACAAGAGTTTTTCCTTAATGCCCCATTGTCAATGCAAGAGGTGCAGGAGGCCGTGGGGCAGCTCCAGAGTGGCAAGACGCCTGGTCCTGACACACTTGCCAGTGAATTTTGTAAGGAATTTATAAACCTCCTGCCAGGACCAATGCTCAGTACGTTCAATGATTCACAGAGTGATGGCCTCTTCCAGCCACCTTTGAGAGGGGCTATATCTCGCTTATCCTTAAAAAAAAGGAACGTCCCAGAGGATTGTGCTTCCTACAGGCCCATCTCACCTTTGAATGTTGATTTCAAAATCCTAAGACTTTTGCAATAAGGCTCGAAACTGTACTGCCTGGTCCTCCTCAATAAAGGGCCGCAAATCGTCTAATAATGTCAGAAGGTTACTCATTGTGATCCAAACACGTCAACAACGATCGGTATAGGGATAAGTGATCTCTCTATACACAGAGAAAGCATTTGATTGGGTTGTGTGGCCATACCAATTTTGTATACTTTAGAGCGGTTTGGCTTGGATGAAGCCTTTATCAACTGGGGAAAGATTCTTTGTAGTGACCCTACAACTGCGGTTTTCACCAATGGTGTGCAGACAAGCAATTTTAATACCTTTAGGGGTAGTCGACAGGGCTGTCCCCTATAGCCTTTGCTTTTCACTTTGGTGATTGAGTCACTGGCAGAAGCCATATGTAGGGATCCCCATATAACCACTCCAGAAGTGGGGACAAAATCACATAAGATAGCATTGTATGCAGATGATTTTCTTGTCTTTTTGTCAAACCCATCAGTTTCGGTACCTCACCTGATGCATTGCACTAATTCATTTGGTGTTTTTTCTCGGGTTATAAAGATCAACTTCACAAAACCAGAGGTCCTGTTTACGGGTGGTCTCCTGAAAATGCCTGGTTATGAGGACAAATCTCAATTTGCCTTTAAATGGTCACAGGGTTTTTTTTTACTTCAGTATATTCATTACTCCCATTTTCGATCGACTATTTAAAACCAATTTTGCCCATTTATTCGACAGAAGCAAACAAGACCTTTGAAGTTGGGAGATGCTTCTGGTTTCTTGGTTAGGTTGGGTAGCCTTCATTAAAGTGAATATTCTCCCTTTGATCTTCACTAGGCAAATATTCGGAAGACTGAATAGTTGGTTCAGTTCTTTAATTGGGGTTGCTAGCAAACCCTAATTAGAATAACTAAATTACAGCTGACCCACAGATTGGGAGGAGTGGAATTCCCTGATATTAGAATCAATTAAAGCTAGTTACCTTACTCGAGCGACTGGGCCCATGAGGACCCTCTTTCACTATGGTTAGATATCAAAACTTCTCAGGCAGGTTACCCCCTTCCTAGCTTACTGTTCATGGAAGAAAATTAGGACAGTTATGGAATATTGCCATAATCCAATAATTTATTAATACTGTTAAAGCATGGAAGGCAGTGCAGCAAAGTGAAGGCAATATTGCAAAAAACGTCAATCATTACACCCATAGTTAGTACGCCGGGTTTTCAGATGGGGATGATAGTCACGGTTTAAACTGTAGGCAGCTAGGCGAATGTCTTACTTGGTGACTTATTTGAGGGAGACACATTGATGTTTTTTGACCAGTTAGCTTGGAAGTAAGGGACTTCTCTCTGGATCTACAGGAATTCAGTTAAAAGAAGGAAGGTGTTTAATGCTAAGAACACACTTTCTATCAGTAATCTCTATCATCTGTTGGGAGAGGGCCCCTTGGATTAGACCAAGCAACTTCATAAAAGGTATGGAAGAGGAAGCTCTGAGACATGGGAGGGTATCTGGGAAAAGGCAAGGATCTCCATTTGCAACAGGTCCCATGCTTGCAATTGAAGAATTTCCACAGGGTCCACTTGGCTCCAGATACTCCCATTTTAGACAGAGAGACAGAGAGACAGAGAATCTCCAACATGTCGCAAATGCAAACAAGTATGGGTGCTCTCAGTCCTCGTCTCTGGTCCTGCCACAGGCTCTGGACATACTGGAGCGCTGTGGTAGGCGAAATGGAGGGGTCTTGGAGATGGACCAGTATTTCTTGTTCTGCGCCTGACTAGTGTATTTCCTTTTGATGTGCACAAAAAAGTTTGTGTGTATCCTCAGTTTTTGTGCAAGAATCAACATTCTGTTTGGGTGGGTGTCTGAAAATCCCCTGGAGTTGTCAGGCTGGAATAAACTAGTAAGGGAGCAGATCCCATCAGATTCTCCCGCACAAGTATGGCACACCATAAAACTGAATTAGTGTAAGAGTTGGCAGTCAATTTTGAACTACCTGGGCGCTGCTTTGTCTGCCACACGAATGAGGGCTTCATTATGGCCATAATGAAAAAAAAGAGGGGAAAAAACACGAAGGGAAAAAAAAGCGAAGGGAGAGGGAGAGGGAGAAGGAATTACGAATATATGAATACGTATAAATTTATGCTCTCTATGGTGCCTGTTTCGCTGAGCTGTATTGTTACTTGATAATTAGTTGTTAGTTATTATTTATGTATTTAGTGGGTTATTTTCTTTTATTCCATATGCATAATTATACATGAATGCAGATCAGTGCTTTTTCTGTGTACTGTTTTGAATGGTCTTGTTTTGTGTTTGTTGTAACATTTAAAAAATCTTTCACAATAAAAACATTTTCAAAAATGGTACTTTACAAATATATCTATTAGTTATTGTAAATTGAATAACACCATACACAAATTAAGACATCAAAATGCTATCATCAACTCTAATTCATTTCTCTCCTCATCTCCAAAACTCTAAATTTAAGTTGGGAGAAGGAGGATAGGAAGAGGGACATGTTTGAGATGGGGGGGGGGGGGGTGAGGAAGCATTACTGGTTCAAACCTTGGCCTGGAAAAACAAAACCACCCCAGGGATCCCAGTCAGTGTTTACCATCCAGTGTTCTCAGAAGGAAAATTCACAGAAACATCAGTCTCCAATGCAGCTATTCAATCATTTGCAAGTTTACTCACAAGTAACAGCCATGCAGAGAAAGCACTGGAGAAGCAGCTGCCCTGAAACATGGCTCCTGCATAAATTATTATGTTAACTAAAACACAAGCTTTCTAAAGTAATTGGAGACATTAAAGTTGGTCTGGAGTTCTGTCAATCAAATGGAGTTATTGCTCACCAGTCAGAGACCTTGCAGAACACCCTATCAGTTCCATGGAGAAGGTCAGACTGTCTTTACAAGCATTTGCTGTAGTCATGGCCCTGAAGGTGAGCTCTCAGACCTCCCAGGCAATGTGAGGCTTATAACTCTTCATGTTATCAGCAGGAGCAATGCATCTAGCAACAGTAAATCAAATGCACAGAGTTGAGGTGGGATTCCACAGCAAAATCTGAGTGAGTGCAGGATGGAGATTGCAGGGTAGGTAGTCAGAGGCAGGGCATAGGGATGGTTTCTCTTGGTCATCCGGCTGGCTTTGCCATGGTGACTGAGTGACCTTCGAAGGCCATGTAAATGCTAGGTAAGCTTGGCCACTATATTTGCCTCTTATCAGGCTGCATTAATTTTTTTTATTGCTCTCAGAGGCATTTGAACCAAATGTTGGTAAATGGGATTGGGTTAATTTAGTTGGCATGGACTAGTTGAGCCAAAGGGTCTGTTACCATGCTGTACAGCTTTATGACTTTGTGCTCATTTCTACAGAATACTTAATCTTAGGAATTAAGATTCAGATTATAGTCATGGGTGCAATATGTTTTATTCATTTAAAAAAAATTGAAATGCCCCCAACATTTCCCACCCATACATCACAAAATCCATCCAATTATAAAGTGTCATGCTTGTTGCTCCAACAATGCTGCCCGGAAATCCATTCCAACACTTGATCACTCTGAGCTAATTAGTTTGATTTCATATTGTTATGAAGGTGAAGGTATGTACTATACTGGAGAGATTGAATGCTGTTTTGCACAGGGCTTACAAACACCGGTTATAATGACTAACTAGCACACTCTGTGTAATGGAAAATTAAAAATATGTAACATTTGCGTGTGAACTAGATACCCGGGTTGACTGCTGTTTTGACAACAATTCAAATCTAACCAATTTAGATTATGCCCCAGGACAATAAAACCCAAATCAATTTTGAATTTATTATTTTTGCCAACATTGAACCAGAAGATCTGATGTTGGATGTATAAAAGGCAGGCAGTTTGAAAGTCAGACAGAGCAACTGCCATCGACAGAATAACTGCCATCAATACACTCTCTATGAAAAGGTACCTTTTTATATAAAAAAATTATTCACAGTAAAAAGAAAGATGACGACCCAGAGAGATCTTCAGCTGGAAGACGACAGACGTTGATGACGACAGCCAGTGCATGGTTTTGAAATTAAGTTGATGCAATTTTTTTTAATATATATTTTTATGAAAAAAAAGACTTTAAATTCAAAACAGTACAAAGAAAAAAGAACAAAATTACACATCTACAAATACATAAAAAACCAACTAAATACATTAATAAATATTAATAATAATACAACTCAGCAGGAAAATAGCTCTTGGCTATCGAGAGCGTTAATTTATACATATGTTCGTAATATTTACTGTGAGATTCATTAAACATAGTTGTTATAGCTATATAGAAGTCCTTATTAGAGTGGCAGTCAAACATGCATGCAAGTAATTTTAAAAAGAACCACCACATTGAAGAGATATTCTCAGTTGAGGGATATGCTCATGACTAGCTTACACCAGTCCAATAAACCCAGGGCATTTTCAGACACCCAACCTAGCAGAATGTTTTTTCTTGCGCAATAAGTAAGGATATTGAAAAGTTTCTTTTAATGCACATCTAAAGGAAGTACACTAGCCAGGCTAAGAGGAGGAGAGACCAGCTCCATCTCCATTTATGTCCCAAAAATCCTTTATTACACCTACTACACTGCCCCGGTATGTCTGGAGCCTGTGGCAGGACCAGAGACAAAGAGACAGTGACCATACTCGTTTTGCACTTGGGACAAGATATAGCCACTTTAAATTTTGACAGACAATCTGGAGCCAAGTGGACCCTGTGGAGAATCTTCAGCTGCAAGGCATGGGTTCTATTGCAAATAGAGATATTTTATGCATTTTCCCAAAACATCCTCCCATTGTCTCAGAGGAGATTTCATCACCCAGTTCTCTCTCCCAACGTTAAAAAGCTGCTTGGTCTCATCCAAGGATCAGCACCCTCAACAGGTGATAAAGAGTGCTGACAGAAAGTGTGTTCTTAGCACTAAGCACCCTCTTCTCCATTTCAGAGACAGAGACAATAGAGTTAGTTAAAAGTGTAGTTCTTTTTTGAATTAAGTCCCAGATTTGGAAAAAAAAATTGAAAACATACCTGCTAGGTAGCTCGTACTTCTGAGCTAACTGGTCAAAAGACATCATTGGGCAGTTAAGGGTGTGACTTGCCTGGGTGACTTATTTGAGGGAGACAGTTTAAACCCAGAATCCATCATCCTTGATTGAAAACCTGGCATGCCAATTATAGGTGTGAAGAATGATGTTTTGGCAATATTGCCTTACTCTGCCACATTACCCTCCATGCTTTAACAGTATGGCAATCTTGAAAGTGGGTCTCCACAGGCCCAGTCACACGCAATATAAAAACGAGTTTATTTGAGTGTTTTTAAATATCCAGGAGGTTCACTCACCCCAGTCTGTGGAGTAGTTGTAATTTAGTTTAATAAGGGGCCACTTACAATGCCAGATGAAAGTAATGAACCGACTATTCAAATCTCCTGAATGTTGCCTGGTGAAGATCAAAGGGAGCGTTCACATAGAGTACAATAGATGGGGGAAAATATTAATTTTAAATGAGGGCTATCTGATCTAACCCAAGAAACAGGAAGCACCTCCCATCTTCGAAAGTCTTGTTTGATTTTGTCAATTGACAAAATTAGCTTTAAACAGCCAAAAACAGGAATATAAATACGCCTAAATTAAGAAAATTCCCCATGACCACTTAAAAGGGTAATAGAGATTCACCCTCGAGACCAGGTATTTTCAGGGCATCATCCACAGGCATGGCATCAGATTTTTAAAAATTGATTTTGTAACACGAAAAGGCAAAGGAATTGATACATTGTATCAGATGAGGTACCAAAACTGCTGGCATTGATAAAAACGTATGGACATCATCCACATACAAAGTAATCTTAAAAATCACAACACCAGGTTATAGTCCAACAGGTTTAATTGGAAGCACACTAGCTTTCGGAGCGACACTCCTTCATCAGATGATAGTGATGATAGTATCACCTGATGAAGGAGCGTCACTCCAAAAGCTAGTGTGCTTCCAATTAAACCTGTTGGACTAGAACCTGGTGTTGTGTGATTTTTAAACTTTGTACACCCCAGTCCAACACCGGCATCTCCAAAGTAATCTTGTGTGACTTTGATCCCACTTCTGCAGAAGGGATGTTGGAGTCCCTACAAACAGCCTCTGCCAATGGCTCAAATCACCAATGGTGAGGGGACAGCCCTGTCAACTGCCCTTAAAAAGATATTGAAATTGCTTGACCGCACACCATTGGTGAGAACCACAGCAAGAGTGTCACTATAAAGAGCCTTTACCCATCTGACAGAGGCTTCACCCAAGCCTAACCGCTCAAAAGTAGAGAAAAGGTATGACCACTCAACCTGACCAATGCTATCCCTGTATCTAGAGAGATCACTAATCCCTGTACAGATTGTTGTTAGCATGCTTGTTAACCTGCTGGCATTATTGGAAGATCTGGACCCCTTTATTAAAAGTGACCAGATGGCTTTTTATGATAAAAGACAAAACAGTTTCAAGCCTTAAGGCAAGGGTCTAGACAGGATTTTGAAATCACATTCAAAAGGGAGATAGGGCCTACAGGAAGCACAGTCCTCTGGAGCCTTCCCTTTAAGAATAGGAGAAATGTTGGTCTCTCAAGAATGGTGGGAGGTGGTCATGACTGTATGAATCATTGAACATACTAAGCATCGGTCCTGACAGTTACGTTGAGAACTTCATTATAAAATTCACAGGGAAGACCCCAGCAGAACCAGGCACCTTTCTGCTCTGCAGCTGCTTCACAGGCTCCTCACTGACTGTGGGGCATGAAGGAAAAAGACTCTTGTTCAGGGGTTACACCTGGGAGATCCAAATTCTTGAAAAAAAAGACTCCATCCGAACCTGCCCAGCCTCAACTTTCAGACTGATATAATTTGGAGTAAAATCTCCGAAATGCCGTGTTAATCCTTTTAGAATCACAGGTTAGATTTCCACCACCTTCCCTGGGGGAGGTGATGGTTTGAGGGGCACTTTTTCCTGGTAAGATATGCCAAGTACTGGCCTGGTTTATCACCGTGTTCAACAACCTTTGTTTTGCAAAAGTAAGCTCCTTCTTAGCTGTCTGTATGTATGGAGTTCAGCGTAGACCGAAGTGCTGTGATCCTCTAAATTTTAGCCAATGAGGGGCTATCAAAGTACTTCTTCTCCGCTGCCTTCAACTGTGTTTCAAGTAGGCATTGCTGGTCAGCCTTCTGCTACTCCTTACTGGCAGAATAGAAAGTCACTAACCCCTGGCATAGGCTTTAGTGGTTTCCCAGAGAATGGATGGGTTACTGGCCAAGCCTGAAAGAAATGTTTTGGAAAGCCCCAGATTCATTGCAGAAAAACTCAACAAACTATCCTTAAGGATGAAGGAATCCATTCACTAGTGCCCTGGACTTGCTATAGTGTCTTTACTTTTAATCAATAAGTACATTGGAGCGTGATCAGAAATGGCAATATTAACAATTGTACAAAACATCACTGAAGTCCAAATGTGCTATGGGAGTCAAAAGAGATTAATCCTGGCGTGGCACTTGTGCCGATTGGAGAAAAATGTAAAATCCCTGCCTGTAGGGTGGAGATGCCTCCAGATGTCCACGAACCCGGAGTTCAACACACAAATCCTCTGATTGCTTAGATTGTAACAAAGGTCTGGGGAGGCCTTTGGGCAATCGGTCTACCATGGGATTCATAAAACAATTAAAATCTTCCCCTATGATAACATGCAGGGATGCAAGACTAATCAGCTAAGGCAATGCATTTACCAGGAATTTGAGGGGTGGGCCGGGGGAAAAGTAAACATTTAAAATACCGTTTTCATCTCCATTTATCAAGGCTTTAAGGATTACCAACCTCCTGTATGTGTCTTTAACACACTATGGGAGATTCCTCCTATCAAGTGTGGACAACCCCCTATTCCCAGATTAAAAGATGAGAAACAAACCCGATCAAACCCACTCTGCTGCAATTTCAAATATTCTGTATCATCTAGGTGCGTCTCCTGCAATAAGGTGATATCCACCCTTTCCTTTTTAAGGCTGGAGAGTACCTTGTTCCTCTTGATTGACGAGTGGCTCCCCTTAAAATGTTCCAGGTACACCATTTGAACACTATATTAGCCATAACATTCTGTAGCAACATTTAGTTCTTCCTCTCCGGAGTCTCAAATTACAAAATCGCTGAGCCAGAGTGAAAGAAAATCCACAGAACATAAAAACTACACAAACTACAACTAACAAACCTGCAAACTTTCAAAGATTATGTACAAGAAAAGCCAAAAAATAAAACCATGTATAAAGCATCAATGGCACTGAGTACTTGCACACCCTAAAACCCTATTTCCCACCCCATTGCCAATATGGCAACCAGGATAGTTAACACCAAAACCAGGTTTAAACTGCCCATAGATGGACATCTAGCCATCACAACCATTTTCTCTTCTCCTCTGGCTAGAGCCGCACCACAGAGACAAGCAGAGAAAGAGAAAATAAAAAATGCAATGGAGTTAAAAGTAAATATCCCACCAGCCTCTTGTATAGCTTAACTCAGAAGATAAAAGTGAATACTCTGCCCATCCCCAAGTATAATTTAAACAGATTATTACCAAATTAAAAAAAGGAAACCCCAAAAAGGCTTCCTTTAAGACAGACAAACCCGAACAACACTATTATCTGTAACTATTCAACCGTCCAATCTAAATTAGCATGTCCATAAAGTTTCATGCTTTCTCTGGCGAGAAAAATAAGCCTGTGGATCCATTAAAAGGTAAGCCGAAGTACCACTGGGTACCTCAAAGTACTGGATCCGGAGCTCCCTCAAAATCTTTTCTTGATGCCATCATAGGATTTCATTTTCCAGATCACCGCTGCTGAGAATTCCTGAAAAGGAAAAATGATGCTCGTAAACTAAAGCCTTTGGCTCTTTCTCCTGGAGTCTGGAAGCTTCCATGATTCTTTGTTGGTCTCTATGAATTGCAGAACTGCACCAGGATAGGAGAGAGCATTGGTCCAGACCTACCCTCCGTGCCATTACCTGGTGAGCTCTTTCATTCTTCCCTTTTCAGCCTCCAAGCTAAGGAATTCCAGCAGCCATTTCTCAAAAGTAAAGCTCCAATGGCTGCTCACCTTCCTTCTCCTCTGGCAGACCATTGGTACAAATATTTTTCCTTCTGCCCGTGTTCTCAAGATAGTCAACCTGATCAAGTAAACTATGGTCCTGTGTTTCCAGAGCTTGGATCCAGTCCTTAGATGAGTCAGTCTCAACTTCCACCGCTGTGACTCAGCGTTCGACCTTATCCGACCTTTTCCAGAGGCCTTCCAGCTGCTGCTCATGCTTCTGAAGCATAGCAGAGGTTGGGGCCAGCTTTTCATTGATCTGCTTTCCCAATGCCTCAGGAGACTTAGAGATCTGTGACCAAGGCTTGATGAGTAATCGGATCCACTGTGCTGATGGGTTGGGCCACAGCCCAGGCCTCGAGTGAACTCCATACTTTTTTTTTGGGATTTCCTCATGTCGAAAATGAAGGGAAAAAAATTTGAGATTCTGCAGTTGTTTCAGAGTCTTAATATGTAAAAATTACAGCTGGGATACAGCTCTCTTGCCAGTGTTGTGGTGCAGAGCCCAGTGATCCATCTAGGTCATTGCCATTGCGGATCTCCTCCACCCCCTCCCCAAAACTGTTGTCATTTTCATAAGTGCTTGCGTTGGAACATTATATTGTTATGGAGTTGGAGGCAGTTAAGACAAACAGGTCCTTAAAGTTGTGAGTAGCTGTTATTTAATGTTCACTTTTAGAGTTAAGGAATAAAGTGAATTTTTCCTTTAAATAGTGGAATTTGAGAGTTCTCAACCACTCATTTTAACAAAATATCAGACGAGGTGAGCTTTTCTGGATGTTTGGTTTAATTAACAGAAGGATTCACCGCCATGTCATAATATCCTTCCCAACATTTGCATTTTAAAGTCATAAGCAATCATTATATAACTGAAGATGGAGTAGTCACTAAAAATTCAGATGCTCTAAATTAGGAATTCTCTGTTAATCAAGAGACAGCATTAAAAACCTCCCCCAGATACTCTCATATTTCACACAGGACAAACCAGCAAGTTAGAAAATAAAATACACAGAGGTCACTTGTGTTTCTTGATCAGGATTACCAGATCTTGCAAAACACATTTGAGATCAGGCTTGTATAGTTAGAGCACTTTTGCTCTATTGTCCCTCACAGAGCATAAACTTTCATTCAAGAAAGTTATTCATCAAATTGATCTGACCTATTCCACATCCTTTATGCAAAAGAAAATGCCAGCTCCAGATCTATCCAACTCCTTCATTATCATCGGAAAGGTTTTGAAAAATTTCTACTAGCTCCCAAAAATAAATCCCCTTTAAATAAAATTCTTTGAAAGAGTCGACTTTCAATGATTCACGGAAGAATTGAGTGAACTTTCCACATCCAACTTCCAGTCTTGCACAATTAAATGATACTTCTGAGCTGCTGGAATCATGTTCCACACTAACATTAAACTGCTTCAGTTACATTTATCGTTATAATCCATATCCTGTTTCTAATAGTAGAAGTATCTATTTTGGTGAAGACTTCTTTTTAAACGTTTTAGTGGTCAACATTAACTGCTTCAAAAAGGGTCCAGATCATTTCAACTTCTACCCTGCAGTTTGAAATATTTGCTAATCTCAATGGATTTTATCAAACATAGAACAGTACACAGCACAGTGCAGGCCCTTCCACCCACTATGTTATGCCAAGCATTTATCATAAAATAAGATCAACCTAACCTACACACCCCTCAAATTTACCGCTTGTCCAGCAGTCATTTAAATGTCCCTAATGTCTCTAACTCTACCATCACTGGCAGCGCATTCCACACACCCATTATTCTGTGTAAAGAACCTACCTCTGACATCTCCTCTATATTTTCCTCCAATTACCTTAAAATTAGGACCCCTCATGACAGCCATTTCTACCCTGGGGACAAGTCTCTGGCTATCTACTCCATGCTTCTCATTACCTAAACACACCTTGTATCAAGTCACCTCTTTTCTTCCACTCATGTGAAAAGCCCAAGTTCACTCAACCTCTCTTCATAAGACAAGCCCTCCAATCCAGGCAGCATCCTGGTAAATCTACTCTGCAATCTCTAAAAGTATCCACATCCTTCTTATGAGGCGACCAGAACAGGACACAATATTCCAAGTGTAGTCTAACCAGGGTTTGATGAAGCTGCAGCAAAACCTTGCAGGTCTTAAACTCAATCCCTCTCTTAAAATGGAAGCCAAAGCACATACGCCTTCTTAACAACCCTATCAACTTAGGTGGCAACTTTGAGGGATGCAAGTGGAATCCAAGATCCTGCTGTTCCTCCAAACTGCCAAGAATCTTGTCTTTAACCCTGTATTCAGCACTCAAATTTGACCTTCTAAAAATGAATCACTTTGCATTTATCCAGGTTGAACACCATCTGCCACTTCTCAGCCCAACTCTGCATCCTGTCAATGTGTTGTTGAAGCCTTTAAACAGGCTTCAACACAACTGACCTTTGTATCATCAGCAAACTTACTATTCCACCCTTCCACTTCTTCAAAAGTGCAAAAGAACAGAGGCCCAAGAACAGATCCTGATGGAACACCACTGGTCATTGACTTCCAGGTAGAATACTTTCCAGCCACTACCACTCACTGCCTTCTTTCAGCCAGCCAATTCTGTATCCAGCCAAATTTCCCTGTATCCCATACCTAACTTTCTGAATGAGTCTACAATTGGAACATTACCAAATGCCTTACTGAAATCCATAGGCACCACATCCACTGTTTGTGTCTCATCATATCCTCAAAGAACTCAATAAGGCTTGAGGCATGACCTGCACCTCACAAAGCCATGTTGACTATCTTTAATCAAACTATGATCTCCCAAATAGTCATAAATCCTCTCTCTCAGAATCCTTTCCAGTATTTTGTTTACCACAGGCATAAGAGTGACTGGTCTGCAATTCCCTATTCCCTTTCTTGAAAAAGAAAGAGAGGAACAACATTCACCTCCGTCCAATTATCTGGTACTACTCCCGTGGAGGGCGAGGATGCAAAGATCATCGCCAGAAGTGCAGCAATCTCATTCCTCGCTTCCTGCAGTAACTTTTCATATATTTGGTCTAGCCCTGGGGACTTATTTATCTTGATGCTTCCCAGAATTTCCAGTACATCCACTTTCTTAATGTCAATCTGTTCAAGTCGATTAATCTGGTCCACAGTATTCTTACTTACTATCAAGAACGTTCCTCTCTCCAGTGAATACTGAAGCAAAAAAAAAAATTAAGGCCTCCCTGAGCTCTTCAGGCTCCAAGCACAAGTTCTCGCCACTATCCCCGGTCTGCCCTACCCGCTCTCTGATCATTCTTATTCCTCACGTAGTGTAGAATGCCTAGGGTTTTCCCTAATCCTTCTTGCCAAAGGCTTTTTCGTGCCCCCTCCTAGCCCACCTCAGTCCATTTGAGCTCTTTTCTAGCTACTCTGTAATCCTCTAAAGCTGTGCCAGATCCTTGCTTTCTCAACCATAAGTAAAACATCCTTCTTCCTCTTGACAAGAAGCTCCTCTTCTCTTGTCAAAGACTCGGTCACCTTATTCTTTGCCTGTCTCCGTGGGACAAAGTTATTCAACACTCTCAACAAGTGATCCTTAAACAGCCTCCATATGTCGATTGTTCATTTCCTGTTGAACTGTTCCCAATTTATACTCCACAGCTCCTTTCTAATAAGATTATAATTTCCCCTCCCCCAATTAAATACCTTCCCATACTGTCTGTTCCTATTCCTGCTTGCATTTGCTGTTGTGGTAGAAATAGGTGGAAGACCACCTTAAATAATAATAAATAATAATACATTTTCTATATACTGGTCTTGTGCTCATAATGTATTCCTTTTCTGGTTTAGGCTGAATAACTCACTGCAAAGTGTGGTTTAGATTAGATTACTTACAGTGTGGAAACAGGCCCTTCAGTTCAACAAGTCCACACTGACCCGCCGAAGCGTAACCCACCCATACTCCTACATTTACCCCTTCACCTAACACTACGGGCAATTTAGCATAGCCAATTCACCTGACCCGCACATCTTTGGACTGTGGGAGGAAACCGGACCACCCGGAGGAAACCCACGCAGACACGGGGAGAATGTGCAAACTCCACACATTCTTCACAAGAAAGCACCACCAACATACCAAATTGAGTATCAGTTAAGTGAACCTTCTTTGATTTGATTTACTGTCGTCATGTATACCTAAGTACAATGAAAAGCTTTTTTTTTGCAAAAAAAAGATCAAAGTAAGGGCATACAGACCATAGGGTGAAAAAAAAAACTTTTGACACTGTAATGTGTATGGGTGAAACCACGCAGGATGTGCACTGGGCAACATCAAATAACATTGGTCTTGTAAATGTTGAAGTTAGAGAGGCCATTCATCAGTTTAATAACAGCAGGGAAGCAGCTATTCTTGAATCTGCTGGTGAGTGCTGAAGCTCCTGTATCTTCTGCCTGATGGACGAGGTTGGAGGAGAGCATGACTGGGGTGGGGATGGGTCTTTGATGTTGGCAGCCTTTCTGTGGCAATGAGACATATAAACAGAATCCATGGATGAGAGGTTGGCTTCTTTGATGATCTGGGCTGTGCACACAACCTTCTGTAGTTTCTTACTGTCCTGGGCAGAACAGTTGCCATACCAGGCCATTGTGTACCCAGATGGTATGCTTTTTTAAAAAATTTTATTGAAGAAATTTGACAAAAATATGAAAAATAAACCAAGTACTATACTATCTACAAAATAACTCAACTACACTCATTACACATCAATAAAGTAAATAACGCCATTCAGCGTAACAGGACCTCCGCTCTCAACCTTCCAGAGAATCAATTATTAAACCCTATACTTGAAATTCTTCCTCTCAGACATTAGGTTTATTACACCAAACCATCATGGCTAGACAAAAGCCCTAATTAAAATGATGGGCAGATTTGTTTCCAAATAATTCAAAAAGGGCTGCTATGTCTTATAAAAGTTGTCCGTTTTCTGGTGCACCAAGTTTTAAGAAAGTCGAAAGAAATGCGTTCCATAATTAACCTATGCCACCCCAACAAACCAGGGGGTTCTCAGACACCCAGCACATCAACGTTATTCCTCTCACAAACAACGAGGATGCCAACCTTCTCTAAAAAGGGAGATAAATTCAGCAAACCCAGGAGAAGAGAAACCAGGTCCACCTTGACTTTGGTCCCCAAGATCCTCCCTATTACTCCTGCCACAGTGCTCCAGTATGTAGGAGCCATATTGATTTTACATTCGGGGCACATAGAAGACACACCCTGCTTAAATTTTGCAAGATGATCTGGGGCCAGATGAGCCCTTTGAAGAATCTAACTGCATAGCATGGGTCCTATTACATATCAAAATCCTCTTTACATTCTCACAAGTGTCCTCCCAAGTTTCCGGAGTGATCTCCACCTCTAACTCTCTCAGACCTTCCATAATTGCTGAATGTCACCCGAGGAACCTCCTCCTAACAAATGATAGGGAGTACTCACTGAAAATGTGCTCTTAGCCTGAATACAAGAGACAATAGGTGCAGGAGTAGGCCATTCTGCCCTTCGAGTCTGCACCACCATTCAATATGATCATGGCTGATCATCCTTAATCAGTATCCTGTTCTTGCCTTATCTCCATAACCCTTGATTCCACTATCCTTGAGAGCTCTATCCAACTCTTTCTTAAATGAATCCAGAGACTGGGCCTCCACTGCCCTCTGGGGCAGAGCATTCCACACAGCCACCACTCTTTGGGTGAAGAAGTTTCTTCTCATCTCTGTCCTAAATGGTCTACCCCGTATTTTTAAGCTGCGTCCTCTGGTTTGGCACTCACCCATCAGTGGAAACATGTTTCCTGCTGCCAGAGTGTCCAATTCTTTAATAATCTTATATGTCTCAATCAGATCCCTCCTCAGTCTTCTAAATTCAAGGGTATACAAGCCCAGTCGCTCCAGTCTTTCAGCGTAAGGTAGTCCCGCCATTCCAGGGACTGACCTTGTGAACCTACGCTGCATTCCCTCAATAGCCAGAATGTCTTTCCTCAAATTTGGAGACCAGAACTGCACACAATACTCCAGGTGCAGTCTCACCAGGGCCCTGTACAGAAGAACCTCTTTACTTCTATACTCAATCCCTCTTGTAATGAAGGTCAGCATGCTATTAGCCTTCCTCATTACATGCTGTACCTGCATGCTTACCTTCATTGACTGGTGTACAAGAACACCCAGATCTCTTTGTACTGCCCCTTTACCTAAATTGATTCCATTTAGGTAGTAATCTGCCTTCCTGTTCTTGCCACCAAAGTGGATAACCATACATTTATCCACATTAAACTGCATCTGCCATGCATCTGACCACTCACCTAACCTGTCCAGGTCACCCCATAATCTCCTAATATCCTCCTCACATTTCACCCTGCCACCAGCTTAGTATCACAGCAAATTTGCTAATTTTATTACTAATAGCATCTTCTACATCATTAATATATATTGTAAAGAGTTGCGGTCCCAGTACTGATCCCTGTAGTACCCCCCTGGTCACTGCCTGCCATTCCGAAATGGAGCTGTTTATCACTACTCTTGGTTTCCTGTCAGCCAACCAACTTTCAATCCAAGTTAGTACTTTGCCCCCAATACCATGCGCCCTAATTTTGCTCACTAACCTCCTATGTGGGACTTTATTAAAAGCTTTCTGAAAGTCCAGGTACACTACATTTACTGGATCTCCCTCATTCAGCTTCAGAGTTACATCCTCAAAAAATTCCAAAAGATTAGTCAAGCATGATTTCCCGTTCATAAATCCATGCTGGCTCTGACCTATCCTGTTACTACTATCCAGATGTGTCATAATTTCATCCGTTCTAATAGACTCCAGCATCTTTCACACCACTGAGGTCAGACTAATTTCCTGCTTTCTCTCTCCCACCATTCTTAAAAAGTGGCACATTAGCCACCCTCCAATCCTCAGGAACTGATCCTGAATCTAATCGAACTCTGGAAAATAAATCACCAACGCATCCACGATTTCTCAAGCCACCTCCTTCAGTACCCTGGGATGTAGACCATCAGGCCCTCTTTGCCATATCAGATCAATAACCCTCAGTCAGAAGTGTAGTCTCTTTTCAGCTAACATCTCTGATCAGAAAGAAACGGAAGAGGTCCCTACTCTATAATCCATACTTACGAGTTATTTATCTAATGACATTAACATTTCATCTTCAAAACAGGTCACCCAAACAAGAGTCTCCCCTATCCACCCAGGACTGAAACCTGGGATCCATTGTCGCTGGCCAGAAACCTGGCATAGAAAATGTTTTAGACATATTACCCTCCATCTGTCTCATTGCCACAATCCAATAGTTATTAATTCTGTCAAAGCGTGGAGGGCAATGTTCTGCAACTATCCTAATTTTGTTGAGAAACAAGAGGATACTTTGCCTGGGAGGCCTCAACGTCCAACCATATTGGCGCCAAGCCCTCACAGGCCCAAATCACTCAAAATATAGAAGGGAGCTCAATTGATATTTTGTTACATCCTGGAGATCCACTCCTCCCAGCCCCTGGTGGATTTGCAATTTCATAAATTTGATAAGGGGCCACTTCTGGTGCCATATAAAACTAAACCAACCACAATTTCGAAATGCTTTTCTAGGTAAAAGCAAGGGAAGCATCCGCAGGAGGGTATAATAACCTAGGAAGAACATTCATTTTAAAAAGAGCAACTCGACCTAGCCATGATATTGGAAAGGCTCCCCACCCCACAGCTTAGAAGGTCCTGTTTAATCTTGTCAAACAAATGAATAGAATTAGCCTTGAATAACTGAACGAAACTAGAGGTAACAGAGAGGACCAAATAAAGAAAGATTCCCCTTTTAAGTGGGCAAAGGGAGGCTATCTTCAACATCCATAAGACCCTCCATAGGCATAGCCTCTGATTTTGACCTTGTAACCTGAGAAAAAAAATGAATTAATGCTTTGTATCAAATAGGGCACCGAAACTGCTGAGTTCGAAAGAAAAATGCGATCTTATTCACCTTCAACCCTACCTTTGGGACAGCTATATTAGGGTCCCCACGAATGGCCTCTGCCAGTGGCTCAATCACCAACGTGAAGTGGAAAGGTGAGAGGAGACAGCCTTGCTGACTGCCCCTACCAATGTTAAAATTATCAAAACCGTATACCATTAGTTGAGAACCGCTGCCAGAGGACCACTGTAAAAGGACCCTTACCCATCTAGTAAACACTTCACCCATACCAAACCTTTCCAGAGTATAAAACAGATATGGCTATTCCACCCAAAGAACTTACCAACCCTTGAACGGACCGTTGCTAGCACATTTGAATCATTTTAAGCAGTTCTTCGAACATTAGGAGATCTGCGACCCTTTATAAACCCCATCTGATCCTCCTTATCAACAGAAGGCAACATTCTTTCCAACCTCAATGCCAGAGTCTTTGACAAAAATTTTAAAATCTGTTTAAAAACGAGATGGGTCTGGAAGAAGCACAGAGTCTTCTGGGGTCTTCCCTTTCTGGAGGATAAGAGAGGGATATTAGCCTCTCTCAAGAATGGTGGGAGGCAACCCTGACTGTGTGAATAGTTATGCACATTTAGCATCGGCCCTGACAGCATGTTTACAAATTCCTTATAAACCTCACCGGGCAGGCCATCACAGCTGGGCGCCTTACCATCTTGCAGTTGCCTCACCTCCTTCTACACCTCTTGGGTTGTTAACAGAGCACTAAGGAGAGACGCCTGCTCAGTAGACACACTGGGAAGATCCGAATTCATTTAAAAAAAACTTCTCCTTATCCCATCTGTCGTCACAGCATTCAGACTGGTAAAGTTCAGTAAAATCTCCGAAACGCCTCATCGTTTTTTAGCATCGTAAGTAAGAGTCCCATTCCCTTCCCTAATTGAAGCAATAGATTAGGAGGTATTTTTCTTCCAAACCAAATATGCAAAGTATTTACCCAGCCTATCACCATGTTCAAACAGCCTCTGCATCACCTTCCTTGCTGATGCGTGGAGTTTAAAGTAGATTGGAGAGCTGTGATCTGCTGCAGCTTAGTCACTGACAGTTTACTGTAATATGCTGTCTCAGCTGCCTTCAGTCGTGCTTCAAGCAGACACTGCTGCTCTCCCTGCTGTCACATCTGGCTGGCAGAGTATGAGATAATTATCCCTCTAGCATAGGCCTGAGCAGTCTCGCAAAGAATGGACTGACTACCAGCTGTACCTGAGTTGGTGGCCAAAAAAGCTTCAAATTCACTAAGTACTTTACAAACTTGCTTAAGGATGAAGGAATCCATTCACTGGTATCATGAGCCCATTGCATCACCCTTAATACTAACCATTACATACACCGCTACATGATCAGAGATGGCAATTTTCCCAATCAAACAGGGTACCTCTAAATGTAAAAAAGCCATGGGAGTTAGGAAATAATCAATCAATCCTTGTGTGACATTTATGAGAATTGTAAAATCTCTGCCCATGGGATATAATATCTCCAAAGGTCTAACCCCAGTTCCACAGAGATCATTCAACTGCTTTGATTGTGAAGCAAGCTTTGGACAGGGCCTTTGTGCATTCTATCCAGCACAGGATCCAGAATGCAGTTAAAGACCCCCCACCCCAATAATAACATACTGCGATGCCAAGGTCATCAGCTTAGATTAATTAGATTAGACTTCCCTTCAGTTAGTGTATCAGTCAGAAATTTAAGAAGGTGGACCAGAGAACAGTAGTTATTCAAAATACCATATTCTTCACCATTCATAAGGGCCTTAAGAATAACAGACCATACTCATCTTTAAAACACAATTTACTAAATTAAATGGGAGACTACTCTGGACAAGTATTGCCTCTCCTCTGCTCCTAAGTACTAAAAAGAGAGAAAAACAATATTATGCTTTCTATGGTATATCTACAGAAGTTGTAGAGGGTCCTTATGGATGTGCCAAATTTCCTGAGCCGCCTGAGAAAGAAGTGTTGTTATGCCTTCTTGACTGTTGCATCTATGTGGCAAGTTGAGGACAAGTTGTCAGTTATTGTCACTCCTTGCACCTTGCTGTAGGTAGTGGTGTGTTCTCCTCCTTTCTTTCTGAAGGGAATGATCAGCTCTTTAGCTTTGCTGACATTGAGACAGAGGTTATCATTGCACCACCTCACTATATTTTCTTTCTGTATTATGACTCATCATTGTTTGATACCCTTCCTACCATGCTGGTGTCATCAGCAAACTTGTAGATGGTGTTAGTTTGGAATTTGGCAACACAGTAGTGGATGTACAGGGAGTGCAGCAGATGGCTGAGAATGCATCCTTATGAACTGCTTCTAAAGCATTTGTATTGTGTGTTAAATATGAAGACCGAAACTGTTGTCCAAATGTGATCTTACCAATATTCTAACTGTAGCAAAACATCCTTACATTTTATTGCTCTTGCAAGAAGCTACAATATGTTTTTTGCCTTATTAAATCATGTGATTCTTGTATCAGGACACCAGAATTCAAAAATAAATCTCTCCCTATTTAAGTAGAATGCTGCTTTTCTATTCTTCCTGTCAGAGCAGTCAAGTTCTCACTTACTCATATTAATCTTCATTGAGTCAGATGTACAGCATGGAAACAGACCCTTCATCTGCCTAATTTTTGCCCAACTGTTTCATCTAACTGTATAATTTTGTACCTTCCCCAGCTCCTCTGACAACTTACTTTCCTATCCACTTAGTATCACCAAAATTAGCAATCAATACATTTGATTGCTTCATCAAGATTATTAATATAGATTATAATGGTACAAGCTGTAGCACTGATCATTCACCACACCTTGCCAACCCAAAAATGAACCATTTATGTCCATTTCTTGTTGGATGACCAATCCTCTATCCACACAAAGGACTAGAGGGAATAAGTCCTATCATTTTGATAGTGAATATGCTGATGAGCAAGTAACCAGGTTGTAGAACATTTGACTATCAGCCATTGCCAATCGAAATTTCCTCCTGTAGCTGTGCTTACTTGCAACAAGAGTTAAATTTCCACACCAAATCAGAGCTTGTGTCCATTTACCAGTACGATTTTTGGCAAATTTATGAAGTGAACACAAAACTATAATACACTCAACACCATGCGCTTAAAAGCATTTCATATTGCATTTTCTCAAATGCATCCTGGAAATCCAAGAGCAACACATTCACAGGTTCCTCTTGATCCACTTTGCTCACTACTTACTCAAAATGGTCTCCAATACATTAGTCAACTGGTCAATTTCTTTTGCCCAAAAAACAATGTTTTGGGCAAAAGCCTTTCATCAGGAACGAGGGGCTCATTTCTGATGAAGGGCTTTTCCCAGAAATGTCGATTTTGCTGCTCCTCAGATGCTGAGCTTTTCCAGCACCACTCTAGCATACGACTTACATACCTGACATTACACAAACTCAAATCACATCAAAGTTAAAAATCACAACACCAGATTATAGTCCAACAAGTTTAATTGGAAGCACTAGCTTTTGGAGAGCCACTCCATCAGGTGGTTGTCCCATATCACTCATTAATATTCAGGCAACACATCTTTTTGGCTTGCTGGCAACATCCTTCTCCATTAATGTATTTACTGAGACATATAGCCTCACCTGTTGTTCGAAGTTGAGACACCTTTCCCTTCCAAAGCGATTAGAGGTAAACACATTACTCTAGACAGTAGGATCATAGCAGCTGAAGGTTATGTCAGAAAAATGGGATGTACAGAACAGTAGAAACAGAGAACCAAAAGATGCAAGTTATAAGACTCGAAGAGGTCAGTTGAGATAGTGAAAGAAGTTGATAAATAGATTTTTTTTTAAAATTGAAGACAGAAAGCCAGTGTAAATGAACAACTGATGATTGCAATGTCAAATATGGTGCAGGTAGTATGAGTTTTGAATAAGCTAATGTTTATGGAGAATGGAGGATGGGAAGAATGACTTTGAAAATAAATTGAACTGGAATACAGAAAACATAGTTGAAGACTTCAATGGCAGTGGTTCCAATACAATAAATATGGGAATCCATTGTGGAAGCACAAGTAAACCACTTCAGTGATGGACAAGTGATGTTTTACTCTACATAAAATAGGATGCTGTGATTTGATATAAATTGAATCCAAGTGCTTGGATCAGCAACAAAGAAGAGTTTATTTGGAGGAGCCAAAATGATTCAGTTTTCCTGGTGTTTGTTGAAAAGCACCCTTAATTCAACCTAATATAAGTCAATGGTCTGACAGCACACAGTGTTCATCCTGAAATCAAGGAAACTGGTGAAGACTGTTGTCAACAGATATTTGATTCCCTGACTGTGGAGTAACTGAGGCATTCACCTGGGTGACAACAGAAGAGAAAATAGCTCAGGGATGGGCAGGACTGACAGCTGAATATTCCAGGATACAAATGCTACAGGAAGGATAGAAAGGGAGACAAAAGAGGAGGGAAATGGGGAAGAGGAAGGGATAGCATCACAGCTATGCTAAAGGAGGATATTCTCGGAAATACATCCAGGGAAGTTATTTGGGTGGAACTGAGAAATAAGAAAGGGATGATCACCTTATTGGGATTGTATGATAGACCCCATCAATAGTCAGAGGGAAATTGAGAAACAAACTTGTAAGGAGATCTCAGCTATCTGTAAAGATAATAGGGTAGTTATGGTAGGAGATTTTAAACTTTCCAAACATAGACTGGGACTGCCATAGTGTTAAAGATTTAGATGGAGTGGAACTTGTTAAGTGCGTACAAGACAATTTTCTCGCTCAGTATGTGGATGTGCCTACTAGAGAAGATGCAAAACTTGACCTACTCTTGGGAAATAAGGCAGGACAGGTGACTGAGGTGTCAGTGGGGGAGCACTTTGGGGCCAGCGACCATAATTCTATTCATTTTAAAATTGTGATGGAAAAGGTTAGACCAGATCTAAAAGTTGAAGTTCTAAATATGAAAGGCCAATTTTGACAGTATTGGGCAAGAACATTCAAAAGCTGATTGGAGGCAAATGTTCGCAGATAAAGGGACGGCTGGAAAATGGGAAGCCTTCAGAAATGAACTAACAAGAATCCAGAGAAAGTATATCCCTGTCAGGGTGAAAGGAAAGGCTGGTAGGTATAGGGAATGCTGGATGACTAAATAAATTGAGGGTTTGGCTAAGAAGAAGAAGGAAACATGTCTCAGGTATAGACAGGATAGATTGAGTGATTCCTTAGAAGAGTATAAAGAAAGTAGGAGGAAACTTAAGAGGGAGGTCAGGAGGGCAAAACGGGGACATGAGATAGTTTTGGCAAATTGGATTCTCCTTAATTCTAAGGGATTTTGCAAATATATTAAGGACAAAAAGGGTAACTAGGTAGAGAATAGGGCCCCTCAAAGATCAGCAAGGCAGCCTTTGTGTGGAGCTGCAGAAAATGGGGGAGATACTAAGTGAATATTTTGCATCAGTATTTACTGTGGGAAAAGGATATGGAACATATAGACTGTAGGGAAATAGATGGTGACACCTTGCAAAATGTCCAGATTACAGAGGAGAAAGTGCTGGATGGTTAAAGGTGATAAATCCCCAGGACCTGATCAGGTGTACCCGAACACTTTGTGGGAAGCTACAGAAATGATTGCTGGGCCTCTTGCTGAGATATTTGCATCATCGATAGTCACAGGTGAGGTGCCAGAAGACCGGAGGTTGGCAAACGTGGTGCCACTGTTTAAGAAGGACGGTAAAGACAAGCCAGGAAACTATAGAGCGGTGAGCCTGACGTCGGTGGTGGACAAGTTGTTGGAGGGAATCCTGAGGGACAGGATGTACATGTATTTGGAAAGGCAAGGACGGATTCAGGATAATCAACATGGCTTTGTGCATGGGAAATCATGTCTCAAATTTGATTGAGTTTTTTGAAGTAACAAAGAAGATTGATGAGGGCAGAGCAGTAGATGTGATCTATATGGACTTCAGTAAGGCATTCGACAAGGTTCCCCATGGGACACTGATTAGCAAGGTTAGATCTCATGGAATAAAGGGAGAACTAGCCATTTGGATACAGAACTGGCTCAAAGGTAGAAGACAGAGGGTGATGGTGGAGGGTTGTTTTTCAGACTGGAAGCCTGTGACCAGTGGAGTGCCACAAGGATCGGTGCTGGGCCCTCTACTTTTTATCATTTACATAAATGGTTTGAATGCAAGCATAAGAGGTACAGTTAGTAAGTTTGCAGATGACACCAAAACTGGAGGTGTAGTGGACAGCGAAGAGGATTACCCTCAGATTACAACAGGATCTGGACCAGATGGACCAACGGGCTGAGAAGTGGCAGATGGAGTTTAATTCAGATAAGCGTGAGGTGCTGCATTTTGGGAAAGCAAATCTTAGCAGGATTTATACACTTAATGGTAAGGTCCTAGGGAGTGTTGCTGAACAAAGAGACCTTGGAGTGCAGGTTCATAGCTCCTTGAAAGTGGAGTTGCGGGTAGATAAATAGTGAAGGCGGCGTTTGGTATGCTTTCCTTTATTGGTCAGTGTATTGAGTACAGGAGTTGGGAGGTCATGTGGCTGCACAGGACATTGGTTAGGCTACTGTTGGAATATTGCATGCAATTCTGGTCTCCTTCCTATCTGAAAGATGTTGTGAAACTTGAAAGGGTTCAGAAAAGATTTACAAGGATGTTGCCAGGGTTGGAAGATCTGAGCGACAAGGAGAGGCTGAACAGGCTGGGGCTGTTTTCCCTGGAGCATCAGCAGCTGAGGGGTAACCTTATAGAGGTTTACAAAATTATGAGGAACATGGATAGGATAAATAGACAAAGTCTTTTCCCAGGGGTCAGGAAGTCCAGAATTAGAGGGCATAGGTTTAGTGTGAGAGGGGAAAGATATAAAAGAGACCCAAAGGGCAACTTTTTCCACACAGAGGGTGGTACATGTATGAAATGAGCTGCCAGAGAATGTTGTGGAGGCTGGTACAATTGCCACATTTAAGAGGCATTTGGATGGGTATAGCAATAAGAAAGGTTTGGAGGGATATGGGCCGGGTACTGGCAGGTGGGACTCGATTGGGTTAGGATATCTGGTCGGCACGGACGGGTTGAACTGAAGGGTCTGCTTCCATTCTGTACATCTCTAATGACTCTAAATAAGATGTAATAGTATTATTGAAAGGCAAGGTCAGAGGAAGAGGAATGGATAGACAAGGCAGCAGAGCAAAAGTTGAAAGCAAGATAGTTAAACAGATTGAAACGTGCAAATTAACTACACAGGCCATTGCAGAAAGCCAAACATAATGGTGGATGTCAAAATGAAAGAAGTTGTTCCAACAGCTGATGGAATGATTGGAGGTAGAATCCTTCTGACAATAAGTAACAATATAGGAGGTCTTTTCCAGAGCTGAATTGGGTGCGTGTTTCAGTGGGAAAGACTCAGGGAAGCAGTGTGGAGGGAAACCAATAATACACAAGCGAGTCTCGCCTGAAATCAACATAGTAACGAAATGAAATTCAGTCCAAAACCTAACAGAACGTAGCTCAAGGAGGCCTGTTTAATGGGACTTAAGTGAAGGGGTATAAGAGAAACCAGAACAAGTATAGCCTTTGAGCAGAGCAATCGCATTCCCTCTTCTGATAAGAATTTTAAACAAAACCATATTATCCATTCCTCTCCCTATTATCAGTTTGATTGTTTTCAATCTAACGACAGTCGATACAGTTTAGTCTGAACTAAAAATTGAATAAAGCGCGTTAGCCAATAATCGAAAGCGGACAATCGTATAGTCTCCAGCCTTCACGGGCCGCAGGGAATATAATCCAATACCAGACCGCCATTTAAACTGGAGAGTGAGAGAAAAAAAATCTTTCCAGGGAAGAGTGTCCGGAGTTGTACGTTTCCCAGGATTCTGGGCTGGCTCCTACGGTTACCTTGTTCACAGAGATTTCAAACTTGGCATTGCAACCTGGTAACAGCTGGGACCAGGTTTGCCGGAGGCTGCTACAAAGAAGCCGTGCAGCTGAACCAGATGGAAGAAAAGCCGAACAATAAATTGGCCGAGTTTTGCTAAGATCTCGGCGACCAGGAGTCTTGAATCAATGATATTTGGGGGGAGGGTGAGTGTCAGCACACTTTTACACAAACAAGTGTCAACCAGCCCTGAGCAGCTATTCTTACATCCAGCTGGAAATAGTTCTAATTTACCTCTTACGAAGTTCAAATTCCTCTTTAAAAGAAATCGACACCAATCCAACTCCTCAGCCGGGTTCTGCCTGTACTGGAAAGAACGTTCAGTCATAGAGCCGGAGTGTGGAGACGAACAGCAAAGCCCACTGAAACTGTACGGATTTGCTTTTATCAGCCAAATTCAACAGATATTGCTTTTCCGGAACTCTCAAGTTTGTGATTTTTGTTGCGACCTGTGTTTGCCTTCGAGACAAGAAGTTGAAAAGCTGACGATACAGACTATACGATGGGTATTGGTTCTTGTTTGTCTCCTCCTCCACCCCATGGGGCGACCAACTCTTGATCAGTCTCGGGCCGTAATTAACAAGCCCATTACCACATCATTTCCTCTCTGTCCAGTTTCCTCAGGCAGACACCCGGGGGGGAGAAAGAGGTGTATGGAAGTGGGAATATGTATTTGAGGCGTAGGGCCGGAGATCCGACCAAGTGAAAATCAGACCCCGTCTGTTGAGATTTCACCGCGCGTTCCTTTGCAATTGGAAAACCAATTGCACCTTTTCAGTGTTAAACAACCCGCATGATAAAGTTCATCACAAAGTAGTTTTGCAAATAGAGTCTAGAGTCATTCGAGTTGCATAGCATGCAAACAGACGCTCCGGTCCAAGTCGTTCATGTCAACCAGCTATCTTAAATTAATCTAGTCCCATTTGCCAGCTAGGCCCATATCCCCTAAACCCTTCCTATTCATGTATTCATCCAGATGTCTTTGAAATGTTGTAATTTTACCAGGTTCCACACTTCCTCTGGCAGCTCATTACATACATGCACCAACCTTTGCTTGAAAAAGGTGTCCTTTAGGTCTCTTTTAAATCTTTCCCCTATCAGGCTAAAGCTGGGGACTCCCCAACCCCAAAGAAAAGATCTTGTTTATTTACTCTATCCATGCCCCAAACCTCTATAAGGTCACCCCTTAGCCTCTGGTGCTCCAGGGAAAATCTTATGTAACCATCAATCTAATTCACACCTATTGACTGAATTTGTTTCCAAATCAAACAGAACATTTGCTATTCAGATTTAAATCAAATTGTAAAGCTAACATACCATACAAGAATGCTTGCTGTGTTCTTCCAGCCTCCTGCTTGTCTATGCTGGATTCCAGCATCTGCAGTTTTATTGTCTCTGATAGGTATTCTTGTTTTTGTCTTTTATATACAGCATTAGCTGATCTCACCTTGATTTGCAGGGTATAAACAATAGAAGTGTTCTAACTTGAGATGTTGATGTTAAAATGCATTGATATATGATGGTGGATTGAGCCAAGTCTGTTCTTATTAAAGAGTACTGGGGATTTTTTTTAACAGAACATCATTCCATTATTCTCTACATATTTTGTAAATCAGTGACCTTGGTTATCTACTGAGGAATTAAAACTTTGTCCCTAACATTCCCTTCTAACTTTTTCTGAAGCATGTACACAAAAATCTGAACCAAGCTAAATTTTATATTTTGCACTGAGAAGAAAAATCATGGCCTGTTTTTGCAGTTTTCATTTTGAATCACAGAAGGAGGCCATTCAACCCATTGTGTTTATACAGGCTCCCAAAAGAGCTACCCAGCTAGCCTCACTCTCCGCCATATCTCCATAGTCCACATTTTAACAATAAAATGCAAATGAATTGAACATCCTTCTTCTCTCTGTTTCTGTCCAGAACATGAAGGAAGTATAGGAGTGGGAGCCACAACAGGACATTAGGTAGAGTACTTTTGGAATACTACAGCCAATTCTGGTCTTCCTGCTATAGGAAGGATGCTGTGAAACTTAAAAGGGTTCAGAAAAGATTTACAAAAATTTTGCTAGGGTTGGAGGGTTTGAGCTACAGGGAGAGGCTGAATAGGCTGGGGTTGCTTTCCCTGAATCTTTGGGGACTGAGGGGTGATCTTGTAGAAGTTTACAAAAGCATGAGGGGCATAGATAGTCATAGAGACATAAAGATCGACAGCACAGAAACAAACCTTTGGTCCAACTTGTCCATGCAGACTAGATATACCAACCAATCTAGTCCCAACTGCCAGCAACAGGCCCATATCCCTCCAAGCCTTTGCTATTCATTTATCCATCCAAATGCCCTTTAAATGTTGCAATTGTACCAGCTTCCACCACTTCCTCGAGCAGCTCATTCCATATACATACATACCACTCTCTGAGTGAAAAGATTGCCCGTTAGGTCTCTTTTATAGCTTTCCTTTCTCATCCTAAATCTATACCCTCTAGTTCTGGACTCCCCCACCCCAGGGAAAAGACTTTGTCTATTTACCCTATCCATGACCCTCATAATTTGTAAACCTCTGTAAGGTCACCCCTCAGCCTCCGACGCTCCAGGGAAAACAGCCCCAGCCTGTTCAGCCTCTCCCTATAGCTCAAATGGAGGGGAGTCAAAGGGAGGGGAGTCCAAAACTAGAGGGCATTGGTTTGAGGTAAGAAGAGAAAGATTTAAAAAGAACCTAAAGGGAAACATTTTCATGCAGAAGATGGTGTGCGTTTGGAATGAGGTGCCAGAGGAGGTGGTGGGGGCTGTGATTCCTGTATTCTTGAACCTTTCATATATCATTTACGGGGTAGGCAATGGCCAAGTGCTCACTGAGCTTGTAGGTTTCTTTGCAGATGTTTCATCACCATCTAGGTAACATCATCAGCACGCCTCTGCTGAAGCGTAGATATTCTTCCTGCTTGCTATTTATGTGTCTGGTCTGCTGGAGTTGGTGGTGTTATTTCTGATTTTATTGCTGTCTCTGTTTCTTAGTGGTTGGTATATGGGATGCAACTCTACATGTTTGCGAATGGAGTTCCAAGTTGAGTGCTGAAAATGTGTTGCTGGAAAGGCGTAACAGGTCAGGCAGCATCCAAGGAGCAGGAAAATCGACGTTTCGGGCATGAGCCCTTTTTCTCTTGCTCCTTGGATGCTGCCTGACCTGCTGCGCCTTTCCAGCAACACATTTTCAGCTCTGATCTTCAGCATCTGCAGTCCTCACTTTCTCCTTCCAAGTTGAGTGCCAGGTTTCCAGGAATTCCCATGTGTGTATCTTTTTGGCTTGACTAGAATGGATATGTTGTCCCAGTTGAATTGGTTTCCTTCATTGTCCGTGTGTATGAATACAAGTGATAGCTGGTCATGTCTCTCGGTGGCTAGAATCAGAGAATAGAACCATAGAATCGCTACAGTGTGGAAACAGGCCCTTCCACCCAACAAGTCCACACTGATCCTCTGAAGAGTAACCCACCTAGACCCATTCCTCTATCCTATTATCCTACATTTACCCTTGATTAATGCACCTAATCTACACATTCCTGAACACTATGGACAATTTAACATGACCAATTCACTAACCTGCACCTAGAGTCATAGTCATAGAGATGTAATTGGTGTGTGTACATCCTGGTGGCCAATTCCCTTCTTGTTTGTCCTATGTAGTTTTTTGGTAGTCTTTACATGGTATTTTGTATAACTATAACATTAGTACCACTTGGCCCAGGATCAGACTATTAATCCAGGGGACCTGGGTTCAAATCTCACCTCAGCAGATGGTGGAATTTGAAATCAGTAATAATCTGGGAATAAGAGTCTAATAATGACCATGAAAACATTGCCAATTGTCAGGAAAAGCCCATTAGATTCACTAATGTCCTTTAGGGAAAGAAATCTGCCATCCTATGGCCTACATGTGACTCCAGCCAAACCCTCCCCCCCTCCCCCACCCCTATCAATGTGGTTGATACCTAACTTCCCTCTGGGCAATTAGGGATGAACAATATGTGATGGTTGAGCTAGTGACACCCTCATTCCATGAATACATTTTTAAAAAATCATATGCCTGACACCAGGCTCCCAAAAATCAACAAACCTTCTCAAAAGTTATTCATGGCAGAAGACTCACAGGAGTACCATGGAAACACTTTAGAGATGTCCTCAAAACATCCCTGACAAGATGAAAGATCCCTGAAAGAGCTCCACCAAATGCTTTAGATTGACCAAAACAGAGAAGATTCATTTGGAAACACACCAGATATAGTGAGAAACTTTCATAAAGAACACACAGAGGTGATATTAAAGCATAAGAAAGAGCACATACATCTCCACCTCCTCATCTACATGACCTTTGAAGTGCCACTTATCCTGAAATATGGCAAAGTCTGTAGATCACAGATTGGACTTATCACTTATCTTGGAACCCATTGAAATCCAAATGAGAGTTGGTCATCTTTCTCTAAGGATTTGCCTAAGTAGAAAATTAGAGGCTTAGTCATTTTTTTTGAGGAATTAACCAAAAGGATTGTGAGGGCAGAGCCGTTGGGTTTCAGTAAATCCTTTGACAAGGTTCTGCATGGGAGACTAATTAGTAAGGTTAAATCCACGGGATTCAGGGTGAGCTTGCCAATTGGATACAAAATTGGCTTAATGGCAGGAGATGGAGAGTGATGGTGGAGGTTTGTTTTTCAACTAGAGGCCTGTAGCCAGCAGTATTCCACAGGAATCAGCTCTGTGTTCACTTTTGTTTGTCACTTACATAAATGATTTAGATGAGAATATAGGAAGCATGGTTAGTAAGTTTGTGGATGACACCAAAACTGGAGATATAGTGGACAGTGAAGAAGATTATCTAAGATTACAAAAAGATCTTCATCAATTGGGTCAATGGTGTGAGGAGTGGCAGATGGAGTTTAATTTGGATAAATGTAAGATCTTGCATTGTGGTAAAACAAACAAGGGCAGGACTTATACAATTAAAAGTAAGGCAGTCCTGATTAAGGGTTAAGCCCGAAACGTCAATTCTCTTGCTCCTCAGATTCTGCCTGACCTGCTGTGCTTTTTCCAGTGCCACACTTTATCGACTCTGACTTCTCCAGTATTTGCAGTCTTCACTTTCTCCTTGGGTAGTGTTGTAAACCTGAAAGATCTTGTGGTTCAGGTACATAATTCTTTGAAATTTGCAACATATGTAGACAGGGTGGTTAAGAAGGCATTTAGCACACTTGCCTTCATTGTTCAGACCTTCAAGTATAGGAGTTGGAAAGTCATGATGAGGCTGTACACGATGTTGGTGAGGTCTCTTCTGGAGTACTGTGTCCAGTTCTGGTCATCCTATTATAGGAAGGATATTATCAAGCTAGACAGGGTTCAGAAATTATTTACCAGGTTGTTACCAAAATGGAAGGTTTGAGTTGTAGGGATAGGCTGCGACATTTTTCACTCGATGATTGGTGGTTGAGAGGTGACCGTATAGAAGTTTACAAAATCATGAGGGGTACAGATAAGTTGAATGGCAAGTATCTTTTCTCGATAGTGGGGAATTTCAAGACTATGAGGCATATTTTTAAGGTGAGCGGAGAATGATTGAAAGGGACATGAGGGGTAACCTTTTTAACACAGAGAGTGGTTTGTGTGTGGAATGAACTTCCAGAGGAAGTGGTGGATGCAGGTACAGTTTCAATATTTAAAAGACATTTGGATAAGTATGTGAAACGGAGAGGTTTGGAGGGATATGGGCCAAGCACAGGCAGATGGGACTTGTTTAGTTCGGGATAATGGTCGGCATGGACTGGTTGGACTGAAGAGTCTGTTTCAGTGCTGTCTGATTTTATGACTCTGACTGCATCAGTTTAAAAACTGTAAAATGGACATGACATTATTGATTTTCTAGGGTACTATTTGATTTTTCACTAGTGACTTTTTTCCCCCATGAAATTAGAATCTGCCAGTCAGCTCAGCTATTCTGCGCCAATTATAGTCGTATTGTTCGTGAACTTCAGTATTGTCAGACTGATTTTTTTCTTAATGTCAGGTTCATCAAACATGTGCTCATTTGCCAAATAAATGACTGCCCTTACATTGCTTAATGCTCCTGTCATGGCTAATCTGCATGTGGTTCCTACCTGACACCAATACTTCACCCTGGAGTTCTTTGCTTCAAGTTCCAACTTGCAAATCCCAATGCTGTGATTGATTATGAATTCCTGTCTGTTTACAGGAATTCCTCTCCCCTCCAAAAAGTAGCAGTATCAGGAAAGAGCTGCAGCTGGGTAGAGTTTTGATTAGATAACCAAGGAGAAAAGTGTGTTTGTGTGAAGTGGAGACAGCAGTTTGAAGAAAAGTACTTCTCTTAAATGTGGGGCATTTGGAGGGAAAAGTACATCTGTTATCTCGAAGGCAAAGTGTTTCTCCATGAACCCAGCAATTTGGTGAAGAGGGGAGTGCCTCTGAGAAAGAAAGGGTGTGTCTGTAGTTTTTAAGTAATTCTGACACAGTTCGTTGAAGAAGGTCAAACTGGAATGTTATTTAATTTTTTATATTTAAAATCCTAATAACTGTAAATTAAGAATTTTCAAAGTTAAAATTGAATTATTTTTCATGAAAATATTCAGAATTTTTAAGTAGGAAGCACTGAGACTCCTCCCTGACTGAAATGTGCCGATATAGCTGGGTAATGAATCCTGTAACTAATTGTATATCATTCTAAATGTTCTGCCTACAACCTTGCTACAAGAGTACCAGATTTGATGCTTGGTCTGTGCTGTGGATCACAGCCAGGCCAGCAGTGGAGATTCTGGATTTAGCCTGGAATAGTTGCAGATTAGGTAGGTGGAAAGTTATTCCAACATTATTCATAGTTCTGATAAAGAATCTAATAGCAAATTCCATGGCGGAATGAAATAACGCCCTGTTAGCAACAAGCATTTTCACGTAATTGTTAAGCTATTATCCAAACAGTAAGCCTAGCATTTTGACAGACAGTTTTAATTACCGTGTTTTGGAGACCCAGCATTAAAGCAAAACAAATTATTCAATCAACATTGATTGAAAGCAATGTTCCACAACACCACCCGCAACATATGTCATTGTGAGAAAACTGAACCAGCAAAGATAATGAAGTAAAGTAATTTCTTCTTTTTCAATTTTAATTTCACATGGACAAACCTTACGCAATTTGCTGAATGACACTATCGCTGTCATATTTGTAAAAGCCTCTGTTCAGATTGAATTTAAACAGCAATTGAAGCAAGGAAAGGTTAGGAGGACACAAAGAAAAGCACCACTCTACTCAAAGGAGGCAAGTATGAAAATAGAACCGATAGATTTTTCTGTAATAATTGTTGATTTTTGTCTGAGGTGTAGCAAAGTAATTGAAAATGTCAAATAAAAACATCCATCGCTGGAGATTTGAACAAAAATACAAAATGCTGGAAGTCATTATCAGGAAAATCACCATCTGTGGCAACAATAGATAAGTTAACATTGCAGCTACAAGTATTCTGTTTTGGAAACTTTTTTTTTGTTTTGGAAATAAAGCAAATATCCTTTTTGGATATATCCAGTCATACGTATACAACTAATATATTGTATTTTCTCCAGTGATCACTTTGTAATTCCATCATCTTAATGCATAACATTGATCTTTCTTTTGTTTTCCATACAGCTTACTTTCTAGGCACAAAATAAAGGAAGCAGGAACAGAAACTGGGCCCCTAGAACAACACCAAGTGTGAAAAATATTATGCAAATAAAATGCAATCGTTTACAAGTGTCCTTGTCTCACTTTCCAATTCACCACCAGTTAGGTCACATTTACAGATGCTGCTAGGAAAGTTATGTTGCAAAATTTATCAGAGGTGTACATGACAAGGACACGGAGTAAAAAGTGATTGCATTTGGAAAACCTGACATGCAATTGCCAAGTCATGATTGAGAATACAGGGGAGTCCCCCTTCAAACTGAGTGCTGTGCTGACTTCAGGAATTTGCATCTCGACCTAATCTCCATTTTCAGTTTCATAGAATTCAGTTTCTTCGTGGAAGCTGCTGGACTATGCAAAAACATCAGCTGGCAGCTTTGAAAGAGCATCTACCTGCAACCACTCAGTTCTAGTTATCCTCATCTCCACTGTGGAGAAGCTGCCAATCATGTCAACTGTCAAGTTGGTAGAATGGATAGAACCTTTGGTTTACAGACTATGGTATGTGTTTTCATTTATCAATGGGAAAGATTAGAACTGGCAAAATGGTAATTTTGTACAATACCACAACAAAATAACAACAACTTGCATTAACATTTCAATTTAATATGGCAAGTATTATCAAACAAAATTAGAAATCAAGCCTCATAAGCAGAAAGGGAGACGCAATGGAAGATGAAGTGAAGGTGATCAAAGGTGTGCAAGCTGCCATGTCTGAGCCAGAACTTAGGTATTGGTGCGTTATTACAGAAAATTCATACGTAATTTGGCCTCCATCCTGGCACTCTTACATCTGCTATTGAGAAAGGGTCAGCCTTGGAAACGGTCTCACAGGCAAGATGTAGCATTTCAGAAAGTGAAGAAGTAGCTATTGTCATTTAAGATGTTGGCACAGTATGATCCCAAGTGAGATATGGTGCTGAGATGCGATGCCTACACATATGGTATTAGGGTCGTATTGGCTCACCATTGGCCTAGTGGAGAGGAACACTTGATAGCATATGTTTCCCATACTTTGACTGATGCTGACTAAAAATACACACAGATAGAGGAGGAAGGTTTGGTGGTCATCTTTGGTGTTAGAAAATTCCACTAATACCTTTATTTATGAATTACAGATATAAATCTGTAATAGTAATAGATCACAACCACTACTTGGGCTAGTTAAACAGGACAGGGCCATGCCACCCACAGTTTCAGGTCCAATCCAGTGGTGAGCTCTTATTCTGAGTGTATATAATTAAAAGTTAGAACTACATCCAGGAGGCCAAATAGCAAATGGAGATGCCTTGAGCTGCTTCCCTCTGGTGGTTACAGTGGTGCCTCCCCCAAAGGAGTCCATTCTGCTTTTAAACTTTCTGGCCACACGTTGGGCACCACTGACTGTATCAGACTGAGGACACGAAAGGATGCGTTCCTGGCAAAACTGAAACAAGCTGGTGGTGATGGAGCAAACAAAAAGGCTACCACTACCAACATTGAAACCTGTCTGAATCCAGCAAGACCAGATCACCATAGAGGATGGCATTTTTATTACGGGAGCAAGAGTGATTCTCCTGAACAAAGGTCACCATCAGATACTTGCTGACCTCCATCAGGGTCATCCAGAGGTTTTCAAAATAAAGATGATGGTGAGAAGTTATGTCTAGTGGCCAGTATTGGATGTCAACATAGCCCCATTGGTGCAGCTGTGTCCAGAGTACAAACAAGGACAAAATTTACTACATTCATGGCAATGGTTAGGTAAATCCTGGACTCAGTTACATGTCAGCTATGCTGGTTCTTTCGTGGGCTTTATGCACTTAGTCATTGTGGTCTCCCATTCAAAGTGGTTGGAAATATATAGAGTTCAATCGGCAGACAAGGGGACAATGATTGAAAAGCTGCAAGCATCTTTTGCAATACACAGACTTTCAAAGGCATTGTCACAGATAACGGGTCATCATTTACCAGCAGGGAATTCAAGTATTTCCTAAAGTCAAATGTAAGGACAGCTCTGTACTATCCATCATTCAATAGTCTGGCATAAAGAGTGGTCCAAACTTTAAAGGTAGGCTTAAAGGAACAGCCTGGAGGATTTAAGATGGCAGCAACCCAGTGGATCTGCCCTGCTAAGCTCTGCAACAGAACCCAGACAACGTGGCACACTCACCACCTACCCTTCATTACCAATGTGGTAGAAACAGTTATTTTTTTACCCTTACAATTGTTCAGTGTCAGTTTAAAAGAGGTAGGAAAATGACCAAAGGGAAGGGACCATGAGGATTGCAGCAAGCAGAGGCCACTCCCCCCCACAACAACAAATATGACTATGGCCGCAGTGTCAGTCTTCGCGATCGCTCCAGGGACTTAGTTGCAGAGTAGAGCAGAGTTTGTGAAACTCCAAGAGAAGATTGACTCAGCAATGGAGGAGACCTGGGCCAGGCTTGAACCGCTCTCAGTCATGCTGCAGAAGAATGACCAGGAGATCCAACGTTTCAGGCAGTGTGTCAGGGAGGTAGTGCAATGTGTTGTGGCCTCCAAAACCACAGCGGAATCCTCGGCAGGTCATGTTCATGCCCCGGAACAGTGGGTACGGACCTTGGAGGAGCAAGTCGACAATCTCGAAAATCGAGGCCATTGGAAGAACATCCGTCTGGTGGGGCTTCCAGAACGGGAAGAGGAAGAAGGCCAGCTCGTCAGCTTCTTAGAGCAATGGCTCCTGCAGTTTTTGAAGCTGGAAGTCGAGGCAGGCTGGGTGCGAGTCATGCGGGCCCACCAGGTCGCAGTGCACAGGCTCCGATCGGACCAGCGCCTTCGCCTGGTCTAGTGCGACTCCAGCACTACAGAGATAAGCAAATGATGCTGGAAGCCTCTAGAGCACTGGGGAAGGATCGTTAGGCTCTGGTATATAAAGGATCATGAATTATGCTTTTCCAAGACTTTTCTACAGTCATGATTTGTAAGAAGGAGGCCTTTGATGAGGTAAAAAGGCAGCTAAGGGACTCGAATGTCCAGTATTCCGTTAGATTTCCGGCAACATTACATTTCAGCCATGGAGGGTCCGTGTTCAATTTTGACTCACCGAAAAAAGCAAAGGACTTTCTGGATGCTTTGAAATAGACTGGCTGGCTTGAATAATATGGCAATAATGTTTATTTTGCTTTTCCCTTTAATTTTACTGGTTTACCTGGTTGACGGGGACATATTTGATTTATTTTGTTTTCTCTCTTCTTCTCCCTTCTCTCTCCCCTCCTATCATGCTTTATTTTTCTTTTCATTTCCTTTTGGTTTTCTCTTCTGGTATGGGATGGGGGAGCGTGATTGGGGGAGGTGGGGGAAGTTACATATTTCTGTTCTACCAGGAGTGCCTATGGTTACAGTATGGATGGGACGGATTGAGTACCCACTTTTAACTTTCTTGTTATAAGATGTGTGTATTTTTTCTTAACTTTGTGTTGCCTGGGGCGGATGCATGGCTTCAGCTGGAAGCCATGGAGGGGTTAGTGGGTAGTATGAGTGCCCCCTGTGGGCAACGAGGAAAGTCTCATTTCATTTGTATTTTCTGTTGGTATAATATAGAACATAACATAGAACAATACAGCACAGAACAGGCCCTTCGGCCCACGATGTTGTGCCGAACATCTATCCTAGATTAAGCACCCATCCATGTACCTATCCAATTGCCGCTTAAAGGTCGTCAATGATTCTGACTCTACCACTGCCACGGGCAGCGCATTCCATGCCCCCACCACTCTCTGGGTAAAGAACCCACCCCTGACATCTCCCCTATACCTTCCACCCTTCACCTTAAATTTATGTCCCCTTGTAATATTCTGTTGTACCCGGGGAAAAAGTTTCTGACTGTCTACTCTATCTATTCCTCTGATCATCTTATAAACCTCTATCAAGTCACCCCTCATCCTTCGCTGTTCCAACGAGAAAAGGCAGAGAACTCTCAACCTGTCCTCGTACGACCTATTCTCCATTCCAGGCAACATCCTGGTAAATCTTCTCTGCACCCTCTCCAAAGCTTCCACGTCTTTCCTAAAGTGAGGCGACCAGAACTGCACACAGTACTCCAAATGTGGCCTAACCAAAGTCCTGTACAGCTGCAACATCACTTCACGACTCTTGAATTCAATCCCTTTGCTAATGAACGCTAATACACCATAGGCCTTCTTACAAGCTCTATCCACCTGAGTGGCAACTTTCAAAGATCTATGTACATAGACCCCAAGATGCCTCTGTTCCTCCACCTAACTAAGAACCCTACCGTTAACCCTGTATTCCGCATTCTTATTTGTTCTTCCAAAATGGACAACCTCACACTTGGCAGGGTTGAACTCCATCTGCCACTCCTCAGCCCAGCTCTGCATCATATCTAAGTCCCTTTGCAGCCGACAACAGCCCTCCTCACTGTCCACAACTCCACCAATCTTCGTATCATCTGCAAATTTACTGACCCACCCTTCGACTCCCTCATCCAAGTCATTAATAAAAAATACAAACAGCAGAGGACCCAGAACTGATCCCTGCGGAACTCCACTTGTAACTGGGCTCCAGGCTGAATATTTACCATCTACCACCACTCTCTGACTTCGACCGGTTAGCCAGTTTTCAATCCAATTGGCCAAATTTCCCTCTATCCCATGCCTCCTGACTTTCCGCATAAGCCTACCATGGGGAACCTTATCAAATGCCTTACTAAAATCCATGTACACTACATCCACTGCTCTACCCTCATCCACATGCTTGGTCACCTCCTCAAAGAATTCAATAAGACTTGTAAGGCAAGACCTACCCTTCACAAATCCGTGCTGGCTGTCCCTAATCAAGCAGTGTCTTTCCAGATACTCATAAATCCTATCCCTCAGTACCCTATCCCATTTCCAGATACTCATAAATCCTAGCCCTTGGTATGTTGTAGAAGTAGCTGTTAGAAGTTTTGATTTGGTAGTTTTGAAAATTGGATTTTTAAATTTATACAAACTGTTTGGTTGTTTTCACTTGGCACGCTATGAGTGGGGTTCTTCCTCCTTGGTGGGGGAGGTGGGGGGGTGCGGTGTCACGGATTGTTTCTGACGCTATGGCGAGTCATTCATTCAAATGATGCACCTGGAATGTTAAGGGGACTCATTCACCAATTAAGAGAAAAAAAGATACTTTCAAGCCTTAAAAAAGAGAGGGTCGACATCGCCTTGCTGCAAGAAACATATTTATCCGATCAGGAGCACTTGAAGTTACAGCAGGGAGGGTTCAAACAAGCATTTTTCTCATCCTTAAATTTGAAAAGCAGAGGTGTCACCCGGAAGAATCTCCCATTTCAAATGTTAGACCAAATTAAGGATGAATATGAGCTGTTCATAATTCTTAAAGCTTTCATACATGGAGAGGAATATGGGATTTTGAATATATATTGCCCCCGGCACATCCCCTTAAATTTTTAACAGATGCGCTTTCCAGCTTGATGGCCCTCAGGCTGCATCATACAATTGTAGGGGGAGACTTTAATTGTCTTATTGAACCCAAAACACAGGTTATTTGAGTATGGTGACAAACTGGGTAGATATCTAGCGTATCTGGCCAGAAAGAAAAATACCCTCCCCCCCCCAATCTATCACATCAATCAGAAAGAGTGTTGGTACTCTTGCAATGCTAAAAAGATTAATGCAGCGTTTAGGAAGTTCTACTCTGAGCTGTACCAGTCGGAGGGCTGTGAGGACAGATTGGCAAATCCTTTATTAAGACCCTGGACCTTCCAGGTGTAACATCAGAGCAGACATCCTTTCCGAATGTCCCCCTGACAATCCAGGAAATACAGGAGGTGGTGGGGCAGTTCTCGAGTGGTAAAGTGCCCGGCCCAGGTGGATTTCAAAGTGAGTTTTATAAGGAGCTTATAGACATGCTGGCCAGGCCATTCTTGGATATGTACAGCTACTCTTACAGTCAGGACTGCCTCCCATCCTCTCTGAGAGAAGCAGATTTTTTTTTATTCTTAAGAAAGGACTGCTCTTCATACAGGTCCATTTTGTTACTGAACGTGGATTTTAAAATTCTGTCGAAAATGCTGGCGCTAAAGTTGGAGAGGGTTTTGCCTTTCATTGTAAAGGAGGACCAGACAGGTTTTATCAAGGGTTGTTGGTCTACCAACAATATTAGAAGAGTATTAAACATGGTCTGGTATGCTAGCAAGGTTCGATTCCGGGCTTGGTAGTCTCCCTGGATTCAAAGAAAGCATTTGACTGGGTGGAATAGATGTACCTTTTTAATGTACTGGAGCGGTTTGGTCTTGGAGGGGTTTTTGACAAGTGGTTGGCAGTGTGGGTGGTAGTGGTGTGGTGGCAGTGGCAGTTGGTGTAATGGCATTGGGTGGTAGTGACCTGAAAGCAGCGGTTCTCAGTAATGGTATAAGGTCAGATAATTTTAGTATCGGCAGTGGCAGCCAACAACAGTGCCCTCTCTTGCCACTATTATTTACATTGGTGATTGAGTTGCTGATGGAGACCATCCGGAGGGATCTCAACATAATTGCCCTGACTGTAGGGTCAGGCAGGCATAAGATCACCATTTATGTAGATGACATTCTTCTCTTTTTAGGTGATCCAAGGGCATCTGTGCCCCATTTAATACAAGTGATTAATCTCTTTGGTTTGTTCTCAGGATATAAAATTAACTTTATGAAGTTGGAGGCCATGTCTGTGGGGAGCCTTACTAGAATATCCAGTTTTGGGGATGGAACCAGTTTCCCTTTCAGGTCGTCACAGAGAGATTTCCTGTATTTAGGCATTTTTATCACCCTGGCCTTCAATCGATTATATAAAGCTAATTTTGTGCAGTTGCTAGAGAAGATAAGGCAGGACCTTTGGTGCTTGGAGGATCTTCCGACATCTTGGTTGGGTAGAATAATTCTGGTCAAAATGACTCTTCTTCCTCGCTTATTCTATCCCATGTGAATGCTCCCCTTGATGCGGCCTAGGCAAGCACTACAGAGGCTTTACAGTTGGCTTGGATCTTTCATTTGGCATCATAGGCGGCCTCTTATTAAGCTGGACAAATTACAGCTTCTGGAGGGAATGGGAGGTTTGGATTTCCTGGACTTTAAGAAATATCAGTTGAGATCCTTTGTATCCTATGTGGCTGGCTGGACCTGCCAGGACCAGTGGTCAATTTGGTTGGACATTGAGGAGTCCCAGACAAAATGCCCCCTCACCAATTTGTTGTTTATGGACAAGCTCAGGACATTTATGGACCATTGCAGAAACCTGATTGTCCTTAACAAAGTTAAAGCATGGAGAATGATTCGGCAAAGTGAGGGAAACTTACAAAAAACTTTCCCTTTCACTCCCATAGTGGGAATGTTAGGATTCCAGCCAGGGCTGTTTGTCTCTGGCTTTAAGTTCTGGGAATTTAGCAGAGTCTCCTGTTTGGGAGATTTATTTGATGGGGAGATCATGATGTGTTTTGAGCAGCTGAGTCAGAAATATGAGCTATCTATGAGCTATATGAGCTATTAGTTAATTTCAAGTTAGGGACTTTATACATAAAAAGGCTACATTGATGGTTAATCCCTATAACTCAGATATGGAGAGGAGAGTGCTCCAGTCTATGAGCGCTGTCTCGGGCTATTACTGGTCTAATAAATAGCGATGTCTATTACTTGTTAGGAAGTAATGTTTCAAAGGACATTGAGTGGCTATGCGGAATCTGGACTCGGGAATTAGAATCATAGAGTCATAGAAATGTACTGCATGGAAACAGACCCTTCGGTCCAACTCATCAGTGCCATCCAGACATCCCAACCCAATCTAGTCCCACCTGCCAGCACCCGGCCCATATCCCTCCAAAGCCTTCCTATTTATATTCCCATCCAGATTCCTTTTAAATGTTGCTATTGTACAGCCTCCACCACATCCTCTGGCAACTCATTCCATACACGTACCCCCTCTAAGTGAAAACTTTGCCTTTTAAGTCTCTTTTATAGCTTGCCCCTCTCACCCTAAACCTATGCCCTCTAGTTCTGGACTCCCTCACCCCAAGGAAAAGACTTTGTCTATTTACCCTATCCATGCACCTCGACTTTATAAACCTCTATAAGGTCACCCCTCAGCCTCCGACGCTCCAGCCCCAGCCAGTTCAACCTCTCCCTGTAGCTCAAATCCTCCAACTCTGGCAACATCCTTGTAAATCTTTTCTGAATCCTTTCAAGTTTCACAACATCTTTCCAATAGGAAGGAGACCACAAATGCATACAATATTCCAACAGTGACCTAACCAATATCCTGTACAGCCACAACATGACCTCCCAACTCCTGTACTCAATACTCTGACCAATAAAGGAAAGCATACCAAACGCCTTCTTCACTATCCTATCTACCTGCAACTCCACTTTCAAGGAGCTATGAACCTGCAGTCCAAGGTCTCTTTGTTCAGCAACACTCCCTAGGATCTTACCATTGAGTGTATAAGCCCTGCTAAGGGTTGCTTTCCCAAAATGCAGCACCTCACATTTATCTAGATTAAACTTCATCTGCCACTTCTCAGCTCATTGGCCCATCTGATCAAAATCCTGTTGTAATCTAAGGTGACCTTCTTCACTGTCCACTATATCTACAATTTTGGTGTCATCAGTAAACCTACTATCTATACCTCTTAGGCTCACATCCAAATCATTTATATAAATGATGAAAAATAGCAAGGTGAATTGGCCATGCTATGTCGCCCATAGTGTTAGATGCATTAGTCAGAGGGGAAATGGATCTGGGTGGGTTACTCTTCGGAGAGTCAGTGTGGACTGGTTGGGCCGAAGCGCTTGTTTCCACACTGTAGGGAATCTAATCTAATCTAGTGGACCCAGCGTCGATCCTTGTGGCACTCCACTGGTCAAAGGCATCCAGACTGAAAAACAGCCCTACACCACCACCCTCTGTTTTCTACCTTTGAGCCAGTTCTGTATCCAAATGGCTAGTTCTCCCTGTATTCCATGAGATTTCACCTTGCTCACCAGTCTCCCATGGGGAACCTTGTCAAACGGCTTACTGAAATCCATATAGATCACATCTACCACTCTGCCCTCATCAATCCTCTTTGTTACTTCTTCAAAAACTCAATCAAGTTTAGCGGAAATCTCGTCAGAGATGTGTGAGAATGTTTGGGAGAAGGTAACAAAGATTTTGATTTATAACAGGATGCAGGTTATGCAACTGAAGGTATTCCACAGGGCTCATTTGGCACTGAAGCGGCTTGCAAAATTTAAGACAGGAGCATCCCCACCGTGCCCCAAATGTAAAACAGATGTTGGCATTCTTGCCCATTGCTGTTCTTGCCCATTCCCCAGTTATTGGGGTGCCACAGTGAGTGTTTTGGAAGAGGTCTTGGAAACTGAGGTTAAGTTGGATCCAGTGTCCCTCTTCTTGGGTTTACCAAATCTCCCCTGGCTGGACATGCATAGGAAGAAACTGTTTAATATTCTTTCATTCTGTGCGGGGAAGAACATTCTAATGAGCTGGATGTCAGAGAATCCCCTGGAACTATCGGGCTGGTGTAGATTAGTTATGGAGCACAGTTTGTGAGAAGATTTGTAGCTCGGGTGCTCGTTGTTGTGGTTCTGTTTGCCGAGCTGGGAATTTGTATTGCAGACATTTCGTCCCCTGTCTAGTGACATCCTCAGTGCTTAGGAGCCTCCTGTGAAATACTTCTGTGATGTTTCCTCCGGCATTTATAGTGGTTTGTCTCTGCCGCTTCCGGTTGTCAGTTCCAGCTGTCCGCTGCAGTGGCCGGTATATTGGGCACATGGAGCACATCCCCCTGGACCTCCTTACGAGCATGGTGCACCAGAAAATGGAACTGTTCTGCAGAACACGGCAGCCTTTTCTGAATTATATAGATGTAGACTTGTCAGCTACATTGGCGAGGGCCTTTATGTAGTGATGAGGGCTATGTCTAGTGGTCTGGGGACCCCTCGGGAGGGAGGAGTCCTGGACAAATACGGGTTTGCTTACTAATGCTCCCGTTGGTGGGGAGCTTGGGTGGGATTGCGCTGAGTGCAATAACTTAACTGAATATAACTTAATTTACCTTGGTTTAATTTAATTTTTTTCTCTCAGTTATTTATTGAATTGTCGTTTTTGTAGGGTTTTTTTGTCAGTGGTTTGTGGAGTAGCGTAGTAGTTTGTTTTCCATTATTATTGTCATTATATTATAAGGTTGTTATATGATTTTGTAGTGATTTTGTAGTTTTGTGAAAATATTTAAAACCTTTTTTCTCAATAAAAATATTTACAAAAGAAAAAGGAACAGCCTACAGCTTCACTCAACATCAAACTGTCCTGGTTCCTATTAGATTATAGAACTACCCTTCATGCAACTACAGGGATAGCTCCAGCAGAGTTTCTAAAAGGAAGAAGACTCTGCATCAGGTTAAACTTGATTTTCCCAGCCGGATGCAAGATTCCTCTAAGTGAGAGGAGCAGTTTACTTCAGGGGACAATATTTGGTGTTGAAACCATGGGAATAGCCTTGCTTGGGCAATAAAAGTGATCGATACATGGTCACGTCCAATGATGCACAAAGTTTGGGTAGGTTAGGTGGTCCTCAATAAGCATGTGGGCCATGTGAAAGTTGCAACCCCGCAAACAGGCCAGGAGCAAATCATACCCAGCCCCTCAGAACATCCAGCAAGGCTGTCAGAACCTGTGGGTTTTCACCGTTCATCTTTGATGACAAGATGGACACAGCAGCTTCGATACTGTTACAACCTGAAGAAACTGAATCTCTTCCGAGACACTGCAGGCACAAGAGGTGGTCTATGGTCTGGTACTCGCTGCCAGTATCCGAAGCAGCGTTGGAGGAATCAGACTAGTGTGCTAAACACACTGGGAAAGGTGACAAGATAAAGAATGGGCCTATGTCCCAGGACTTAGATGGTAAGGGATGTCCTGATTGGAACAAGGTCAGCCAAATGGATCTCATAGAATATGAGTTCCCTGATTGGGGCTGTTAACTTGATTTAATTAGGGAGCCCTGGCTGACATATATAAACAGAAATGTTAGAGGCTCTGTGCATTCTAGGAGCTGGCTCTGCGCTAGCTGGATCAGTATCATGTACTATGCACATGTAAATAAAATGTGACTTGGTGACGGGATACCCGCCTTTGTGAGCTATTTCAGTTTTGCAGTGGGGTGGCAAGTGTGGGCAGGTAAATGTTACAGGGTGAACATCGTGTCAATTGCTACTGAAAGAAACTGCCTCTCACTTCACAAGTTGCTATGTAGTTCTGTTAAAAGTCAGTCTTTGCTCTTCAGCATTCTACGCTTCAGTGTCAAGCTCAGAAGTCTGTTTGAAACCTATTCACTAATTCAAACTAAAATGGTTGATTTAATATAACTCTTGTTTGAAAACTAATAAGCTGCTATCTGGAGTTGACCCCTTGCATTTCAGCAGAACATTGCCACAACCGGAACTGTGACAGTATCCGAACTGTCTTCAACTCCAGGTGTTCAGATGATAGCCCTTTCCCATCAACAATCATTCATAAGCTAGCTGTTCCTACTGAAAATTGTCGGGGCATTCGACTGTTGCAATATGGCAACATTGTGACATCTTCCTGTGAACTGCACACAAACTTCCATAATTCTCACATTATGATCAGTCATGTTCGATGTTCAGCAATCAAAACCTGTGCAAAATTTTAAAAGGTAGCTGTCTCAAGGAGAGGTGCCATGTGTATCTAATCTAATACTCTTTGGGAAGCCAGTAATCCCAAAGGCAACAATCTGTTCTTGTTGGCTACTTTTCAGATATATACATGTATGCTTACTTTGCAAAGAAACGGACATGATATTTATGGAAAATGGGGGAAGAGGCCAAAAATGCCCAATGATCTCCAGCAAGGCTGGAGGCTAGGATGTGCTGCCAAACCTATTGGCCTGATCTCATTAACATATTGTAGCTCTGTCTCCAATTTTCCAGCCAGCGATATTGACAGTCTGGTGAGCGGACAAGCTAAAGGGGACATCAGCAACAGGAGGTATTGCCACCTGCAACTAAATCTCAGCCAGGTCAATAAAATGCAAAGGAAAAACATTTCTATCTTTCTCTATACCTTTAGATTCAAGGCAATGATCTAATTATAGTCAGATATCAATTGAATCTTAAAATAGGTAAATCACCTGACATTATCACACAGACTTCAAATTCTCTCTGATCTCTTCTGTTAGTCTTGTGCATTCTTCATCAACTATTTTTAACGGAATTTTTAGCCATTGAAAATTAGGAAGTATCTTTATATTCATTAATATTTAGTGAACTAAGATAACATTTTAACCAATCTACTCTGCCTACCATTGAAGTGCATACAGTATCAAAAACTACAGAATGAAGGTAGTCCATAATTAATACATTAATTTCTGGAATTCTACTTGGCAGCAGAGTAGCAGGACAGAGCCCAGGCCTCATCCACTCCCATTTGTTTTATTTCTTATGTTTTCTTTCCCTCTTTTTACTTTTGCACTTTTCCTTTTCTGTTTTCCTCGTTTTCTTTTCTTTAAAGCCTTTTGTGGCAAATCAGCATCATCAGCATGGCACAAGAGCAGGCTATGTGTGGAATAATGGCAACCTCCTGGCAGTCTGAGGGGGCAGCAGGATTGGAGGCAGTGACCTCTCGGACTCCATTCAGTGATCGAAGACAGCAGTAGCATGACATCAGCAGCAAGAGCAGGCCTTTTGTATAATGCTGGCAGCCTCCTGGCCATCCCAGTAATTAAGCGTGGTGGTGTAAGTGGTAGCAACGACATGGGTCTTTCCTGCATTCTGGTCAGTGGCTATAGTGGCAGTAAAGCTCCTCCCAGCAATCCAAGATGGCAGTGTCATCAGCAGCAGCAACAAGAATATGGTTCCTCCCAGTGATTGATGCAAGACTTGCAGGTTGACCAACTATCCAGGCCATGGCTAGGTCTGGGTACATGCATTGGTAGCTGAGCTTTCCAAAGACTTTTATGGAGATAAGTGACTTTAAGATTTTTAAGATCTGAATGTTTTATTTCCTTTTGAGTCTTTTTAAAATTTTTCTGTGTTTTTTTAAGTTCTGGTTTTGTAACCAAGATGGCACCAGAAAATTTCATTTTACTCATGTCTTCCTATGCTTGAGTACACATGACAATAAAATCTATTTCTAATTCTAATTTTTGGGCTATAAATCCTTACAACCGGGAAAATGGCTACAGCTCAGAAAGAGGACATGCAGGCATTGTGTCTAGACTGGTTCTTTGAAGGAGCAACTCACTAAGAAATAGAACTAGGGGGCATAATTTAAAATTAAGGAGTCACCCATTAAAATAGCTGAGAACATTTTTCTTCCCAACAGTGTAGTTGGTCTTTGAAATTTCCAGAGAGAAGCGTTGACAATATCTTTGGTGATTTTTAAGGTGGATGTAGATAGATTCTTGATGAACAAGCAAGTCAGAAGTTATTGAGGGTAGGTAAGAATGCGACACTGTAGACACATATCAGTTCAGTCATAATTTTATTGAATTGTGGAGGAGATTTGAAGGCCAGATGGCCACTCCTGCTTATAATTTTTATATTTTTATGTTCATGGTGCCATCCCCTTGTCTTTCTTTCCCTCGACCTGTATTTTCTCTCCTAATTTCTCTCCTCATGACTGAATCTGTATCAATCACGCTCTCAAGCTTTGCATTCCAGATCCTCATGGTATTACCTCTTTAACAGTACTTTTTGTACTAGACTGTTCTTCTGACAAACCGGTGCCCACATACATAGCTGCATCTGTCAAAACCCTCTGAAACATGTAGATCCAAATCTCTTTTGGTTACTTCATGTGTGTCCTACCTTTTCAAATGAGATAAATTACCTTTTGATGCGATCCTCAGTAGATTTTGCCATAGTTTCTTAGTTTAATCAAATTCTTCATTGGAATCAAAATCATATTCCAAGCTATTATCTTCTCCTTACCTAGTATTCAAAGCTTTTTTTTCAGTAAATCCATGTTTTATAATTTATCTATTTTTTTTGCAGTTCAAGTCTTTTTAAATTTCATCTCTTTTTCCTTTTCAAGTTTTCTGTCCTTTTTCTCTGTCTTAAATTTCTATCTTTTTATCTTTTTCTTTAATTTCAAAAATCGTTTCATTTTTAACTATATCTCAGCTAACTCCAGTTGTGACTTCCCAATTTTAGGGTTTTCTTTCTAGTTCTAAATGTTGAATAATCACTTGAAGCATCTATTCTTACATTATCTTACGTTTACTTCTTGCCCTTCCATTTATCTGTTAATTCTTTCAGTTTAGCTTTTGTCAAAATTTTTTTAATAATCTACTGTTATATCTTACACCCCCAGAAACTTTTGAAAATTCAAAATGGTCTTCAAATTCCAGACATAAACTTCACCAGAATATGGCTACTTTATGTCCAGAGCCACCCTACACCAATTATTTTAAAAAGAAAGACAGATACTTCTTAAATCCAGTGAATTAACAAGTCCTGGATCAGCCAACAATTGTTATGACGAAACAGGTCAGATCTCTGTCTAAGATCTGGCTAGATAAATCATATTTTGTTTCATTTTGTTTTTAACGAAGTGATCTTTCACTGAAACAGAAAATGCAATGCTGCAGATTTCAGTTTCGCAATAAAAAAGGTTATTACACAAAAATGAAGGTAAAATAGAACAAAACAAGCTATTTACATAAAATGTAAATTTAAAGATTTTAAAGCACATGGTAAAAGAGAATAACATCGTTAATCCTAAAAGCACCTTTAACAGTACTCACATGAGGGAGCATGCCCTTCTCTATCACACTTTTAGTGCTTAATTTTAACATGGCTTTAACACATGATCTTGAGCATCTGATAGCATCTTCCTGCAACTTTCATACACCTTTTTCACCTTCAAATAAGCTTTTCAGCGTTTTAGCCAAACATTTCTGGTTTGGAACTTGTACTACGTTCCTTACACTGACCTATTTTTAACAATTCTAAACTATCTTTTCCCTTTCTCAGGACAAAATGCTTTACAATCTAGCTACAGCCAAGATTCCTGCAGAACAGTCCCAACTGAAAGTAAAAATACGTTTCTTTTTTCCAAGAAATGGAAGCTTCCCCTAATGAAAAGAAAAATGAAAGCAATCACTGACTTCCCAAACTGAAAACCATTGCCACCTGCTTGTATTTGTAAATCAAATCGTAAAATTGTCCCAGGGTAAACAAACAGAATTACCATCTTTCTCTCGCGTTGTGTTTTAAAATTAATTACCATGACTATAGAAATACTTACAATTAATCATTAAACCCTTAAAATACCATTAATTCAAATTCAATAAACTAAGCTCAAATAAATAATGTTAAACAATATATAAATTACACACCTTGTCTCACAATTTCATATTTACGGTGTTCAAATTGTTAACTTAAATAATTGTGTGAAACAAGGTAATTAAGTGAATGCAAGGGGTCCCTGATTTATAAATGCTCACACTTATGAATGTGATCCTGTACAGGAGTGTATTATAATTAATTTTACACATACAACATACAAATGTTTTGTCGTACCTATGAACAACTATTTACATTGTCCTGCATTGTGTGTGTTGACTTGCACACAAATTGACTTGCAAATGTACTCAAGAATGGAACCTATTTGCAACCCAGGGACCGCCTGTAGTTGAATTGAGCCACTTGGATGTAAGAAATACTTCACATTATTTCATTCAATTACTTTCATTGCCTGACTTTCAGTTTTTCTATCTATCACACATAGGTCATATGCCTTGAGGGCAAATATGTCAGCTTATAACCATATAGAAACATCTGTTTTTAATCTCCTTTTAAAAATTCTATTTTTAACTTCCACCATTAATTTTCTAGGGCATAGGATAGTAGCCCAACTTGTTAAAAAATACTTGCAAAATGAAGAAGTCATATACGTTACACAGTTCTTCACAGTTAAGTATGTTTAGGACTGTGCTGCCAATTTTAGCTAGTTACTAACATTTGTTACCATCTCTGGAAGAATAACAAGAACTTTCCAGTATCTTGGACAATATTCCTTCCACAACCATCCCACCAAAGAGGATTATTGGTCAATCATTTCCTTGCTGTTTGAGGGTCTTTGTTATGCACAGATTTGCTGCTGTATAGCAAAATAATTCATTGGTTTTAAAATGCTTTGGGACTTTCCAAACAAGATTTAATTGAATACTAGTCTTTTTAGCAAGTTTTGAGAAGATTTGTAGCTCAGTTTGAGGTTCTGGATGTAGGTTTGCTCACTGAGTTGGAAGGATCAGTTTCAGAAATTTTGTCACCATAATAGGTAATATCACAGTGACCTCCAGATGAAGCACTGGTGGTATGGTCCTCTTTTTATTTATGTGTTTAGGTTTCCTTGGGCTGGTGACATAATTTCCCACGATGCCATTTCCTGTGATGATGCCATATTCTGTTTTTCTCCTCAGGACGCTCCCCCGGAAAAAAAAGAACTGGATATGATATCACCACAGGAAATGACACCACCATAGGAAATGACATCACCAGCACAAGGAAATCTAAACACATACATAAAAAGTGGGCCATACCACCAGTACCTCATCCGGAGGGTCACTGATGATGTTACCTAGTAAAGTGACAAAATGTCTGAAACCGAATCTTCCAGCTCAGCGAGCAAACCGACATCTACTCGTCCTTTACTTATACAATGGTCTGAGGATTAATTTAATGTAAAATGTTTAGCCAATACAAACAGTTTAAATGAAAAATACAGTTTTGATTGAGTTTTGTGCAGAAATAACAAAGAGGATTGATGAGGGCAGAGTGGTGGACATGATCTATATGGGCTTCAGTAAGGCATTCGACAAGGTTTCCCTTGGGAGACTGGTTAGCAAGCTTAGATCTCATACAGGGAGAATTAGTCTTTTGGATACAGAACTGGCTCAAAGGTAGAACACAGAGGGTGGTGGTGGAGGGTTATTTTTCAGACTGGACGCCTGTGACCAGTAGAGAGCCACAAGAATCGGTGCTAGGTCCTCTACTTCATTTATATAAATGATTTGGATGTGAGCATAAGATGAATAGTTAATAAGTTTGCAGATGACACCAAAATTGGAGGTGTACTAACAATGAAGAAGGTTACCTCAGATTACAACAGGAACTTGATCAGATAGGCCAATGGGCTGAGAAGTGCCAGACAGAGTTTAATTTAGATAAATGTGAGGTGCTGCACTTTGGGAAAGCAAATCTTAGCAGGACATATACCCTTAATGGTAAGATCCTAGGGAGTGTTGCTGAACAAAGGGACCTTGGAGTGGAGGTTCATAGCTCCTTGAAAGTGGAGTCGCAGGTAGATAGGATAGTGAAGAAGGCATTTGGTATGCTTTCCTTTATTGGCCAGAGTACTGAGTATAGAAATTGAGACGTCATGTTGCAGCTGTACAGGACATTGGTTAGGCCACTTGTGGAATATTGTATGCAATTCTGGTCACCTTCCTATCGGAAGGATGTTGTGAAAGGGTTCAGAAAAGATTTACAATGATGTTGCCAGAGTTGAAGGATTTATGCTAAAGGTAGAGGCTGAACAGGCTGGGGCTGTTTTCCCTGGAGCGTCGGAGGCTGAGGGTGACCTTATAGAGGTTTATAAAATCATGAGGGGCATGGATACAATAAATAGACATAGTCTCTTCCCTGGAGTTGGGAAGTCCAGAACTAGAGGGCATAGGTTTAGGATGAGAGGGGAAAAATGTAAAAGAGACCTAAGGGGCAATATTTTAGCACTGAGGGTGGTACGTGTATGGAATGACCTGCCAGAGGAAGTGGTGGAGGCTGGTATGGTTGCAACATTTAAAAGGCATCTGGATGGGTATATGAATAAGAAGGGTTTAGAGAGATATGGGCTGAGTGCTGGCAGGTGGGACTAGATTAAGTTGGGATATCTGGTCGGCATGGATGAGTGGCACTGAAGGGTCTGTTTCAGTGCTGTACATCCCAATGACTCTATGATTCTATGCTGACCTGCATTTTTCAAATTAGCAACTGCCATTATCATTAATTATTGATGACATTTGTTGTAAATATTTTTATTGGAAAAGGATTTTGAATTCTTTTCCAAAATTATAAAAGTACTGCAAATAGTATAACAAACACATGATATAACAATAAACAAACTGCTACACTACTGCACAAACATTTTAAAAGAAAAAAAAATTAAAATACGTACCCATACTACAATTCAATAAATAATTAAACAAAAAAAAACTGAATTAGATCGGATTGAACCAAGGCAAATTAAATTAAATTAAATTAAATTAAATTAAGTTACAACACTCAGCACAATCCCACCAAAGCTCCTCATCACCGGGAGCATCAGGTGGCATACCCGTATTTATTTGGGATACTTCCTGCCAGACTCAGACCCTACTGCCACACAAAGGCCCTGACCAACATAGACGACAAGTCTGCATCTATATAGTTCAAAAAGGGCCACCACATCCTATTAAAGCATTTTGTTTTCTGGTGCATCATACCTGTGAGGAAGTCCAGGAGAATGTGTTCCATAACTAACCTACACCACCCTGAAAGTCCTGCGGGATTTTTTGATACCCAACTCATCAGAATTAAACAGGTTCTTCACATGCACATCCAAAAAGGAGAGATTCGGCAGACCGAAGAGGAGAGACACCAGATCTACTTTGACATTGGTTCCCAAAACCCCTTCCAAAACACTCTCTATAGCGCCCCAATACCTACGACGTTTGTGGCATGACCACAAACAATGAGTAAGAGAACCAATATCTGTTTTACATTTGAGGCACATTGGAGACGTTCCTGTCTTAAATTTTGCAAACTGCTCCAGTGTCAAATAAACCCCGTGGAGTGCCTTGAGTTGCATAACCTGCCTCTGATTACAAATCAACATCATTTTCATGTTCTCCCAAATATTCTCCCATACCTCTGATGAGATCTCCACCCCCAATTCCTGGGTCTGGATATCGCACAGCCACTCAATGTCCTTTGAGACACTACCTCCTAATAAATGATAGAGGGTACTGATCGAGAGAGTACCTGTGAACTGAAGTACTCTCCTCTCCACATTAGACTTATAGGAATGATCCAATAATGTTGTCTTTTTCTGTATAAAGTCCCTAATCTGAAAATAACAAAAGAGGTCCCTCCTAGATAGTTCATATTTCTGGCTCAGCTGCTCGAAAGACATCATGACCTCCCTCTGAAATAAATCCCCCAAACAGGAAACTCCTCTAGACTCCCAGAGCTGGGGTAGCATGGCGGCTCAGTGGGTACGCTGTTGCCTCACAGCACCAGGGACCCGGGTCCTATTCCAACCTCGGGCGACTGTCTGTGTGGAATTTGTACATTCCTTCTGTGTCTGTATGGGTTTGGTCCGGTTTCCTCCCACCGGCCACACGAATTGGCTATGCTAAATTGCCTGAAGTGTTAGGTGTATCATTCAGGGGAATGGGTCTGGGTGAGTTACTCTTTGGAGGGTCAGTGTGGACTTGTTGGGCTGAAGGGCCTGTTTCCATATTGTAGGGAATATAATCTAAAGCCAGAATCCATCAATCCCAGCCAAAATCCCGACATTCTTACTAGGGGAGTAAAAAGGGAAGTTTTATGTAAATTGCCCTCACCTTGTCGCATCATTCTCCATGCCTTAACAGTGTTAAGGACAATCAGATTTCTGCAATGGTCCATGAAGTTCTCATCTTGTCCATAAACAATAAATTAATGAAGGGGCATTTTGTCTGGGAGGCCTCGATGTCCAGCCAACTTGACCACGGATCTTGGCAAGCCCAATCAGCCACATAGGATAATAGGGAACTTAATTAATATTTCATCAAATCTGAAAAGTCCACACCCCGCCATCCCCTGCGGAAGCTGCAATTTAGCAAGATTAATGTGAGACCAAAGTTTGTGAGAAGATTTGTAGCTCGGGTGCTCGTTGTTGTGGTTCTGTTCGCCGAGCTGTTTGGACAAACAGAGAACAGCCAGGGAATTCCTAGAGGCATGGCACTCATCCACAGATTCAATCAATAAGCACATCGACCTGGTCCCAATATACCGGCCACTGCAGCGGACAGCTGGAACTGACAACCGGAAGCGACAAATTCAGACCACTACAAATGCCAGAGGAAAGATCACAGAAGCGCTTCACAGGAGGCTCCCAAGCGCTGAGGATGTCACCTAGACACAAATAAATATGAGACCGCCTATGGCGCCAGATGTAAGAACTGAGCCAACTATTAAGCCTCTGTAGCGCTTGCCTAGGTAACGTCAAAGGGAGCATTTGCGTGGGATATAATAAACGAGGAAGAACATTCGTTTTAACCAGTGCTATTCTACCCAACCAAGATATCAGAAGAACCTCCCAGCGTTGAAGGTTATCTTCTCTCGCAACTGCACAAAATTAGCTTTATATAATTGATCAAAGGCCGGAGTAATAAAATGCCTAAATACAGGAAACCTCCCTGTGACCACCAGAAAGGGAATCGGATTCCCCGCCCCCCCCCAACATCCTACAAGACCCCCCCCCCAAAGGCATGGCCTCCAACTTTGTAAAATTGATTTTATACCCCGAGAAAGAACCAAATAAATTAATCACTTGTATTAAATGGGGCACAGATATTGTCGGGTTAATTAGAAAAAGAAGACCATCATCTGCATAAAGGGTGATCTTATACCCCCTGATCCCACTTCTGGAGCAATTATACTGGGGTCCTTCTAGATAGCCTCTGCCAATGGCTCAATTACTAATGTAAACAGCAACATTGTTGGCTGCCTCTATCAGTGTTAAAATTGTCAGACTTTATACCATTTGTGAGAACTGCTGCCTTATGGTCACTACATAATACTACCGCCCACCTGGTGAAGACCCCTCCAAGACCAAACCGTTCCAGGACGTAAAAGAGGTATTAGCAAGTTTTGAGAAGATTTGTAGTTCAGTGGAGCTTCTGGATGTAAGTTTGCTCGCTGAGTTGGGAGGTTTGTTTTCACACTTTTTGTCACCATACTAGGTAACATCATCAGTGAGCCTCTGGTGAGGCACTGGTCATATGGCCTGTTTTTTATTTATGTGTTTAGTTTCCTTGGGTTGGTGGCATAATTTCTTGTGATGATGTCATTTCCTGTTCTTTTTCTCAGGGGGTGGTAAATGGATTCTAAGTCAATGTATTTATTGATAGAGTTCCTGTTGGAACCAAAACTTTATCAACAAACGCATTGACTTGGATCCTATTTAGCACCCCCTGAGAAAAAGAACAGGAAATAACATTACCACAGGAAATGACATCACCATAGGAAATGATGCCACCAACCCAAGGAAAACTAAACACATAAATAAAAAGCAGGCCATATGATCAGTGCTTCACCGGAGGCTCGCTGAGGATGTTACCTAGTATGGTGACGAAACGTCTGAAACAAAACCTTCCAGCTTAGTGAGTAATCTTACATCCATAAATGAGGTTTGGCCACTCCACCTAGTCAAATGCTTTCTCTGCAAGAAGAGACTACCAAGAATCGACCCTTGCTGGCATACCTGGACCATATTCAGTACTCTTCTAATGTTGTTAGAGGGCCTGCAACCCCTAATAAAAACTGTCTGGTCTTCCTTTACGATGGAAGACAAGACCTTCTCTAACCTCAATGCCAACATTTTCAATGCCAAAATTTTGAAATGCACATTTAATAGCGATATGGGCCTGTACAAAGTACAGTTGTTTAGAGCTTTCGCTCTCTTGACAATAAGGGAGATATTAGCTTCTCTCAGAGAGAATGAGAGGCAGTCCTGACTATACGAATAATTGTACATGTCCATCATTGGCCTGGCCAACATGCTTATAAGCTCTGAAATCTATCTGGGCCAGGTGCTCTACTGCTCTGGAGCTGCCTCACTGCCTCCCGTATCTCTTGGATTGTCAGAGGGGCATTCAAAAGAGACACCTGCTCCGAGGTTACACCTGAGAGTTCCAAGGTCTTAAAAAAGGATTCCATCTTTGCCAACCTGTACTCACAGCCCTCCAACCAGTATACCTCAGAATAGAATTTGGGACAGCATGGTGGCTCAGTGGTTAGCACTGCTGCCTCACAGCACCAGGGACCCGGGTTAGATTCCTGCCTCAGAAATTTGCCCATTCTCCCTGTGAGTTTCCTCTGGGTGCTCCGGTTTCCTCCCACAATCAAAAGATGTGCAGGTCAGGTCAATTGGCCAGGCTAAACTGTCCATAGTGTTAGATGCATTAGTCAAGGGTAAATATAGGGTAGGGGAATGGGCCTGAGTGTGTTACTCTTCGGAGGGTCAGTATGGACTTGTTGGGCGGGGCGGCTGTTTCCATGCTGTAGGAAATCTAATCTCGAATTGCCTGAATGACATGTTAATCTTGTTGGAATCGCAGGTGAGAGTACCAGCACACTCTCTGATGGATGTGATAGATTGGGAGGCACTTTTGTTTCTGGCCAGATACACCAGGTATCTACCCGGCTTATCACCATATCGAATAACTTCTGTTTCACAAAGGAAATCTCCCTCTTTGCTGTTTGGGTGAGCGCAGAGTTCAGAGCAGCCCTGAGGGCTGTAATGCACTGCAACTCGGTTACAGACAGTCTGTCAAAGTATGCCGTCTCGGCTACCTTCAGCCGGGCCTCAAGCAAATGCTGCTGCTCTCCCCTCTGGTGCTTCTGGGTTGCTGAGTAAGAAATAACCAAACCCCTTGCATAGGCCTTGGCAGTCTCCCAGAGCACCAACGGGTTATTGGCCGTATCCAAATTAATATCCAAAAAATTTCAAATTCCCGTGAAAAATACTCAGTCACCTTACTGACCTTCAGAAGGAAAGGATACATGTGCCATTGTCACAAGCCTGTCCCATTGCCTCTAGCCTTAACCTCCAGATACACTGCTGCATGATCAGAAATGGCTATGTTCCAAATTCTACAGGACAGCACGAATCCAAAACGGCCAGTGGAGCAAAAAACATATCAATCTTAGTGTAGCACTTGTGTGGGTTAGAGAAAAAAGTAAAGTCCCTACCCTCAGTGTGAAGACATCTCCACACGTTCACCAGCCCCAGCTCCCCACTCCGATCAACCAGTTGTCTGGATTGCTGGGATATGCCCACGAGACCCCTGGGCGTCCTATCTACCGCAGGGTCCATAAGACGATTAAAGTCTCCTCCTACAGTTGTATGATGCACTCCAAGGACCATCAACCTGGAAAGTGCATCTGTTAAAAATTTGAGCATGTGTGCTGGGGTGGGGGAGCAATATACATTCAAAATCCCGTACTACTCTCCATATATTAAAGCTTTAGGGACCACAAATCACCTATAGTTGTCCTTAATTTGGTCTAACAGCTGAAATGGGAGATTCTTCTGGATGAGTATAGCAACTTCTCTGCTTTTAGAAATAGAGGACAAGAAAAACACACGACTGAACCCTCCCTGCTGTAACTTTAAATGCTCTTTACCAGCTAAATGTGCTTTTTGCAGCAGGGCTACATCGACCCTTTCTTTTCGAAGAGTCAAAAGTATCTTCTTTCTCTTAATCAGTGAGTGACTGCCCTTAATATTCCAGGTGCACTAGTTAAAAGGACTATTAGCTATGGCCTCCTGGGATAGCCTGCGATCCCCCCGCCTCTGGGAGGAAGAACCCCGCTTATAACATGCCGAGTGAAAACACTAAAAAATTTGTTTAAACTAGAAAATATAGCTACAAAAACTACCAAAGCAAAACTTCTAACAACTACTTCTACAATGAATCAACATATAAAACAAATAAGAGGAGACTTGCCCCCTTGCCCACAGGGGGCACTCATACTACCCACTAACCCCTTCATGGTTCCTTCTAGCTGAAGCCACGCCCCAAACCCAGGCAAAACAAAGTACATGCATCTTATAACAACAAAACTAGGAGAGGGCATTCAACCTGTCCCACCCGTACTTTGAACCCAGTCAATATTTATAAAAAATACCGCAAACCACATCTCCATCCCAGAACAGGAGAGAGAAAATAAAATAATAGAACAAAAAGACAATGGGAGGGGGAGAAAGAAAGGAAAAGAGAAAAAAGGACCCCCACATATTAAAAGAGCAAAACCAAGTAAACAAGGTAAACCACAGAGAAAACAAAGAAAACATTATTGTCCATATTACTTGAACCAGCCAGTCTATTTTAAAATGTCCAGGAACTCCTTTGCCTTTTCTGATGAGTCAAAAGTAAACACGGACACTCCGTGGATGAAACATAACACTGTTGGATATCTTACAGAGTACTGAATATTCAAGTCTCTCATCAAAGGCCTTCCTCTTGCAGATCACAACTGCAGAAAAGTCCTGGAAAAACATAATTTTTGATCCCTTGTAAATCAAGGCTTCTGGATCCTTCCCTAATGCTCTGGAAGCTTCCAACACAATTTGTTTATCTCTGTAGTACTGGAGCCGCACTAGGACTGGGCGGGGCGCTGGTCTGATCTGGGACTGCGCACTGCGACGCAGTGGGCCTGCTCCACTCACATCCCGCCCTCTTCAACCTCCAGCCCCAAGAACTGTGAGAGCCATTGCTCCATAAAGCTGACTAGCTGGTCTCCTTCCGGCAGCCCGATCAAACAGACATTCTTCCAATGACCTCGATTTTCCACTAAGGCCTGTATCTGCCCTTCCAGGGCCTGAACCCGACCCACCGAGGATTCTACCGCGGTTTCTGAAGCTACAGTCTGTTGCTCCACCTACACCATGCGCTGCCCGAGACACTGGATCTCCTGATCATGCTTCTGCAGCATGGCCGAGATTAGTTCCGAGATGGTCCGGGTCCCTGAATCAATCTTCTTTTGGAGTTTCACAAACTCCTAGACCAGGCTCTGCTGCTCAGGTAAATCCACAGGAACGTTAAGGGAGGCCGACGCTGCAGTCACGGGTATGTCAGTTCTTGCAGGGAAGTGCGCTGCTTGTTGCGATCCTCACAGCCCTTTTCCTTTGGTTGTCTTCCCTGATCAGCAAAATTAATACACAGTAATTCTGGGAACCTAAAACTGCTGATTCTGCCACAATAGCTAAAAAAGGGAGGGTAAATGCACCACCTTGCCTGGGTTATGGTGCAGAGCTCAGCAGGGCAGACCTACTGGATTGCCGCCATCTTGGATCTCCAATTGTTGATTACTCTTAAGCTTGCAAAGTTGCTGGTCCATGTGTATGTTTTGCAGATAAATGAGTTAAACATTTATTAATATGGTGACAGTGTTTTATAATTAATGTAGAGAGTTCAAGTTGCAATAGCAAATGCACTTTCACAGGCATATTATATTTTGGAGATATAAATATTAATGGAGAAGCCCTAACTTTCTTTCCATCTTATGCCTGACTAGGAATCTCTCCCTCAATGACCACCTATCATTAGCACATATTGAAAGGATCTGCAGGTTGATACTTAACATGTTTGGTAATATTATGAATGCAATGTCCTTGATCATCAAGTCCTGAGCTGAACTTGAATCTGGCAATTCTTGTTCAGAGGTGGGGCGTGATACATTGTGCCACCATATCTTCTATCAAGGAGATAAATCAGCTAAATTAATAAAATCTTTGCAATATTTGTGAACATCAGACAAAATCAATTGAAAGGAGGATGGGGTAAGATATATTTCAAGTATGCCCTTGTTAATGTTAAATCATTAAATAAATAATAAAACTATCTGTGAAAACGAATGCAAATGGTTTCACCTAATAATCATATACATCAGCTTTACCTGCTTGGTAGCAGTTCTGTCATTAACAGTGTAATTCCAGGCTTGAATATAGATCTAAACCGAAAGTATAAATGTCAATGTTAAAAGTTATGGTGTGGAGGTGCCTGTGTTGCACTGGGGTGGACAAAATTAAAAATCACACAACACCAGGTTATAATCCAACAGGTTTATTTGGAAGTATTAGCTTTCAGAGCTCTGCTCCTTCATCAGGTAACTAGTGGGGCAGGATCATAAGACACAGAGTTTATAGTAAAAGATCATAGTGTCATGCAATTAAAATGATATATTGAACAATGCTAGACTACATGTAGGATGGCATGCTGGCTCAGTGGTTAGCACTGAAAATGTGTTGCTGGTTAAAGCGCAGCAGGTCAGGCAGCATCCGAGGAACAGGAAATTCGACATTTCGGGCACAAGCCCTTCATCAGGAATGAGGAAAGTGTGTCCAGCAGGCTAAGATAAAAGGTAAGGAGGAGGGTCTTGGGGGAGGGGCAATGGAGATGTGATAGGTGGAAGGAGGTCAAGGTGAGGTTGATAGGCCGGAGTGGGATGGGGGCGGAGAGGTCAGGAAGAAGATTGCAGGTTAGGAAGGTGGTGCTGAGTTCAAGGGAATCGACTGAGACAAGGTGGGGGGAGGGGAAATGAGGAAACTGGAGAAATCTGAGTTCATCCCTTGTGGTTGGAGGGTTCCCAGGCGGAAGATGAGGCGCTCTTCCTCCAGCCGTCGTGTTGTTATGTTCTGGCGATGGAGGAGTCCAAGGACCTGCATGTCCTTGGTGGAGTGGGAGGGAGAGTTAAAGTGTTGAGCCACGGGGTGGTTGGGTTGGTTGGTCCAGGCGTCCCTGAGGTGTTCCCTGAAACCTTCCGCAAGTTGGCGGCCCGTCTCCCCAATATAGAGGAGGCCACATCGGGTGCAGCGGATGCAATAGATGATGTGTGTGGAGGTGCAGGTGAATTTGTGGCGGATATGGAGAGAGGTAAGGGAGGAGGTGTGGGAGCAAGTTTTCCATTTCCTGCGGTTGCAGGGGAAGGTGCCGGGAGTGGAGGTTGGGTTGGTGGGGGGTGTGGATCTGATGAGGGAGTCACGAAGGGAGTGGTCTTTGCGGAACGCTGATAGGGGAGGGGAGGGAATTATATCCCTGGTGGTGGGGTCTGTTTGGAAGTGGTGGAAATGACGGCGGATGATACGCTGGGCGGAAATGACGGCGGATGATACGCTCCCCTCCCCCCTCCCCTCCCCTATCAGCGTTCCGCAAAGACCACTCCCTTCGTGACTCCCTCGTCCATGCCGACCAGATATCACAACCTAATCTAGTCCCATTTGCCCACTTCCTATTCATATACCCATCCAGATGCTTTTTAAATGTTGCAATTGTACCAGACTCCACCACTTCCTTTGGCAGGTCATTCCATACATGCATCACCCTCTGCATGAAAAAGTTGCCCCTTTGGTCACTTTTATATAGAGTCATAGAGATGTACAGCATGAAAACAGACCCTTCCATCCATGCCGACCAGATATCCCAATCCAATCTAGTCCCACCTGCCAGCACCCAGCCCATATCCTTCCAAACCCTTCCTATTCATACACCCATCCAAATGCCTCTTAAATGTTGCAATTGCACCAGCCTCCAACACTTCCTCTGGCAGCTCATACCATACACGTACCACCCTCTGCGTGAAAAAGTTGCCCCTTAGGTCTCTTTTATATCTTTCCCCTCTCACTCTAAACCTATACCCTCTAGTTCTGGACTCCCTAACCCCAGAGAAAAGACTTTGCCTATTTACTATATCCACGCTCCTCATAATTTTGTAAACCTCTCTAAGGTCACCCCTCAGCCTCCGACGCTCCAGGGAAAACAGCCCCTGCCTGTTCAGCCTCTGCCTATAGCTCAAATCCTCCAAACCTGGCAACATCCTTGTAAACATTTTCTGAACCCTTTCAAGTTTCACAATATCTTTCCGATAGGAAGGAGACCAGGATTGCACGCAATATTCCAACAGTGGCCTAACCAATGTTCTGTACAGCCGCAACATGACTTCCCAACTCCTGTATTCAATACTCTGACCAATAAAGGAAAGTATATCAAATGCCTTCTTCAGATTAGATTACTTACAGTGTGGAAACAGGCCCTTCGGCCCAACAAATCCACACCGACCCACCGAAGCGCAACCCACCCATACCCCTACATTTACCCCTTACCTAACACTACGGGCAATTTAGCATAGCCAATTCACCTGACCCGCACATCTTTGGACTGTGGGAGGAAACCGGAGCACCCGGAGGAAACCCACGCAGACACAGGGAGAACGTGCAAACTCCACACAGTCAGTTCACTATCCTATCTACCTGTGACTCCATTTTCAAGGAGCTATGAACCTGCACTCCAAGGTCTCTTTGTTCAGCAACATTCCCTAGGACCTTACCATTAAGTGTATAAGTCCTGCTAAGATTTGCTTTCCCAAAATGCAGCACCTCGCATTTACCTGAATTAAATTCCATCTGCCACTTCTCAGCCCATTGGCCCATCTGATTCAGATCCTGTTATAATCTGAGGTAACACTCTTCACTGTCCACATACCTCCAATTTTAGTGTCATTTGCAAAGTTACTAACTGTACCTCTTATGCTCGCATCCAAATCATTTATGTACATGTTAAAAAGTAGAGGACCCAGTACCGATCCTTGTGGCACTCCACTGGTCATAGGCCTCCAGTCTGAGAAACAACCCTCCACCACCACCCTCAGTCTTCTACCTTTGAGCCAGTTCTGGATCCAAATGGTAAGTTCTCCCTGTATTCCATGAGATCTAACCTTGCTAATAAGTCTCCCATGGGGAACCTTGTCGAACGCCTTACTGAAGTCCATATCGATCACATCTACTGCTCTGCCCTCATCAATCCTCTTTGTTACTTCTTCAAAAAACTCAATCAAGTTTGTGAGACATGATTTCCCATGCACAAAGCCCTGTTGACTATCCCGAATCAGTCCTTGCCTTTCCAAATACATGTACATCTGTCCCTCAGGATTCCCTCCAACAACTTGCCCACCAGTGAGGTCAGGCTCACTGGTCTATAGTTCCCTGGCTTCTCTTTACAGCCCTTCTTAAACAGTGGCACCACGTTAGCCAACCTCCAGTCTTACGGCACCTCACCTGTGACTATCGATGATACAAATACACCAGCAAGAGGCCCAGTAATCACTTCTCTAGCTTCCCACAGAGTTCTCGGGTACACCTGATCAGGTCCTGGGGATTTATCCACCTTTACCCGTTTCAAGACATCCAGCACTTCTGCCTCTATAATCTGGACAATTTGTAAGACGTCACAATCTATTTCCCTACAGTCTATATCTACCATATCCTTTTCCACAGTAAATACTGATGCAAAATATTCATTTAGTATCTCCCCCATTTTCTGCAGCTCCACACAAAGGCCGCCTTGCTGATCATTGAAGGGCCCAATTCTCTCCCTAGTTACCCTTTTGTCTTTAATATATTTGTAAAAACCCTTTGGATTCTCCTTAATTCCATTTGCCAAAGCTACCTCATGTCTCCTTTTTGCCCTCCTGATTTCCCTCTTAAGTATTCTCTTACTTCCTTTATACTCTTCTTAGGATTCACTCGATCTAACCTGTCTGTACCTGACATATCCTTCCTTCTTTTTTTTAACCAAACCTTCAATCTCTTTCGTCATTCAGCATTCCCTATACCTACCAGCCTTTCCTTTCACTCTGACAGGAATATACTTTCTTTGGATTCTTGTTATCTCATTTCTGAAGGCTTCCCATTTTCCAGCCGTCCCTTTACCCGTGAACATCTGCCTCCAATCAACTTTTGAAAGTTCTTTTCTAATACCGTCAAAATTGGCCTTTTTCCAATTTAGAACTTCAACTTTTAGAGCTGGTCTCTCCTTTTCCATCACGATTTTAAACAAATAGAATTATGGTTGCTGCCCCAAAGTGCTCTCCCACTAACACTTCAGTCACCTGCACTGCTGTACTTCCAAGAGTAGGTCAAGTTTGGCACCTTCTCTAGTAGGTACAGCCACATACTGAATCAGAAAATTGTCTTGTACGCACTTAAGAAATTCCTCTACATCTAAACCTTTAACACTATGGCAGACCTAGTCGATGTTTGGAAAGTTAAAATCCCCTACCATAACTACCCTATTATTCTTACAGATTGCTGAGATCTCCTTACTAGTTTGTATCTCAATTTCCCTCTGACTATTAGGAGGTCTATAATACAATCCCAATCAGGTGATCATTTCTCACTTCCACCTAAATAAATTCCCTGGATGTATTTCCAGGAATATCCTCCCTCAGCACAGCTGCAATGCTATCCCTTGTCCTCTCTTGCCTCCCTTTCTATCCTTCCTGTAGCTTTTGTATCCTGGAACATTAAGCTGCCAGTCCTGCCCATCGCTGAGCCATGTTTCTGTAATTGCTATGATATCCCAGTCCCATGTTCCTAACCATGCCCTGAGTTCAATTGCCTTTCCTGTTAGGCCCCTTGCATTGAAATAAATGCAGTTTAATTTATTAGCCTTACCTTGTCCCTGCTTGCCCTGACGATTTGACTCACCTCTGTTCTCAGCTGTACCCACCTCAGACCGATCTCTTTCCTCACTATCTCCCTGGTCGCACCCACCTTACTCGTTTAAATTCTCCCAAGCAGTTCTAGCAAATTTTCCTGCCAGTGTATTAGTCCCCTTTCAATTTAGGTGCAATCCGTCCTTCTTTTACAGGTCTCTTCTCCCCCAAAAGAGATACCAATGAATCCAAAAATGTGAATCCTTCTCCCATACACCAGCTCCTCAGCCATGCATTCATCTGCTCTATCCTCCTATACCTGTCCTCACTAGCTCGTAGCACTGGGAGTAATCCAGATATTACTAACCTTGAGGACTTCCTTTTTAAATTTCTGCCTAACTCTCTGTAATCTCCCTTCAGAATCTCAACCATTTCCTTCCTATATCGTTGGTTCTGATGTGGACAATGATCTCTTACTAGCCCCTCTCCTCCGTGAGAACATTCTGCACCCTCTCTGAGACATCCTTGATCCTGGCACCAGGGAAATAACACACCATTCTGCTACTTCTCTGCTGGCCACAGAAACGTCTGTCTGTACCTTGGACTCCAGAATCACCTAACACAATTGATCTCTTGGAAGTCGATGTGCTCCTCGTTGTATTAGGGCCAGTCTCAATACCAGAAACTTGGCTATTTGTGCTATGTTCCCCTGAGAATCCATCACCCCCTACATTTTCCAAAACAGCATACCTGTTGAAATGGGTACATCCACAAAAGACTCCTGCCCTAAGTGCTTACCTCATTACCCTTCCTGAAGTTTACCCATCTATGTGACTGTATCTGAGACTTTCCCCCCCTTCCTATAACTGCCATCCATCACATAGTGTTGCTGTTGCAAATTCCTCATAGCTTCTAACTGTCTCTCCCACCAATCCATAAGATTCGCATCCGACAGCATTTATGGCAGATTTAATCCGCAGTAACCCTTAATCTTTCCCCTCTCACCCTAAACCTATGCCCTCTAGTTCTGGACTCTCCAACCCCAGTTAAAAGACTTTGTCTATTAATCCTATCCATGCCCCTTATGATTTTATAAACCTCTATGAGGTCACCCCTCAGTCTTCGATGCTTCAGGGAAAACAGCCCCAGCCTATTCAGCCTCTCCCTGTAGCTCAAATCCTCCAAACCTGGCAACATCCTTGTAAATCTTTTCTGAATTCTTTCAAGTTTCACAACATCCTTCTGAAAGGAATATTGGATGCAATATTCCAAAAGTGGCCTAACCAATGTCCTGTACAGCTGCAACATGACCTCCCAACTCCTGTACTCAATACTCTGCCTTCTTCACTATCCTATCTACCTGCAACTCTACTTTCAAGGAGCTATGAACCTGCACTCCAAGGTCTCTTTGTTTAGCAACACTTCTGAGAACCTTACCATTAAATGTGTAAGTCCTGCTAAGATTTGCTTTCCCAAAATACAGCACCTCACATTTATCTAAATTAAACTCCATTTGCTTTTCAGCCCATTGGCCCATCTGATCAAGATCCCATTATAATCTGAGGTAACAATCTTTGCTGTCCACTTCGCCTCCAATTTTGGTGTCATCTGCAAACCTACTAACTATACCTCCAACATTCATTTCCAAATCATTCACATAAATGACAAAAATTAGTGGATCCAGCACCAATCCTTGTGGCTCTCCACTGGTCACAGGCCTCCAGCCTGAAAAGCAACCCTCCACCATCACCCTCTGTCTTCTACCTTTGAGCCAGTTCTGTATCCAAATGGCTAGTTCTCCCTGTATTCCATGAGATTAAACCTTGCTAACCAGTGTCGCATGGGGAAACTTGTCGAACACCTTACTGAAGTCCATATAGATCACGTCAACCACTTTGTCCTCATCAATTCTCTTTGTGAAGAGCTTCAGACACTGTAGCACATTCAGGAGTGGGAGAGTTACCTGGATGCTCTGTTTCAGGAGGTGGTCACACCTGGTAGATTACGTACAACAAATTTGGCCAGTGGCCAGGCACAGCAGCGTGTGGCTGTAAGTGAGGCAGGTAAAGGAGCCTGGGTTCAGGAACAGAGGAGCTTCAGCTCTTGGCCTTGTCAAACAGCTACAAGTTACTTGATCCCTGTGTTGATGAGGAACAGAGTTGTAGGGAGGATGACTCAGCTGATCACGGCACTATGGCATAGGAGGACATTCAAGAGGGGCTAGCAAAAAGACAGGTGGTAGTTGTTGGGGATTACATGATTAGGAGAATAGATAGAATCCTTTGTAAGCTGGATACAGAGTACCACATGGTGTGTTGCCTGCCGGTGCCAGGATGAGGGACATCTCTGACCACCTTAAAAGGGTGTTGGAGAGAGAGTGTGAGGATCCAGTTGTTTTGGTCCACGTTGGGCATTCTAGGAAAGAGGACATGTTTAGGGATTATCAGGAACTCAGAACTATATTAAAGAACAGGTCCTCAAGTGTTAAAATCTCTGGATTACTGCCTGAGGCTTGTACAAATCGTGATAGGAAAATCATATGGGTATATGAACAGCAAGGGTTTGAAGGGATATGAGCCAGGTGCTGGCAGGTGGGACTAGATTGGTTTGGGATATCTGGTTGATATGGACGAGTTGGACCGAAGGGTCTGTTTCCGTGCTGTACATCTCTATGACTCTATGATTCTATTTGTCCAGTGGCACTTCTACATACCTGTTAGATTCCATCTTTGGATTGCCTTTTATTTCAAACAATGATATTCATCCTTATTGTATCATCTTTCTTTTCTCAATAGAATATATATTTGTTGAGAATTACAAAATAAATGTTTGCTCTCTTTCTCCAATGCCTTACCTTTTCTCAGTCAACCTCAGCTGACTCACTTCATACCTTTGCTATAGTTTTATAACTTTAAATTCAAACACAAGTTTCTCACACCCAGACTGAATTCTATAATGTTTCAAGCACTATTTCTCAGGGGATCCATTACTGTGGGATCATAAGTTAATCCTCATTACAGTTCTGTGGTTCTACAATGTATTATTCTAAACACTGTCCCAAATACACATTACGACCATGGCCTTAATGCTATCATTGCAAATTTGGTTTGTCTAATTCATGTGAAGATTAAAATCACCCATGATATCTTGCATGCCTTCAGTATATTTTGATTTATACTCTGTTCCACACCAAGATGGTGTTGAGGAGCTAGAAAATGCTACCATCAGTGACTTATTTTGTTTGTTATTTTTTATTTAAACCCAAATCAATTCTACATATTCATCTTCTGAGTGACGATCATTTCTCACCATTGTTGTGATCTCATCTTCATATGTACATGGTGGACACCCACTGATATCGCTAAAAAAGAAGCCAAATTCAATATTCCTGCAATTAGACAGTGGCAACTTCTACAGGTGATGGCCTTGTGGTATTTTCGTTGAGACTGCCAATCCAGAGACCAAGGTAATGTTCTAGAAACAATGGTTTGCATTACTTCATGACAGACGTTAGAATGTAAAATCAATAAAAATCAGGAATTAAAAGTCTAATGATGACCCTGAATCTATTGTTGATTATCAAGAACATCCCACCTGGTTCACTAATGTCTTTTAGGGAAATTGCTGCTCTTATCTTCTTTGGCCTACATGTGGCTCCAAACTCACAGCCATGCAGTTGACTCTTAACATTAAGGAATGCAATAAATACTGGCCTAGTCAGTGATACCTTCATTCCACCAATGAATTTTTCAAAAGCAGATGAAGTGGAAGCCATGATCTAAAGTAGCAGAGAGGACTGCTATCTTTAAAATGGCAGTAAACATTCTCTGTCACTCAATTGACCTGGACAAGAGGCGAGAGGTCAGAAGGCTAGGAGAGTATCCCTGTGTGGGGGTTCACAACTGTCTAATTGTTCAGCTAGACATCCTCCATTCTCATCACCTCAGTGCCCCTAATTTCAGCCAGATGCCAGAAGGGGGATTTAAATGCATCATGCCATTTCCTAAAATTGGGTTATCTAGGCTTAATTCTATATAAAGTAACAAGACATTACTTTACAAAAACAATACCTGAAGGAATCCATACACAAAACTGACTGAACGTATTTACTTGGAAATTATTCCAAACAGGTGAAGTTAGTGTGGAGTTCCTGAGCTGGGATATTTGGAGAATAATTTCAAAAAAAGAGTGATTTAATTCTTTAATTTGTTAAATAAGATTCAGCAGTGGCAATACGTAATTTATTAAGTAACAGTCAATGCTACCTTTTCCTCCAAAAGCATACATTGACTGACATTGGGAAAGGATGATTATTTATAATTAAGTTACTGTAGGGGAAGTGTAGGGGATTACTGGAATAATTTATTGGACCCATAATTTATTGATGAACTTATAAGAGTCAGTCAAAGGAGACTTATAATTTATTTATTATTGTGCCCCCAAGGGTATAGGAGGACTTTAATTAACTTAGATGGAAAGCTTCAAAGAAAGATTGTAGGAAGTAATTTAGAGGTGAACATTATACCACGGCCAGTGTAGGCTGAAGGAGAATTTTATTTTTAACTTACTTAACTGTCTAAAAGCAGATAATTATTGAAAAGGATTTGAGTTCTAAGGTAGCACCACTTGAATTGATCCAAAAGAAGGAAGACTATATTGAAGACACAATAATCAGTTCAGTAACAACAGCAATGCCCAATAGATTCCAAGGCATTGAGTAAGACCAGCAACAACTATGAGTCAGGCAGTGGCCACTATAGGGCTCACTGCCAGAATAAAAGTGCATCAGGTTAGAGGAATCACTTCATACTTCAAGAATTTATTTTGCTAATATAAGGAAATTGAGCCAAACAACCTTACATATGTGATAGAAAACTCATAGGCATAAACTGATTCACTTTTTATTCTAACAATTCACTAAATCTTTGAAGAGGTTTTGTGGCTCATTTGGTGGTGCTGGGGTTTGTGGCATTGGAAGGAACTTTTATGATGTCATACAGCATAGAAACCGTCTCTTCAGCCTACCATGTCTATACCAACCAATGCCAAACTGCATTAATCCCATTTACTTGCACTTGGTCCATAGCCTCCTATGCAGTGGCATTTAAAGTGCTCATCTAGATGCTTCTTAAATGTTGTGAGAGTATCTGTCTCCACCACCATGTCAGGCAGCATGTTCCATATTTTTACCACCCTCTGAATGAAAAAGCATTTCTCAGATCTCCTCTAAACTACATACTCCTGACTGTAAACTTATACCTTCTGGCCTTAGACATGGCTGCCAAGGGGAAAAGATTCTATGCCTCTCATAATTTTGTATACCTCAATCAGATCCTCCCTCAGCTTCCTCTGTTCCAAGGAAAATAAACATAGACTATCCAGTCTCTCTCCTCATAATTGAGACTTTGCATCTCAGGTCACATCCTGGTGAATCTCCTCTGCAGCTTGTTCAGTGTAGCCATGTGACCAGACTGCAAGAGGTATTCTACCTGTGACCTAACCAACGTTTTACAAAGTTGGAACAAAATGTGGTTCAACAGGCTTAACAATCAGCTAGCTAGTTCTTCCAACACCTCCCCCATTCCCAAAAGGAAAGAGAGTGAAGATTTTAAACAAGCCATTCAACTTTTTTTGGAGCTGCTTGTTTTATTTCTCAGGAACAGGAAATGTTTGTTATCAGGATAACGGGAAATGATATGCACCCAGAATCAATGCAGGTTTCCTTCTTGCCAGCAACATTCTTTATAACTACAAATAATAGAAAAGAGCGCAGGCAAATATGCCATGTTCATCTCTCCAGCAGAACTGGAAAACCTCGACCCCATAGAAATCCCGTGGTGTTCAGGGTTAACCGAGTGAATAGCAAGCCCTCTCTAAATCAATATTACCACAATCTGGAAAAAAAGAGATTGTACACAACTGGTTTCCCTGCTATAGGATTGATGTTGTGAAACTTGAAAGGGTTCAGAAAAGATTTCAAGCATGTTTCTGGGGGAGGGTTTGAGTTATAGGGAGAAGGTGAATTGGCTGGGGCTATTTTCCCTGGAACATTGAGGTTGATGGTGACCTTATAGGCGTTTTTAAAATCATGAGGGGCATGGATAGGGTGAACAGCCATTCTTTTTCCCAGAATAGGGAAGTTCAAAATTAAAGGGCATAAGTTTAAGGTGAGAGGGGAAAGATTTAAAAGGCACATAAAGGGGAAATGTTTTTACGCAGAGGGTGGTGCATGTATGGAATGAGCTGCCAGAGGAGGCTGGTACAATTACTATATTTAAAAGGCAGCTGGATGGGTAAATGAATAGGCAGGGTTTAAAGGAATAAGGGTCAATACTGGCAAATGGGACTAGATTAATTTAGCATATCTGATCAGCATGGATGAGTTGGACCAAAGGGTCTGTTTATGTGCTGTACATCTCTATGACTCTATAAAAGCCTTTCCCACTTTGAAGTCGTGTAGTGACCAGTTTATTGAACATCTTGATGGCATTAAAATAATCTGCACATATTGTTAATTAAATCCTTCCTTTAAAAATCCATTTAATCATGACCAGTTAGACAGTTAAGTTAGAAATACGAATGTGAAAAGCAGGTTCATTAGTATCTCTGAAAACAAAAGATAATATAATATTTCAGATTAACTATTCCAGCCCTTCCTGCTTGCACTCAGATTTCCAGCATTTGCAGTTTCCTTTTTTAACTCATTGGATACTAAGTAGATATCTCCAAATTGATTTGGTTAATTGCACTGAAGAATACAACAAATCTGTGAGAGCCACGCAACAACTGGAGGTTTCCTGTTGAGAGACATAAGGGTTGGAAAAGTTCAATTAAAATAAGCCTATCAGCCTAAATAATTTATCTGTTAATGCTTCCACCATCGGGCCTGAATACATTTTAGAAATATACATTTGCTCACTGTCATACCTCTTTGGATTTTTTTCTGAGATTCAGCAGGACCTCTCATCCAAAGTGGACTTTTTTAATTGGATATTTCATTAAAATATACTCTAATGTCACACTGTTGGAGTAAGCTGGAAATCAATTCTCTCTATTCCGAGAGTCATCATAGAAGTTAAAGATGTTTTTAAAATCCTACTAATAGATTCCCCAATTTACCTGGTTTTCAGATGCAGATTGACAGAAAACATTGACTAAGCTTCAATATGCAATCAGAATTTCAAGTTAGTAGATTCGAGTTACAGGTAAACAATTATAAACAGATAGCATGTAACTCTACTAGTCAAAACTGCAACCCTTTATATACTCCCCTTATAGATATATATAGATTGGAAAAAAAATGGGTATTATGGATGGAAGGAAAGATTAGTAAAGCAGTTCAGTGGTTCCTGTTCATGAGGTCTGCTGAGATGGCCCTTGAACTGATAGAATGCTGCTTTTCAGTGTTCCTTCTCCAGATGTTTTCATTGGTTTGCAGAGGCACTGGGTGACTGCTTCACACTTACAAATACCTGGATTTTATTAATTAAAAGTCAGAGTTACAGCAACTGTGGAAGGAAAAGTAAACTGGATTACTTCAGTTTAAAGTGGCTTTTACTGCAGAAAGCAGAGAAAGCTCTGTGCTAATGGAGACCTGATGGATTCTTCCTATCTGAACCAGTCTGACTCAAGGTTGAGATACAGACAGACTAAACTTACATCTTTAATGCATTGTCTGAGCTGAGATGTCACCTTTTTATTTAATACCGATAAAATCTTAAGTTGTCTCGGGACTGTGATTTGAAAGAAGTTCCGGGATTTACATATTAATCAATCAAAACCCATATCCCCATTCTAAGTGAATAAAGGCTTAACAGCAATCTAGGTTGGTTCAAAACACTGCATCAGTTGTATAACACTTTGATCTTTTACAATAAATTCTGTGTCCTAGGATCCTACCCCACTAGCAACCCGATGATGGAGCAGTGCTCCAAAAGCTTGTACTTTCAAATAAAACTTGTTGGTCTATAACCTGTTATTATGTGATTTTCAACTTTGTCCACCCCAGTCCAACACTGGCACTTCCACATCTTCCTTTCTTGTTCACAGCCCTAAACTGTGCAGCTATCTGAGAGGCAATCACAAATTGTTGGCAGGCAGAATGTCATTGATAACTGATCTTTAGACCAATAATTGTTGGTGAAATATCCATTTGTACACAGCCATGGCTCCAGCTCATCTTTTTTTGCTTGAACCTATATAATCAGTACCTACAATGGGTGTCATGATTATATTATTTCAAAAGTATGTAGTGATCCTTCAGCAAACCTAAAATAGTTTTTTACCTATTTCAGCCCTCAATTAAAAATAGAACCACCATCTTTACAATGTCATGATCCAGAGATTATGCCAGACTATTCTCCAGAAATACAGGTAATGTTCTGGGGACTTATGTTCAAATCTCACATGGCAGATAGTAAAATTTGAATTCAACAAAAAACTGGCATTAAGAATCTAAAGATGAAAATAAAACCATTGATTCATTAATGTCCCTCTAGGGAGAGAAATCTGCTATCATTACCATTTGACTCAAGACCTACAGCAATGTGTAGTTGACTCGTAACTGCCCTCTGAAATGACCTAGCAAGCAATTCAATTATCACAATACAAAGAATACAATACAAAGAAATGAATCGACCTAGGCACCAGAAACAACATCGACAAAAACAGCCCTGTTAGCCCTGCAAAATTCTCCTTAGTAATATCTTGAGGCTAATGCCAAAATTGGTAGAGCTGTCTTACAGACTAGTCAAATAGGAGCCTTGCATATTCTTACTCACACAGCCACATCTTAATGATCCAGACTTCACCATCTCTGCCCAATGGCAGAACAGGCCTCGTAGTAATGCTGGTGGCATGCAAGTAGTACGGAGTTGCAGCTGGTATATAATCAGGAGGAAGTTGCCCTAGGAGTTCTCAACATTGCTTCTGGACACCATAAAGTATCATGACATCAGCTCGAACATGGACAAGGAAACCTCATGTATTGTTCTTCCTCAGCATCAGGTAAAACTCAAGAAAGTGAGATGTTAAACAGGTGAAACTGCAACACAGGACTAGTTGCATGCTAAACTGCATTAACAGAAAGTGATAGACCGAGTTAAGCAGTCCGGCCACATGCAATCGTGAATGCTAAGGACAATTAAACAATTTACCACAGAAGCAGGCTGTATAAATAGTCCCATCCTCAATGACAGGGTAGCTTGGCACATCAGTGGAAATCACAAGTCTGAAGCATTCACAACAATCAATCAGAAGTACCAAGCAGATGATCCATCTCGTCTTCCACCTGAAAACCCCAGCATCACAGATGCTAGGCTTCAACCAATTCAATTTACTCCACGTGACATCAAAAAATATTACAAGGCATTGGGCATTGCAAAGGCTATGAGCTCTGACAACAGTATTTCTGAAGATTTCCACTCCTGAAATGGCTGCACCCCTCACCAAGCTAATGCTACAGATCCAACACTGGCATCTAACTGACAATGGATAAAATTGTCCAGGCACACAAATCGAGCCCAACCAATTAACAACCCATCAATCTATTCTTGATTGTCAGCAAAGTGATGGAAAGTGTTAACAAGGGAGCTGAATTCCACAGATGAAGTAAGAGTGATATCAGGGCTGCATTTGGCTGAGTGTGGCATCAAGGAGCCCGAGCAAAACTGGATTCAATGGGAATCAAGGGGAAACTCTCTGTTGGGTGATAACATGTCTAGCACTTAGGAAGATGGGTGTGGTTGTTGGAAGTCAGTCATCTTAGTTCCAGGACATATCTATAAGAGTTCCTCAGAATAGTGTCCAAGGCGAAACCATCTTCAGCTGCTTCATCAATGACCTTCCTTTCATTGTAAGGTCAGAAGTGAGGATGTATGATGATAAATGCACAATGTTTAAAAGCATTCATGACTCCTCAGAAACTAAAGCGGTCATGTCCAAATGTTGCAAGTCCTGGAAAATATCGAGGCTTGGTCTGACAAGTGGCAAATAATGTTCACCCCACACAAATGCCTGGCAATTACCATCTTCAATAAGAGACAACCCTTTGACATACAGTGACATTACCTTCACTGAAAAGCCCATTATCAACATTCTAGACTGGAAGCTGTAGCCATATAAATACAGTGGCCATATAAATAGTGGCTACAAGAGCAGATCAGAGGCCAGAAATACTGTAGTGAGTGTAACTCACCTCCTGACTTTCCAAAGCTTATCCACCATCTGCAAGGCACAATTCAGGAGTGTGATGGAGCCTGGACAAGTGCAGTTCCAACAACACTCAAGAATGTTGACAGCATCCAGGACAAAGGAGTCCACTTGATTGGCATCATATCCACAAGCATCCATTCCATCCACCACCAATGCTCAGTAGCAGCAGTGGGTACCATCCACAAGATGCACTGCAGAAATCCACCTAATCTCCTTATACAGCAGCTTCCAAAGTCACAACTGTTTTCAACTAAGACAAGGTCAGCAGATACATGAGAACACCACCACCTGCAAGTTCTTCTCCAAGTCAGTCACCATCACGACTTAGAAGTATACTACCTTTCCTTCAATGACATTGGGACAAAATCCTGAAATTCCATCCTTTGTGGGTGTATATGATGGCAATTCATTGCAATAGTTCAAGAATATAGCTCACCACCACCTCCTCAATGGAAACTAGGGATGGGCAATAAACCTAGCCCAGCCAGCAATATGTATATCTCATGAGTGAATTTAAAAAAAAAGGATTGCTTATGCAATGTAAGCCATGGCTATGAGAAAAGCATTGAATAACCATTCTTCTGAGACAATGCACAGACTTTAAATCATTGATTTATACTAAAATCATTTACATATGCTTGAGGACATAATTTGTTACCTATATTCTTCAATAATTACTGACCTCCAGATGAAATAGATTTTGAAGGCAGATGGATAGCAAATTCCTGCCCCACAGAAGAAAACAGTGATACACCCTTCACACTCTGCACGCAGCCACAGTCATTTTGTGAACTTATTATGCATTGACTTCCAATCTGATATGACAAGGTTCAAGGTTCCAACGTTGAACCTGGAGCTCTTGTGGTATAGTGGTAGCATCCCTACCTCCAAGCCCAAAGGTCTAGGTTCAACTCCCATCTGCAACAAAGCTGCATAAGTAACATCCTTGAACAGATTGATTACAAATATTGCTGACATTGAATTTGTATGAGTGACTTGTAGTCTCCACCTAGGAGACAAATTTCCCCCATTCTTTACATTCCATTTTGTATTGCTATGCCTATGGCCTCAATGATCATTCAGCTTCCACCCATTTTGGTTGAGACACTTTACATCATTGTTAATTTTTCTGCATTAACCCCAAATTCCATGACTCAATAGGCTCCTATGAACTTGCTGCTCCTATATCAACCGCATGTAGAGACTGAGTAACTGTGACAGCCTGAACCACCCTCGCAAATCTCTGAGTCTCCTCCCATTAACTATGAATTCCCATTAACTATCTGTAAATGCCTCCAATCAATGTCACTATTCCCTCAATTGCCACATACAATCATAGAATCCCTACATGTGGAAACAGGCCATTTGGCCAAATAAATCCAAACCGATGATCTGAAGAGTAACTCACACAGACCCATTCCCCTACCTTATTACTCTACATTTACCCCTGACTAAAGCATCTAAACTACACTGTGGACAATTTAGCATAGCCAATTCGCCTAAATTGCATATTTTTGGATTGTGGGAGGAAACCTGCGCAGACAAGGGGAGAATGTGCAAAGTTCACACAGACAGTCGCCTGAGGCTGGACTTAAAGCTGGGTCCCTGGTGCTGTGAGACAATGCTAACCACTGAGCCACCATGCCACCCCATGGCAATGACGGCCATTGCCAGACTTGATCTGCCTTCTTTCCTCAAGATGTCATGTACTGTCCCTGATAAGTCCCTTAACTATCAGTGATCAAGCCCCACAAATGACTATGGCCGAGTCTCTGGACTGATCGCTCAACAACACCTGGACTGACCAATATGTAATTACCAGACAGTTTGCATTTGTCCTCAGATTGGAAAAGAATGGAATTCTGGACTTATGTGGGACTAATCTCCTGACTGACCAAGCAAAACCTCTAACTGGAAGCAGGCTAACCCCTTGACTGACTGTGACAGTATCCCTTAACTGACTGAAGTCCACTTTCATCCCACTAAGCACTTGTCCTCTTTGACTTTCACATATGACTGTCTTCTTTAAGCACATGTAGCATATTTGTTATGAAAACTGCTGGCACATACTGTAGTTCTAACATTGATATGTCTCCAACGACAAGTCTACCCACTCTCACTGATATTTTTACTTTCAGTGCTCCCTGCTGTCATAAGCTGCCTGCCTCTCCTGCACTAAGAACCAAACTAAGATGTAGAGGCTTCCACCTCTAAGGAAACATCAAAGATCTTAATTCCATGTGCGTGCTAAAAATCTTGTGTGGATATAAAACATACCTGGCTATACCTCAGCAGAAACCAACAAGAATGTAAGCCCTGACTGGCCTTCAGCTCTGAGGTATGTACATGATGCCCTGAATTAGTGACTGTCAGTGAGCCAAGGGGAAGTATGATATTGTTGTCAGGCTGGTGCTTTGCTTATGCCAAGTTGACTGAATGGACGGTCCAGGAAAAGTTTTTGCATTAATTATGGAGGTACCTTGTGCACAAGAAGTGGTTCAATGTAAAAAGCTTGCACGGCCATTCTGGGAGTTATAGTGGGTGCTAGAGAGACATGTCATCAAGTATTAATTCTATTTTACCACTTGAGTTGCTGCACCATCAAATTTCTCAATTGCAGAGAACAAATTTGGAAGTGTGATATCAATACTGTGAGTTGGACTGACAACGAGATGTAAGTGCATGGAAGTAAGCTTCCCACGATCTGACAGTGAGATTCTGAAATGCCCAACGAGGCGTGAGGAAATAATCAGAACAGATTTTTGTGCTCAACATCAACATTTTGCTTTTTGGACTCTCGCCCAATTGAATCATCTTGCTTGTCATCATTCTTGCCACTTCACAGGGAAGAAAACTCTGACCAGAAACCCGAACATTGCTGTCGGAAATACATTGCTCTATGAGTCATAGAGTCATACAACATGGAAACAGACCTTTTGACCCAACTCATCCATGCCAACCAGCTTTCTTCAACTGAACTAGTCCCATTAGCCTGCATTTGGTCTATATCCCTCTAAACCTTTCCTATCCATGTACTTACCCAAACGTCTTTTAAATGCTGTAATTGTACTCACCTCCACCACTTCCTCTGGCAGCTCATTCCACATACACAACAATCTTTGTGTGAATAAGTTGCCCCTCAGGTCCCTTTTAAATATTTCCCCTCGCACCTTAAAGCTATGACCTCTAGTTTGGATTCCCCCACACTGGGGAGAAGATCTTGGCTATTCATTTTATCTAAACCTCTCATGATTTTATAAACCTCCTTAAGGTCATCCCTTAGCCTCCTAGGTTCCAGGGAAAGAAATCCCAGCCTATCCAGCCTCTCCATGTAATTCAAACCCTCCAGTCTTGGTAACATTCTTGTAAATCTTTTTTGTACCCTTTCCAGTTTAATAATATCCTTCCTATAACAGGGCAACCAGAATTGTATGCAGTACTACAAATGTGGCCTCACCAATGTCTTGTATAACATGACGTCCCAACTCCTATGCTCAATATTCTGACTGATGATGGCAAGCATGCTAAATGCCTTCTTCACCACTTTGAAGAAACTATGTAACTGCACTCCTAGATCTCTCTGTTTGACAGCATTTCCCTGGGCCCTACTATTAATTGTGAAGTCCTGCCGTGGTTTATCCTACCAAAATGCAACACCTCACTAATTCCACACTAAAATGGCTCAAAGGTTTAGGCTGGCACAGATAGGAATAAACAACAGTTTAAATACATTAAAATGTAAATAACTGATTACTATCCTCTCTAGCAACGAAAATGTCATTTTCAAACTTAGTATCACATTCCTTCAAAAGAAAATTAGTGTTGGCAATTTTCAAATACTTAAAAATTGTATTAACTTTTTTCACTCTATTAATTCTATCTGTGTTTCCCTTTTCTATTTTGCTATCTGTATATCATTTCAATCATATTCATATTTTCTAAATTTGCATTGCATGGTAGAGACTCAATGAAAACTCTTCAATGTGGATTGCTGAAGAAGTGCCCTGCTCCTTGGCCAACTCTCAGACATCACAGGTCCCCTGTTGAGACTGACATTCTGGATCAGACACCAGTTTACAGCAAGTTTATGCCCTGAAATCTGTTTGTTGTCATCAAGCTCAACAACAAGCATTGTTCCTTTATCTCTGCTCCTCCAAGTCTGGAAAGACTGATTAAACTGGGATAGAAAAAAAATCCCCCTTTCTTTACTACTGACTACAAAACCCTGCAATCATAAATTGGGACAACTTGCTGTGATTTTTTTCTAAGAAATAATTTTAAAAATTACAATTTTTAGTGTTTTTCAGGGTGTCTGATTTTTTTCAAGCCAATTACAGCCAATCAAGCAGACGTTGTTGCAATGTACTGTGCACAGTAAACTCGCGTAAACATCAATACGGTAGTGACATTTTATTTGATGTTGAGGAATGAAGTATTGGTCAGGACATAGAGGATACCACTCCTGCTCTTTTTTCAAATGTTGCCGTGGATTCTTTAAAAAATGTTAGAATTACTTAGCACATCCAGGATAGAGAGAAATAGAGATACCACTTCAAGATTTATCATCTCATACTGAAGACCAGAATTCCTTCAGGACTGCAGTTGAGTGTCAGCCTTTATTTCTCAAGCCCGAATGTGGGACTTAGACTCCGGTACCTTATGATTAGGAGGCGATTGGGCTACCGACCGAACCATATATAACACAATAATAAGTGAATGTTTAAATTAATACTACTAACGTTTATTTCATTAAGTCCTCTAATGTGGTACTTATTCCTAACAGGTCAGAGCAAATAATAATACTTCCAAAGTAAAATACCGCAATTGTGATTAGAGAAGGCTGGATACATTGAGTAGGAAGATGCAGAGAGAGCAACCTCTAGGCGGGGAGTTGTGGGGAGAGATCATATGACCTTTCTGCGACATTGTAACATTCTGGTTGCTACGGTCACGGCTTGGCGTTGCTATGGTGATATTCCGGCAGTTGCCCGGAAAACATTTGGTGAAGTGGTGGATTTAGGCGACGATCGCCCGCCCTCGGCTCCAGACACAGGCCAGCTGATCTTGGCGACTGCAGGTAATGGTTGGTGTGTCTGCAGTGCCTCTGGCTGAGGGGTCCTTGCTTCCCTTCAGGGAACGGGGCCAGCCATAGGCACTCATGTAGCGAGTCTGGGGAAATAATGACAGGCTGTTTTCAGAAGGAATATCGTTGCTTACCTAATAGCATGGGTGGTCTAACCTTGCGATTTCTCAAGCAGAAGTCGGAAAGTGGCACCCATTGAACCATACAGACCTCGAGAGACCCTAGATAAGCTCTGTACCCAGATGATACCACGAATTAGAGATGGGAGACGCGAACAACTGATTCGCATACGGTACCTCTTGGGCGAAGGAGGGACAATAACCTTGCCTCAAATTGTTGCCCATCAACTTCTGCTGCAATTGTATGTGTATCATTACTGGGCCGTGAAGTTCCCCTTGCTCGATCCTCATTAAACTTTGCAATTCACACCTAGCTAGCCCTCACAGACTACAATGCAATAATTACGAAAGAAACTCTTTTCTGGTGACATTGATTTATTTAACTTCTCTGCATTTCTTATTTCCTATTATAAATTCTCCTGTCTTTGTCTGTATTAGACCCACATCTCATATTCAAATCTTTTCCGATTTAATTACCTAGAGAAGGTTTTTCAATCGGTTTTTAAGTTTTTTGCTATTTTACATTTATATTCAATTATTTCTTTATCAGTCTCTTGCCCTTCTTTGCACAATTCCAAAATCCCTACTTTTTTTTCATTAGGAGGACAATTGTATATGCCTCCTCTTTTCATCTAATGCTATCTACTGCTAACTTCCCTTGTCAGCCACAGCTCTCTGGTTTTTCTACTTTTAGATTAGATTAGATTAGATTTTTACAGTGTGGAAACAGGCCCTTCGGCCCAACAAGTCCACACCGACCCGCCGAAGCGCAACCCACCCATACCCCTACATTTACCCCTTACCTAACACTACGGGCAATTTAGCATGGCCAATTCACCTGACCCGCACATCTTTGGACTGTGGGAGGAAACCGGAGCTCCCGGAGAAAACCCACGCAGACACGGGGAGAACGTGCAAACTCCACACAGTCAGTCGCCTGAGGCGGGAATTGAACCCAGGTCCCTGGCGCTGTGAGGCAGCAGTGCTAACCACTGTGCCACCGTGCTCCCCTACTGTTGGGTAATTTTGCTTGAAGGTATGTGCATCTATTGAAAACCAAGCATCATTCCTTCAGACATTAGCTATTGCCTATCCACTACCGAATTTCCGAATATATTTCTCCAATCCACCACAATCAACTTGCTTTTCTTACTTTGTGCTTGTCTGTATCCAAGATGGTGGAGGCCGGTACAATTACAACATTTAAAAGGCATCTGGACTGGTACATGATTAGGAAGGCTTTAGAGGGATGGGCCAAGTGCTGACAAATGGGACTAGATTAATTTAGGATACCTGATCGGAATGGACAAGTTGGACCAAAGGGCCTGTTTCTGCGCTGTACATCTTTATAACTCTATGGCTCTAACTACATGTTTTTCAAACTTAACAGAACATTTTGTCTTACTATGATAATTATTCCTGAAAGGTTCTTTTACAACAAGATTGTTAAACTATTAATTAGTAAATAATCATTGCATAATTCTAGATTTAAAATAGCTAGCGCCCTAGTCAGTGCATCTGGTTAACTATCTCAAACTCTTTTCTATTAATCATTCAAGGTATTGATCCAGAAAATGTGGCACAGAATGGGCTTTCTATACAGCCAAACTTTGAGTGTTGTTGGAGTTTCACTCATCAGGCTGTGGAATGAATTCCATCACCTTCTCTGGATCATCAATTCTGGAATGGTTAAAAGGAGGCTTTTTGGCCTGTGGTATCTGCTTTGGCCCTCAGAAGGAGCAATTCAACTTGAACCATTTTCCCTGTTCAGATACTGATCCAATTTCCTTTTACAAACATCAACTGACCTTGCCTCTAACTCCCATGAGGCAGTGTACTCCAGATCCAAAATACTCACTATGTAAGAAATGTTTTCCTCATGTGAACATAGCTTCTTTTGTCAATTACTTTAAATCCATGCCTTTTGATTCTTGATCCTTCCATTAATGGGAACAGTTCCTCTGTATCTCTTATGTCGAGACTAGTGAGGATGTTGAACACTTGTATCAAATTTCCTCTCAAAATTCCATTTTCCAAAGAAACTATCCCAATTTCTCAAATCTTTTTGAGTAACTAAAATTTCTTTTCTGGAACTATTCATGTGAATTCTTTCTGCAACCTCTCTACAGTCTTAAACCCAATGCCCCAAATTGAACACAATACCCTAGTTAAGGCTGACCTAGTGTTTTATACAGGTTTAACATAATTAACTTGTGGTTGTTATGCCCTGTTTAGAAAGCCAAGGGGGACATGTACTTTATTAAGCACTTCCTTAACCTATCCTACTGCCTTCAATGATTAATGTATTTAGGTATCCAGATCTCCCTGTTCCTGCAACCCTTTTGGAATTATACCTCTAACTCTTGATATTTTGTTTTATGATGTTTCTAAGCGCCATAATGTTACAGGTATTGCACAATTATGGATTATAAACTTAATATCCTTTTCGGAGGAAAATCTACTGACCTTACATGGTTTGGCCCATATGTGACTTTAGTCCCTCAACTTGAATGGCTCTGCTGACCTTGAGGGGGTCTGGCAAGCCAAGTAGTAGAGTCAACTCTCCACAAAGGTTGTCACATGAAGGCTACATTTCAAGAATGCCCAACACTACCTTCTCAGGCAACTGAGAATGAATGTTTCCCAGTGACAGTCAAATCCTGAGAATGAATTTCTAGCAAGTGAATTTGACCAAGTTAATAAGTGTATCTTTTATATTTCTTTACAGACTCAAGACATAATTAATTTACTTAAGGTATATATTACACGATTTGACATGACAGAAACACATGAGGATAGAATTGGAATGGAATGACACTTTATTTTTTCCTCGCTGAAACAAACAAGATTTAGCAATGTTGCATGAAATCAAATTACCACTGAAGCAGCAGTTGTGCTCACATAAAACATGTTTGTAACATGCTCCTTAGAATTCAAGTCTTGTGTGCAAGAACTCTGATTATCAGTGATAATACCACTATAGCACAAACATGGTTCGCAGCTATATTTCTTATTTTTTGATCAACCTGTCCAGACTTGTTGCAGCACACGTCAGGGACATTGGACTTGAACTCGAATCTGCTGGCTCAGAGATAACAACATGACTGCTGAGTCTCAAGATCTTGAAGAACTCAGCTTGTTCGGTTGCATTGTGACTCATGTGTGGGGCAGGAGGCAATTTAACTACAGTCTTTCACCCCAGTACACTATCATTGCACCACATGAGTCTTTTGCAACTGCTTTCTGTTTATTTGTATTATCTCTGTTTTTTACCATAAATTGTAGTGAATTTTAATGAGCACAGTTCCACTCTGCCAGCCCAGAGTGTGACTCAGACTGGTTATTAAGTCAAGCTAGGTTCTGTACCTAAGCTTGATTTTTATATGCATTACATTCACTCTTTCTAAGAAGGACAAACCGGGAAAGGACTAAGGCTGATTTTATCTTTTCCCTTAACTGACCAGGGACACAAGATCAGTTGAAAAACACTGATTATTTTTGCTGCTGAGGTGATCTAAGTAAATTATCAGAGATAAAAACTGAATGCAATTCCATAATGCCTGCATGGCACAGCGTGAACAGTTGGAGGAGCGTTATATTTTATACCTATCTGGCAAAGTGGAAAATTGTTCAATGTTTGTATCATCTGAAATCAGCAGGACAAACCCAACCAGGCCAATTACAGCCCCTTCAGTCTCCTCTCAAGCAAAGTGATGGAAGAGTTTGTCAGCAGTACTATCAAATGGGACTTGTAAAAGAATAATGCACTCATTGATGCTCAGTTTGGGCTCTGCCAGGGCCACTGTGCTCCTGACCTCACTACAGCTTTGATTGAAAGATGGATAAAAGAGCTGAATTCCAGAGTTGAGCTTGAGAATGACTGCCCTTGACATCAAAGCCACATTTCACCGACTGTGGCATCAAGGTAACCGAGCCCTAGCAAAATTGGAGTCAATAGGAGTATCCCCTGGTTCCTGTCACACCTAGTTCAAAGGAATATGATTGTGATTGCTCAAAGTCAACCATCAGCATAACTCTGCAGGAGTTGATCAGGACAGTGACATCAGCCCAACCATTTTCAGTGGTATATAAATGACCTTCCCTCCAGCATAAAATTAGAACCGGAGATGTTCAATGATGAGTGCACAATGTGCAACATTTTTCCCAACATCTTCAATACTCCAGTAGTCCATGCCCAAATGCAGCAAGACTTGGACAACATCCAAGCTTGATTAGCTGCAAGTAATGTTTGTGTCACAGATATGATGAACTCCAGCAAAAGAGAATCTAACCATCGCCTTTTGATATTCAGTGAATTTATCATAATTGAATCCCCCAATATAACACTTGAATCCTGGGGGTTACCATTGATCAAAAAGTGAACTGGATCAGCCGTACAAATACTGTGGCTACAAGAGCAGGTCTGTCAGCAGGTGAGTAACTCATGTCCTGTCTCCACAATGACAGTCTACCATTTATGAAACACAAGTCACGAGTATGATGGAATACTTTATACTTGCCAGTTTGAAAAACACTCAAGAAGTTTGACATCATCTGGCACAAATATGACTGACACCCCATCCACCACCTTCAACATTCACTCTCTTCACCAATGGTACACAGTGCTAGTGGTGTGTAACATTGACAAGATTTACTGCAGCAACCTCAACTAGGCTTCTCCAGCAGCAACTTACAAACTGACAAACTGTACCATCTAGAAAGACAAGGGGATCAGGTGCATGATTACGCCACCAATTCCAAGATCTCCTCAGAGTTACTTATTATCCAGACTCAGAACTCTTTCTCCATTCCTGCACTGTTTCTGGGTCAAAAAACTGGCATTTTCTTCCTTGTGGGTGCTTGCATCGGTGAGAAGTAGTGAAAATAATGTAAAATCAGGTCCAGAAATAATTAAAAGGAGGAAAGAATGGCTGGATTCAGAAGGAAATTAAGGTATTTTTAAAAATTGTTATAATGTTGCATCTTTATGTCAGCTGGTAGCATTCAAGATAATTGTTAGCTTTTCTTACCTCTGAGTCACAAGGCTCCAGGTTCAAATTCTATCCCACAGCCTGAATGCAAAAATCAAGGCAAGCACCCCAGTGCAGTACTGAGGAAAAATGGCACTCGACCATAAAGACCAAAAGATATAGGAGCAGAACTAGCCCATCCAGTCTCCCCATAACCTTTGATCCCCCTACTAATTAAGAACCTATCTATCTTTGAATTAAATACACTCAACGTCTTGATCTCTGCACCCTTCTGCAGCAATGAGTTCTACAAATTTAACTGTCAGTGATGCTATCTTTCACTTGAAATGTTAAACTGAGACCCCATTTTCTTGATCAGCTGGATGTAAAAGAGTCAAAAAGTTTGGCGCTGGAAAACCACAGGTGGTCAGGCAATATTGGAGGAACAGCAGAGTCAGGAATGTGATTCCTGATGAAGAGCTTATGCTTGAAATGTTGACTGTCCTGCTCCTTGGATGCTGCCTGACCGGCTGTGCTTTTCCAGCATCACATTTTTTGACTCTAATCTTCAGCATCTGCAGTCGTCACTTTCTCCTGTATTTAAAAGAGTCAAAGCATTATTTTGAAGAAGAGAATGGAGTTATATTTGGCATCCTGACCAATTTTTATTTCTTGTTCAACATGGCAAAAACAGATTTTCTGAGAATTATCACCTATGTAAAAAATTAATGTGTTCAACACCAATCATGATTGCTCAGATACTGAAGAAATTTGTGATCATGTGTAGCAAGACCTGGACAATATTCAGGCTTGTGCTAAGAAGTGCCAAGTGACATTAACAGAAAGAAACTAATTACCTTCCTTTGGCACTCCCTTAAATTACCATTACTACGATAATATCACTGGACTGGTAACCCAGGGATCCAGAGTAATCCAGACTCTTCTGAAGAAAATAACTGGACTCAAAACATTAACTCTGATTTCTCTCCACAGATGCTGGCTGACCTGCTGAGTTTCTCCAGCATTTTCTGTTTTTGAACAGAATGTAAACTTTCCTTTGCAAGGACAAAAGAGAGAGATAAGGCAATGGGGGCCTCATTGGTGTCTGTGGCTGTTCTAAGTGAGAAGTTGCATGGAACAGTACTGTCAGGTTCCATCCAGTATTAGAGCTGTCAGTGTGGTTAAGGGATCAGTAAACATCCTGGAAAACTTTCCTCTTGTGGTCAGGAGTACACGTGAACACTCAGGCTGCTCAATTGGAGTGTCCACTGTTAGCTTGCACCTGACCATAGGGTTCAGTACTGCACCCTGGACCTCTGGACAACACTGCAATTACTGTCAGTTTCTGTCATTTTCAGTCAAGCCTAGTTTGTTAGTCATCTCTTGCCACTCTCCAGGAACAAGACCTCTTGCCTCTTACGAGTTGCTTCCAAAATAACTTCAACAGCTGCATCTGTAAACTGTGGGGCATTCCTGCCTTGGATTCTATGCCTCTGCCTCTCCATCTGTAAGACCATAAGACATGGGAGTGGAAGTAAGGCCATGACCTCAGACCTCCATAATAATGGTTGTGTCATGTTATAACATCTGTTGCTCACTTGAGGGATTTATCCTGTGCCTATGTCTGCTCATTGGTCATCATCATCATGCAAATGAACATCATACCACAGGCTACTCACCAATCCCCAGTTCCCAGGGATCATGACCGAGAAAGAATTTGAGCTCCTGACCCTACGTAGAATATCCTGCCTGCAGACCCAAACAGCCTGCCTTCATTCAGACATGAAGAATGATATATTAAGTGAGGGGCTAGAAGATTACGAGTATTCCTTGTCCCACACGTTAGGATGTTCCACTGTATTCAGGCTCTTGGCCCAGAGCTTGTTCACGTCTGTCTGCTTTTCTTGTTTTTTTCCCTTTTTACTTTTGCTCTTGGCTTTTGTTCTTTTTTCTTCTTCTTGTTTTTCCCTTTACAACTCTCTCACAGCATTACTCACCATCAAACCAGCGGACGAGGGGGGTACAGTGGTAGTTTGGCACACTGACCTCTGCACTGCTGAAGCCAGGTACCAACTCGAAGAAATATTGGCCTCATTCCTGATGAAAGGCTTTTGCCTGAAATGTTGATTTTCCTGCTTGTCAGATACTGCCTGACCTGCTGTGCTTTTCCAGCACTAGACTAATCTTGACTCTAATCTCCGGCATCTGCAGTACCCACTTTCACCTCTTACATCATTATCGGCAGGGCGAGAGTGGGACCAGCCTGCAAAACATGTGTGACAGAGTTGGCTCCTCCCAACAATTGATGGTGGCATCAACAGCAGGAGAGGCAATGGGTCTTCCTGTGGGGAATTGGTTAGGAGCGGGCCACGCACTGCCCCAGATCCATGGCCAGTTCCAGCTCTGGCGCTGAGTTCACTGAGGCTGTAGCACCGGGGGTGGAGGAGCCTGGAGCTAGGACCCCGGCGACTGATGACTGATGGTAGCAACTGGAGGAGTGTCAGAGGCGTGGCAGGAGGCATGAGACTAGGCCCATGGCTCCAACTCAGACACAGCGTTGCAGGAATGATGGCAAGTGTGGAGGTGGGCCCGTAACTGACACCCTCGAGCCCATTATATGGCTACCAAGCAGCAAACGCAAGAATAGCAGAGGATAACAAGAAGAAGCAGGAAAGATGAACTCTGCAGGAAAATCTTGCATTTTATTAAATGTTTCAAGATGGCGCCAGAGCATGGTGACACTTTGCATTTTGCACATGAAAGAAACATTTCATTGTATTTTTATATCCATGTGACAATAAATCTATATCTAATCTAATTTAGATGAGTAGGGGACAAAATAAAGGAAAAGCTTGAAACAAAAATAACATTTTCAGTGATTAACAGAGGACATAAAGTACCTTTTGTATCAATGGGAAGATTGATCATGTTTGTTTTCATCTCAGAATATAGAATACAGCAATGAATTAATACTATGAATTGTTGGTGACCTCCACTGAAACTTCATCTTGATTTTGAAAAAGGTAGATAACAATTTTCAAGTCTTGAGAAAAAAGAAGAAATTTGTAAAGTTACAATCTAATAATTTTCAATGCAATATCTCTTCAATAACGATCGTAAGACCTCTCTACTTCATTAAAGACAGAAGACCTCAAGGTACAATGAGGCCTAATGGCTCCATTGATAGCATTCCTGCTACTGAACAGGACTGCTCTGATTCCCAAGTCTCATTCCACAATGTTGCAGTAGAAGGAGGGTCCACATGGCTCTATAGAAGCTATTAATGAGTCTGGAGAATTCTTCCAGCATTCTGCAAATGGAGTGTACAGAAATGCGAAACAAAGGTGAGCATTTGCTTAAGTTTTTGACATTTCATTCAATATAGACTGTTGACTGGTACCTACAGTTTAGGCTGTAGCAGTTTTCAGGACTGTAGAAAAAGCAGATCTATGTTTCAATTACATCTTGAGACACAGTATTTTATTTTAGTGCAACCAACTCAGCAGAAAACCAACAGGTTTTCACTTTGCTCAAATGTTCCTTTCCAGTAGGGTGGAATACATGCAGGAAGAATGCCTGTCTTTAAGCAAAGATGAAAGTGAAATAAAGGATTAAATACACAGCTGGAGAAATGGTTCTTGTTACTAGTTCCATTTTTCGAACTGGAGTGTACAGAAAGGATGAGCTTCATTTAACCACCCTGACCGACCCATTGTCTCAGCATACTCCTGCCCCACTGAACTCATCTCTACCTAACTCGACGCTGACCTATCCCCCCTAGTCCAGGAACTCCCTATGTACGTTCGAGACACCACCCACGCCTCCACCTCCTCCAAGACTTCCGTTTCCCCGGCCCCCAACGCCTCATCTTCACCATGGATATCCAATCCCTCTACACCTCCATTCGCCATGACCAGGGCCTCCAAGCCCTCCGTTTTTTCCTCTCCAGACGTCCCCAACAGTACCCTTCCACTGACACTCTCATTCATTTGGCCGAACTGGTCCTCACCCTGAACAGTTTCTCCTTTGAATCCTCCCACTTCCGCCAGACCAAAGGGGTAGCCATGGGCACACGTATGGGCCCAGCTATGCCTGTCTCTTTGTTGGCTACGTAGAACAGTCGATCTTCCATAATTACACCAGCATCACTCCCCACCTCTTCCTCCGCTATATTGATGACTACATTGGCGCCACCTTGTGCTCCTGCGAGGAGGTTGAGCAATTCATCAACTTCACCAACACATTCCACCCTGACCTTAAATTTACCTGGACCATCTCTGACACCTCCCTCCCCTTCCTGGACCTCTCCATCTCCATTAATGATGACCGACTCGACACTGACATTTTTTTACAAACCTACTGACTCCCACAGCTACCTGGATTACACCTCTTCCCACCCTATCTCTTGCAAAAATGCCATCCCATATTCCCAATTCCTCCGCCTCCGCTGTATCTGCTCCCAGGAGGACCAGTTCCACCATAGAACACACCAGATGGCCTCCTTCTTTAGAGACCGCAATTTCCCTTCCCACGTGGTTAAAGATGCCCTCCAACGCATCTCGTCCACATCCCGCACCTCCGCCCTCAGACCCCACCCCTCCAACCATAACAAGGACAGAACGCCCCTGGTGCTCACCTTCCACCCTACAAACCTTCACATAAACCAAATCATCCACCGACATTTCCGCCACCTCCAAAAAGACCCCACCACCAGGGATATATTTCCCTCCCCACTCCTTTCCGCCTTCCGCAAAGACCGTTCCCTCCGTGACAACCTGGTCAGGTCCACACCCCCCTACAACCCACCCTCCCACCCTGGCACTTTCCCCTGCCACTGCAGGAACTGTAAAACCTGTGCCCACACCTCCTCCCTCAACTCTATCCAAGGTCCTAAAGGAGTCTTCCACATCCATCAAAGTTTTACCTGCACATGCACTAATATCATCATTGCTCCCGATGCGGTCTCCTCTATATTGGGGAGACTGGGCGCCTCCTAGCAGAGAGCTTTAGGGAACATCTCTGAGACACCCGCACCAATCAACCACACCGCCCTGTGGCCCAACATTTCAACTCCCCCTCCCACTCTGCCGAGGACATGGAGGTCCTGGGCCTCCTTCACCGCCGCTCCCTCATCACCAGACGCCTGGAGGAAGAACGCCTCATCTTCCGCCTCGGAACACGTCAACCCCAGGCATCAATGTGGACTTCAACAGCTTCCTCATTACCCCTTCCCCCACCTCACCTGAGTTCCAAACTTCCAGCTCAGCACTGTCCCCATGACTTGTCCGGACTTGTCCGACCTGCCTAGCTCCTTTTCCACCTATCCACTCCACCCTCTCCTCCCTGACCTATCACCTTCGTCTCCTCCCCCACTCACCTATTGTACTCTATGCTACTCTCTCCCCATCCCCACCCTCCTCTAGCTTATCTCTCCACGCTTCAGGCTCACTGCCTTTATTCCTGATGAAGGGCTTTAGCCCGAAACGTCGATTTCGCTGCTCGTTGGATGCTGCCTGAACTGCTGTGCCCTTCCAGCACCACTAATCCAGAATTCATTTGAACAAACCGAGAACAATGCCCTTATTAGGAAAGTTACTAGTGCCAGGGATTCACGTATCAGTGGAATCAAACTGGGGTGTAGGGACTGTGAAATATGAAACCTGTATCCTGAACCTGTAATCTCTAGTAATTTTTATTCATTCACAGACCCCTTGCAGCCAAAATATGTATATTGCTAGTTAAGTTCAGTTTCTGGTCAATGGTAACTGCAAAGATATTGATTATTTTAGAATTCAGTGGTGGTAATGCCATTGAAGATCATGGGAAGATGGTGGGATTTGCTCTTTTTGGAGATGGTCATTTCCTGGCACTTGTGTGGTGTGAACATTAGCTGTCACTTATTAACCCAAGCCTGAATATTGTCCAAGTCTTGCTTGATTTTAACGTGGATTACTTCAGAATCTGAGGAGTTACAAACGGTGCCGAACATTGTGCAATCATCAGAGAATGTCCCCTCTTCTGACTTAATGATGGAGGGAAGGTCATTGATGAAGCAGTTGAAGATGGTTAGGGCAGGACACTATCTGCTCCAGAGGTTTGCGCAGGCTAATTAGAAAATATCTATTCTAAGGAACTCCTGCAGTGATGTTCTATGGCTACATGATTGATCTCCAATACCCATAACCATTTTCCTTTGTGCTAATTGTAACTTCAGCCTGTGACAAATTCTCTCTCTAATTCTCACTGACTCCAGTTTTGCTAGGCCTGTAAGGCACACTTGGTCAACAACTGTCTTGAGGTCAAAGTCCTTCACTATTCACTTCCCGTTTTGAGTTCAGCTCTTTTTCCCTTACTTGGGTCAAGGCTGTATGAAGGTCACGAGCTGAATGGCCCTAATGAAACTCAACTGAATATCAGTGAGCAGTAAGTGCTGCTAGCACTGTCAATGACACCTTCAAGCACTTTGCTGATAATTAAGAATAAAATAATGGGATGGTAATTGACAACTGGAATTGTCCTGCTTTTTGTGCATTGAACATACCTGGGCAATTTTTCACATAGTTGGGTAGGTGATAGCATTGTAACAATATTGCAACAGCTTAGTTATGAAGGGTGAAACTTGCTGTCATGTTAAAGTCTTAAGTAGCATTGCCAGAATGATGGCAGGACTCATAGACTTTGATGCGTCCAGTGCTTTAAGTTGTTTACTGAATCACATGTTTGACTCAAATTAGCTGAATGTTGGCGTCTGTGTTCCTCATTATTCATTTGGTACTTCTGGTTGAGGATTGTTGCAAATGCTTCAGACTTGCCTTTTTTTCACTGGGATGCTGAGAAACCTCATCATTGAGGATTGGGATATTCAGGGAGTTGTTTAATTAATCACTGCCATTCTCAACTGAATGGATTTAATCTATTGCTTGCAAATCACTTTGTTATGTCAATCACTTTCTGCTAAGATATGGAAGTGCTGGTGTTGGACTGGGGTCGACAAAGTTAAAATTCACACAGCACCAGGTTATAGTCCAACAGGTTTATTTGGAAGTACGAGCTTTCAGAGCGCTGTTCCTTCATCAGTTAGTCATGGAGCAGGATCATAAGATTCAGAATTTAAAGCAAAAGTTTACAGTGTCATGCAACTGAAACGATATATTGAACAAACCTAGATTGCTGTTAAGTCTTCAGAATGAGTTGCAGGTTTTGATTCATTAATGTAAATCCCAGAACTTGTTTTAAGTAATATTCTTGACATAGTCAATGCAAGTAATCAATCCATATAAACATTTTATAAATTCCTACTTTGGAAATAGAACCAATCTGATTCAAGATTGAGATACAGACAGACTCTAACCTTACACCTTTAATGCATTGTTTGAGCTGAGATGTCATTTTTTAAAAAATGAAACCTTAAGTTAGCTTGAGAATGTGACTTAAAGTAAGTCACAACCTGGTATTGTGTGATTTTTAACTTTTTGCTAATGCTGTGTTGCAGCTTTATCAGATTGACATCTCATTTGTTTTTACTAATGCCTGATGCTGCTCCAGGCATGTCCTCCTGCCCTCTTCATTGAGCCAGGGTTGATCCCTTGGCTTTTTGGTAATAGTAGAATGTGGGATATGCTGACCTATGCATTGGAATATAAGACTTCCAATTGCCCATAGCCGCCAACAGCCTCGCTTCACTTGGAGGTCGCCACTGATGATGTTACCTAGCCAGGTAATGAAATGTCTGGATATCAAACCTACAGCTCAGCGAGCAAACCTACACCCTGCCCATAGATCCTCAGGGATGCCAAGTCTTGAGTTACTGGATCTGTTTGAAGTCTATCTTATTTAGTATGGTGATGGGGTCATAACACGATGTAAGGTATTCTCAGTGAAGGCAACTCTTTCATAAGGTCCCTCACTTTTATCAATATAGACATGGGTAGATGCATCTGCACCAGGCAGATTTTTGAGAATGAGGTCAAGTATATTTTTCCCCCCTTTTAGTTCCCTCACCACCTGCTGCATATCCAGTCTAGCAGCAATGTCCTTTAGGACCCAACCAGCTTGATCAGTAGTGCTGTTGGTGAGTCACTCTGAATGGTGCACATTGAAATTCTTGACTCAGAATACATCTGTATCCTTGCTCCCAACAGTGCATCCTCCAAGCAGTGTTCACATGGAGGAGTACTGAATCATCAGCCATGTAGGGTAGGCAAGATGGTAGTGATTAGATTTCCATGCTTGTATTTGATCTAATGCTGTGAGATGGGGTCCAGTGTCAATATTAAGGACTCTCAAGGCAACTCCCTCCTGACTGTGTACCATTGTCCAATCACCTCTGGAGGGGTTCTGTCCTGTTGATGGTATAGTGTTGTCTGGGACAATGCCTGCAAGGTATAATTCTATGAGTATGATTTTGTCAGGCTGTTGTTTGACTGGTTTGAGGGATAGCTCTTTCAAGTTTAGAACAAGCTCCCAGGTGTTTATGGGAGGACTTTGCAGGATCAACAGGGCTTCGTGTAAATGTTAGTTTAAGTGCCTTGGTTAATATCAGGTGACCCACTCAACGTTGGTCTGGCCCCTGGTTTAAAAAGGAGAATTCTGAATACACATCAGATTTACCTACATGCACTGAGAATCATTTCATAGACAGACAACAGAGGTCACAGTAGAATCCATTGCCATTTTTCAGAGAAATAGTCAACAAATATTTAATGCAATGTAGCTGTCCCTACCCCTAATGTGGCACCGTGGAAATCTGCTCCCATTCCTTTGAAAGAGATACCTTATCAGTCAGTGCATCCAAAGTGAATGCTTTGACCACAAGCTTGATCCTAGCACTTTTTCTGTTGTTTTCAGAAATCAGCAGCCAGAGAACAAGAAACTATCCAGTGTATAAATAGGCCCTCTGGGAGTTGGTGCCCTGCATTACTCAGAATATTCAGTACTCTGTCTTGTTAATAATATTACTTTGAAGAATTTCACCCGGTAGGTGGAGTTAACCTCTTCAAAATGCAACATAACAGCAGTTAGAAATACTACCAATGAAATGTAATTTGATGCCTACATTTAGATTTGTGATTGCTTAAGCAACAGTTTAAGATACATTTATGCTTTTATGTTAATATATTTATGGTTTTTTTCTATCAGGAAAGTGATTAAACATATTTCTTGAACCCTAAGGATAATAATTTTCATCAGTAAAGTTCGTCTATGCATGATAACTTAATGCCTTCATACAACATTACACAGAAATTTAACTCATAGATTCACAGTCATAGAATCATATGGCATGGAAACAGACCCCTTTGGTCCAATCAGTCTGCACCAAACATGTTCCCAAACTAAACTAGTCCCACCTGCCTGTTCTTGGCCCATATCCCTCCAAATTTTCCTATTCGTAAACTTATCCAAATATATTTTAAATGTAACTGTACCTACGTGCAGTTTCTCTGGCAGTTCATTTCACATGAACCACTCCCTGTCTAAAAAAGTTACCCCTCGGGGGTAACTCCTTTTTAAATCTTTCTCCTTTCACCTTAAAAATAAGACCCCAGCTTTGGAATCCCCCACCCTTGTCATTCACTTTATCTATGATCCTCATGATTTTATAAACCTCAATAGGGTTTATAAAACTCCAAAAGCTTCAGTGAAAAAGTCCCAGCTTTTCCAGTCTATTTTTATATCTCAAACAATTTTTTTATATTCCTGGCAACATCCTGGTATATCTTTTTTGAACTTGATCTGGTTTAAGTAGGTTGAAGTAGGTGCATGAAAATGGCACATGCAGCAATGCAGTAGAAGCACATTAAATCTGCCAGTTGGAATTTCTCTTCGTTAAAGTCTTAGTTATCTAAGGACCTTAGAATAAAAATGGAGAGTAGTCCATATTGCACAACTTTGAATTTATAAACACATTGAAAATTTCTGTTGGTGAGCATATGTTTAACAAAACGGCCGGGGTTTCCCATTCTTAAAGTAGGAAGGCGAGTTTCTTGAGGAGTGAGATGCTCATCAAGTGTTCATATTCACATTCCCATCACACTCAAGCCTTCCGTCTCCCTTGCAGGAGAAGGTGATGCACAGCAAGGACGGGCCCAGACTGGTAGGGAGCTTTCTGATCTTTGTATCCTCACTGGTTTGGAGGAAGATGTGATCCAGCTGGCAATGAAGAACAAGGTCAGTTCTGGTCAGTGGAAAGATTGGAGTGACAGAAACCAGTGAGGAACATTTTTGTCTGCTATTTTCAGAAGTGCAGCCAGTCTCAGCGCAAAGATTACTGCTTCTTCACCAACTGTTTCTCTTTCTTCTCTTGATGAGGTATAAATGGTCAACAGTGAACAGAAGAGAGCACAGAGGACAAAGCATGTGACATCCCAGAGGGTGAGCCAGCCATGTATTCACTTTCACTCTCCAAGAACACAGATGCGGTCACCTCAGGGGGTACATTAGCTATCTTAACCCTGAGGACTCAGTCTGGTGAGCACATCATTGGTAGGTGTCTGCAGCCAATACTGGAAGAAACATTTGATGTCTGTGATACTTAGAAGACCAGATGTTGTTGAACCCCATGCAGAAGATATGCCACTGGAACTGATCATAATTGGCATGTCCAACCTGCAGACAGGCAGGGATGCCACAGCTCCTACCAGACTGGACTGAAAGGTGGAGACATCTGTACATCTTCCTTCTTCTGTGATGGTTCTAACATGTGAGCATTTGGCTGCCTTCATGGGAAGGGTGGCCTTGGAGATCCAGGTGCAGCAAGACGCTCAGTAGTTGAAAACATCAAGTGCAAGTAATAAGCCAAAGGGTTGCTTCTAGTTGGAGGGAGAGAAAGGCAAGGGTCTGTGGAGCATAGAGATGATACCTGTAGACATGGATGCAAAGGTAATGGGAGAAGAGTTCTGTTTTGTTCCAATACATCATTGTTGACAGAGCCTTCAGCCATTTTGACCCATTTCTCACACTTCTCCTTTCACTCCTCACCGTCCTACACAGAACATTGAAAGGATTCCTCTTGTCATCTCTTTCCACTCCTCAGGCTTCTTTGTTCAAGGATCATCCTCCGCCATTTCTGCTACCTCCACTTCCATGCCACAACCAAGCATATCTTTCCCTCCCTCCCCTGTCAGCAGTTCACAGGGACCTTTCCCTCTACAATAGCCTGGTTCACTCTTTCCTCATTCCTAACCCCTCTTGATCTACTTCCACCCCAGTGCCTTGCCATGCAATTGCAAAACATATAACACTTGCCCATTCACCTCCTCCCTCTTCACTGTTCAAGGCCTCAAACAAACATTCCAAGTGAAACAGCAATTTACTTGGATGCCTTTTCACAACAACTTCAAAACATGAACACTGGCCTCCATTTTGATTACACCCTTCCCCTTCTGTGTTCTGTTTGCATGGGTTTTCTGTCAGCAGAACTGACAATTTTCTGGTGTTCACACCAAATTAAGCATCATTTTACAGCTCCCTTCAGTTCCAAAGTAGAATCATATTGAATGTGAAATGTTAACTTTACTTCTCTGCCACCAGATGCTGTTGGACTGGTTGAGATAATACAGCACTTTGTTCCTATGGTGTAGAAATTGAAGGCTGCAGTCACCTGTAAGGCACCTAGAGTGGGATTTTCTCCTAGTCTTTGTCGTCATTGGTGTTTGCACAGCAGCTGGCACAAGTAGAAGACATTGACCCAGCATATTCATTGACACTGATATGACATTAATCTGTTGCAGGCAGATAGCAATTTTGATCCCTGTTGACTTGATTTCAATTGGCCCTCTTGTGCAGGCTGTTGTACCTTGGAGGCTGATCCACAACTTGTTCCCGCTTCTCAAGTTGCTAATATTGCTGCTGTTGCTGTTGCTGCGGTTGATGCCTGCACTTTCTTCTGAGAAATATGGATGACCAGAAAAATGGAAAGGATAGTTAATGTCATCTTGATCCTTTTGGGAGAATTGTGAAGACAGCAGATAGCAATGTTTCTCTGATGCCTTCTCCCAGCCATCATGTATTCCAGTGGAAACTGCATTCTATACAGCTTCAAGGGGCAACAATGACATTTGCTATACTACCTGGGGTACTGAAAGAATGGTGAGAGTGGGTTTGCTCATTGGAATTCAAGTCCCAATATTACTCCTGCCCCAACATCCTACTGTTTCTGTGACCCTCCATCATCCCCTCCTTGAGATGCCAGTAATCACCATCACCATTGAGATGCCTGAGCTTTCCCCCAAAGCCCCTCACAGTTGAGGTCTCACTGCCTCTGCTGAACCTTGATCCTGCCTCAATCGGATGAAAGTGAGGACTGCAGATGCTGGAGATTAGAGTCGAGAGTGTGGTGCTGGAAAAGCACAGCAGGTCAGGCAGCTCCTCAGATGCTGCCTGACCTGCTGTACTTTTCTAGCACCTCCCTCAGTTGGAGCCTTCTAGCATTCCTTGAAGCCCCACAACAAAACTTTATGGTTCCTGCCCTGACCACATCACTGAGCAGAACTGCAACCACTCCCCCATTATTGTGGTCAATCCCTCCACTTTGTCAAACCTCCCATCTTGATCCCCAGACATGAATTGGCCTCAGCTTCGATGTCATCCTGGGCAGGTGCTTCAGCACGCCTAACTGACAGCAGGCTAACATCTTTGAAACACACTGGCCCCAGCGTGAGATACCAGGCTCACAGTACTGCTGAACACAGACACTTATCCTGGAAGCTTGTCATGGTTGCCAGCAATCCTCAGTCAAAACTTTCCAAACATAGTCTGGGACTGCCATAGTGTTAAGGGTTTAGATGGAGAGGAATTTGTTAAGTGTGTACAAGAAAATTTTCTGATTCAGTATGTGGATGTGACAACTAGAGAAAGTGAAAAACTTGACCTACTCTTGGGAAATAAGGCAGGGCAGGTGACTGAGGTGTCAGTGGGGGAGCACTTTGGGGCCAGCAACCATAATTCTATTAGTTTTGAAATAGTGATGGAAAAGGTTAGACCAGATCTAAAATTTGAAGTTCTAAGTTGAAAGAAAGCCAATTTTGAAGGTAGTAGGCAAGAACTTTCAAAAGCTGATTGGGGGCAGATGTTCACAGATAAAGGGATAGCTAGAAAATGGGAAAACTTCAAAGATGAGATAACAAGAGTCCAGAGACAGTATATTCCTGTTAAGGTGAAAGGAAAAGCTGGTAGGTCTAGGGAATGCTGGATGACTGAAGAGATTGAGGTTTTGGTTAAGAAAAAGAAGGAACCGTATGTCAAGTATCGAGTGGATCCTTTGAAGTGTATAAAGGCAGTAGGAGTATACTTATGAGGGAAATCAGGAGGGCAAAAAGGGGACATGAGATAGCTTTGGCAAATAGGGTTAAGGAGAATCCAAAAGGATTTTATAAATACATTAAGGACAAAAGGGTAACTAGGGAGAGAATAGGGCCCCTCAAAGATCAGCAAGGCGCCGTATGTGTGGAACCGCAAGAGATGGGGGAGATAATAAACAAGTATTTTGCATCAGTGTTTACTCTAGAGAAGGACATGGCAGATATAGAATGTGGGGAAATAGATGGTGACATCTTGAAAACTGTCAATATTACAGAGGAGGGAGTCCTAGATGTATTGAAATGCATAAAAGTGGATAAATTCTCAGGACCTGATTAAGTATACCCTAGAACCCTGTGGGAAGCTAGGAAAGTGATTGCTGAGATATTGTATCATTGATAGTCACAGGTGAGGTGCCAAAAGTCTGGAAGTTGGTGAACGTGGTGCCACTATTTAAAAAAGGTGGTAAGGATAAGCCAGGGAACTATAGACCAGAGAGCCTGACTTTGGTGATGGACAAGTTGTTGGAGGGAATCCTGAGGGACGGGATTTATATGTATTTGGAAAGGCAAGGACTGATTAATGATAATCAGCATGGGTTTGTGCGTGGGAAATCATATTTCACGAACTTGATTGAGATTTTTGAAGAACTAACAAAGAGGATTGATGAGGGCAGAGCAATAGGCATGGTCCATATGGAGTCCAGTAAGGGATTTGACAAGGGTCCTCATGGTAGACTGGTTAGCAAGGTTAGATCTCATGGAATACAGGGAGAATTAGCCATTTTGATACAGAACTGGCTTGAAGTTAGAAGACAGATGGTGGTTGTGGAGGGTTGTTTTTCTGACTGGAGGCCTATGACCAGTGGAGTGCCATAAAGACCAGTGCTGTGTCCACTGCTTTTGGTCATTTATATAAATTATTTGGATGTGAACATAGGAGATAGAGTTAGTAAATTTGCAGATGACACCAAAATTGGAGGTGTAGTGGACAGCGAAGAAGGTTACCTCAGAGTTCAATGTGATCTTGATCAGCTGGGCCAATGGGCTGAAGAGTGGCAGATAGAATATAACTTTGATAGATGTGAGGTGTTGCATTTGGGAAAGGCAAATCAGAGCAGGACTTACACATTTAATGGGAAGGTCCTTGGAAGTGTTGCTGAACAAAAAGACCTTGGACTGCAGGTTCATAGTTCCTTGAAAATGGAGTAACAAATAGATAGGATAGTGAAGAAGGCATTTTGTATGCTTACTTTATTGGTCAGAGCATTGAATATAGGAGTTAGAAGATTATTTTGCAACTGTACAGGACATTGGTTAAGCCACTTTTGGAGTATTGTGTGCAATTCTGGTCTCCCTCCTATTGGAAGGATGTTGTGAAACATGCAAAGGTTCAGAAAATATTTAGAAGGATGTTGCCACGATTGGAGGATTTGAGCTATAGGGAGAGGCTGAATAGGCTGGGGCTGTTTTCCCTTGAGCGTCAGAGGCTGAGGGGTGATCTTATAGAGGTTTATAAAATCATGAGGGGCATAGATCAGATAAATGGATAAAGTCTTTTCCCTGGAAGGAGGAAATCCAAAGGTAGAGGACATTAGGGTGAAAGGGAAAAGATTTAAAAGGGACCTAAGGGGCAACCTTTTCATACAGAGGGTGGTGCATGTAAGGAATGAGCTGCCAGAGGAAGTGGTGGAGGCTGGTACAATTACAACATTTGAAAGGTATCTGGATGTGTATATGAGTAATAAGGGTTTAGAAGTATACAGGGCAAATACTGGCAAATGGGACTAGATTAGATTAGGATGCCTGGTCAGCATGGACAAGTTGAACTGAAGGGTCTGTTTCCATGCTGTGCATCATCATGATTCTATGACTGTATAAGTGAAGGATATATTCTTTGCTCAGGAGGTTCCACTAGTAGGTAAGGGCAGCCTCCAATACCTGTCCAGCAGCTAGGAAACAGTTAACCAAGCAGTCTTTGCAAAAGTGTTAAGATGTTGTCCAGATAAGGAGTGAGGAATTGAATGTTAGGCAACTCACTAGCAGTCTTAACTTGTTTTATTGTGACTCTTGTTCTCCTAGGATGAGGGAAGGACAGGTATTCAGGGAAATGGAAGTAATCGGCACAGCTGTTATTTTTGTTGCAGGTTGAGGGTGTCCCAAGTGAGTAAGTTGGCAGCACAGAGGTCATACAGAATTAGCAGTTTCAAAGATTAGGGTCATTGGGGAAAAAGTTAAAGTGGTAGAGAATGGCCTTTTGTGGGAGGTGCATGCTGTAACCGTGATAGAGTATGTCTGAGGCATAAGGAAGAAAAGATTGTAACACATACACTGGTAGAGTGGAGAAGGACATAAACCTTCTTCCAACATGCTGGCCATTCCCCAGACAGCTGAGTTTGCACTGACTCATGTGACAACCTTGGTGCAGGCTGGCATGGTCTGGCATCATAGCCTTATTTTCTGGTCCTGGAGTTGAGGTGGACCGCAGTGGGGAGAAGATGATATCCTACCTGTGTGCTAACCTATCTGGCCAGCCCTCCAGGTTCCTAACCCAAGTGGGGCACCAAATTTCCCTTATCTGCCATATTATGGGCAAACTCCATGAACCGTGCATTGCAGCTCTAGACCGATGGTGCTTGTCTGGCTGCAGGTGGCACCAGGAATGCCAGTGAATTCCAGGATATTCCAGTTGTGGCACATTGTTCCAAGAATGGCACGTGATAAGATGGGCTAGAATCAAACATTAGGATTGTTATAGCAGCAGATACCAAGGAGCAAGAAGGCAGAGATGGCAGGTTAGGTGGTGTTCAGGCTCCTGACCCATTAGCTCCCTTTCAGCTGACTGGCCACATCCTTCTCTTTGTTTTATTGTTTCTAATCATTTGTTATTATTTCTTAATTTCACTTTAAACCTTCCTTCCTTTTGTGACTGAGCTGTGGCAGTTTCAGTTGATACCACTCAGGACTCGGCAGTTTTGGTGGGCCCGTCCTTGGTGGTTCCACCACACCAACTGGTCCTTGGCAGCTTTGACAGGCAGCCAATTCTTGGCAGTTTTGGGAGGCCACCGGTTCTCAGCAGTTGTACAGGACCTAGTCCTCGGAAGTTGGAGAAGGGCTCGGTCTTCTGCAATGGCCAGTTTGTGAAACCAAGAGGCCGTGGAATGAACAAAAATTTATATTTGTCTTAACTTGGTCTCATTTTTTACATGTGTAATTTATGTAATTAAATAGCTCTGTTTTTGTGGTGACTTATACACATTTTACTGTATTTTCACAAATTTAAGTAACAATACATTTCTATCTATCCATTTATCAGGGTATGTAGTTCATGAGACAAATTTGCTAAGATAACAGCAAGAAATCTTGCTCAATGAGAACCATCCAAAACAAAATAACAAAACTTGCACTTTGTCAGAAAGGTGAAAGATTCAGCCCATTTGTGTCTGTTTACTAGAGAGAGAACAGAAAGAAAACAGAAACAGATGTGAATGCAACGAATAAGCAGTCTTACATGAATGGCTTGTGACTTATGAGAAGATGCATTTAAAGATTTACACCTTAAACATACTGCAGGTATTGTGCAAATATTAACACAAGATTTATTTTACAGTTCCAGAGTGACCAGTCATCAACTGAGGGAGAATAATGGCTGACAGTAAAATCCATGACCAATCTGGTAGGCGTTTTTAATGTTTATTAAGTCATGTATATAATTTTAATGGAATAAACAGTTTGCAGTGAAATAAATTACTGCTGGAAGAAGTAAATCTGTTACATATCACAATATGTTTTTAAAATTCACACTATTTAGTTCTTTGTAAACTATTATTACTGTCATCATTACCAAAATGTGTTCTAATTATCATATTTTGCCTATCAAGCTACATTTATATATTCATTAAATGATGATGGATTAATACTAACAGAGGGATTTCAATATTAAACAAATTGCCAGTGGCGTTGAAGAAATGGTACTGTGCTTTCAATAAAAATAAAGTTGTTACAACAAAAATATTACATGGAGAATCCTTCAGCTTCTTGGTGTTTCTAAAACGAAGTGAAAGTCAGAATGGAACTGGCTGGAGGTTTTACCTATATGCTTTCTTTTAATTGGCAAACTGTCCATGAGAAAAGGTTTCTTGAGTACATTTATGCAACAATGTTGGCTATAGTATTCACTGCTTTCTCCTACATTTACAGTTTTAATCCTTTTGAAGATTGTCAGGCAAACAGAAAACAGAGAATAGGCTTAAATAGGTCTCTTTCAGGTTGGCAAAATGTAATGAAAGTTGTACCACAGAGATTGGTGTCGGATCCTCAACTGTTTACAACTGATATGCATATGACCTAGAGTTGGTTGGCTCAGTTGACTGGATGGCTGATTTGTTATAAAGTGTGATGCCAACAGTGTGGGTTCAATTCCTGCACCAGCTGAGGGGACCATGAAGGACTCTCTTTCTCAAACTCTCCTGTTGCTTGAGGTGTGGTGACCCTCAGGTTAAATGACCACCCATCATTTCTCTCTAATGGGAAAGTAGCCCTATGGTCTGGTCAGAATATGATAACTTTACCTTTTTGTGGAATGGAGAGGTTACTTTAGGAGGAAAAGTTGGACAGGCAGGATTTGTATACAATGAAATTAAGAGAAACAATGAGTTGACTGAAACATGGAGAATTTTAAGGGCTCTTGAGGTGATAAATGTGAAGAAGTTTCCTCTTTTAGGAAAATTTTGAATGAGGGGTCACTGTTTAAAAATCAGAGGTCACAGCTGAAAATGTGTTGCTGGTTAAAGCACAGCAGGTTAGGCAGCATCTCAGGAATAGGGAATTCAACGTTTCGAGCATAAGCCCTTCATCAGGAAAAATCAGAGGTCATTCACTTAGAACAGTTATGAGGTGAAAAGTTCTCTTAGATAGCTGTGTGTCATTGGAACTCTCTTCCTGAAGAGGTGGTGGAAACAGAGCCCATTGAATATTTTAAAATCAGAGATAAACAACATCCTGTTAAACAAGGTGAAAGGTTATCAAAGGTAGAATAAGATTATGGATTTGAGGTTTCAATCAGATTATTGAATAGTAGAGCAGACTCAAGGGGCTGAATGGCTTGTTCATATAAACTAGATGAGCCATTCAAATATTGTGGCTTCAAAAGCAATTCAAAAGCTGGGAATGCTACAGCGAGTAACTCAGTTCCTGACTCTGCAAAACCTGTCAACTATCTGACATGGAGTGGTGTGATACTTGATAATCTGAAGCTATCATGCTGTGATACTTATGTTAACTCCTGTAACATAACGCTGAGACATGGGTCATGTGGTACTGAACAATTCAATGAACGATTATTACAGCTCATTGTATTTGCTATGTACATTATGAACATAGAGACTAGTATGTCTAGGCTCAAGCTAAGCAGTTCAGATGTACCAAAGTACAGTTGGTTATGATGCAAGAGGATGGAGCTTAAGATGGAGATAGACCTTTCAACCACTAGGTCACAGGCCATGATATGGTGAGGACATCATGAACAGGTCCCTTAAAAGTGCATCACACTTCTACAAGGCATAAATTGAAGTGTGATGGAATACTCTTCACTTGCCTAGACGAGTACAAACATTCAAGAAGCTGAACCCTTCCAGCAACAAGTAGCTGAATTGATTCACACCCAATCCGCAGCCTCTAACATTCACTCCTTTCACCACTGATGCCCAATGGCAGCAATGCATACCATTTACAAGATGCATTACAGTAACTCAGCAATGTTTGTTGACTGTACTTTCTAACTTGTGACATCTACCCCCTTGAAGGACAGCAGATACGTGGGCACACCAACCTGAAAATTCCCCTCAAAACCACTCACCTTTTGACTTGGAAATATATTGCCATTCCTTCAGTGTTGCTGGGTCAAACTTCCTGGAACTCCCTAACATTACAGTGGGCTAACTACAGCACATGGACTGCAACAGTCAAAAAGGTCGCTCACTACCACCTTCTTTCGGCCGATGGACAATAAATGCCAGTGCCACTCGCATCTCACATTTTAAAAAAGTCAATCAATTTAGATGGGCAGAAGCATCTGTTCATCAACGATTTAAATTATTCTCAAATGCCCAGTCCAGTACAATCCAATGAAATTGAGAAGCACTAGAAATTATGATTGTAACAAGAAATAGTTCTTAATTTTTCATCAACTCTCAAACGTTATGGAGATTTCTTCCAATTTACCATTTGCAACAAAGGATTTTGCATATGATTCTGCTGCAAATAGTGGTCAGAGCAAATTATTCTCCTTCATTAAATTCTAAGCCTGAACTAACACAAAATTAATAGGAATGAATTACCTCTAATAATAAAGACACGGGGCTTAATATGCAGATCAGTGGACTAGAACTGTAGTTTTGTCAAAAGTCCACAGGAACTTTTGCAAACTCCATTGGAGTCCTTCTGAAAAATTGTGACTGTGGTGCAAACAGCATTTCAGGGCCATAGCCTGTGAGACAATGAACCAAATAAACTCAAACTTTACATGGTAAAAACAAGGACTGCAGATGCTAGAAACCAGAGTCTATATTAGAGTGGTGCTGGAAAAGCACAGCAAGTCAGGCAGCATCCGAGGAGCAGGAAAATCGACGTTTCGGGCAAACGCCTTTCCAATATCAATGCTTAACATGAACTTTAACTCCCTGCAGTGCAACCCTCATCCACACAAATGGCAGTGGTGGGATTCGAGCTCACGCCTCCTTAGAGGCTGGAGCCTAAATCCATCACCATAGACCGCTCGAAACATCAATTTTCCTGCTCCTCAGATGCTGCCTGACTTGCTATGCTTTTCCAGCACCACTCAAAGCTTACATGGTTGATTCATGGCTTGTGCTGTCTTAGCTGATACCAAATGTAAGAGTTGATAATGAGGTGATTATACTTCTTTTCAGGGAAGGAAGACATTCCTCCCAAAAGGCAAGCAACATTAAAATTAGGGAATGGGACATACTCTCTGACCAATCTTGTATACTGTACTTCCACATGTAGGATGAGTATGACCAGCATATTCATTTCCAAGTATTATTTTTATTTTTTAGTATAATTTCCCCCCCCCCCCCCGCATTATTCTTTGAATTCTGCTGAAATCTGTGGGAGGATAAGATTGAGTCCTCAATGATTAACTAATTTCATGACCTTCTTAAATAGTTCTTGGAGGAGTTTCCAGATGACATCTACTGTACAGGTGGATACCAGTACCTTGAATAAAGGTGAAACTAGAGGGTTTTTAAAAATGCAAACTTGATGTTCCACAGCTATTTATAAAATATTAATTTATGGAATTGGACTTAAATGCTTTATCATTTATTTTCTGAGTTTTTAGTGGCTAACTGGTCACTAAATTTTACAGGATTTTACAAGGCACTGCAGTACCCACCTCCCCGAAATATAAAGTCAGGGAAACCCACCCACAATCCTAATGGCTGCACTACAGCAATTTATCACTGAGAGTAGTCTTAATTGTTTTAAGTTGAGACTTTTCCTGTTTCTCAGGAGGATGACCTGGCTCAGAAAGAGCTGTCTATCAATTGTATGATTGGCGATTCTGCAGTCCCAGCAGCTCCAGTGCTTGGACTACAGGTAGTCCAACTATACTAGAAGCCCAAGTTAGTCTGGGAACAGGGGTCTTGATCTTGTGAGTGAGGAAGGGTGAGGTGCTGAGTCCAAGAATCCAATGACTGGGTAGTGATTAGTTTCTTCCACAGGTATCTCCAGTAACCCCAAGGGGAGGCAAACGTTGTTTCCCCCACCTTGTCCAATAGTATGTCACACAACTAAACCTGCCGGACTTCCTGTGGCATTAGCTTCCACCCAAATCAGTGGGATGAGCCCTTTAAGTGGGCAGTGATTTGCCAAGCATAGGTAGGATACCCGATGCCACCCTGCTTCTTATGAAATTTCACACAAGTTGGTTGGGTGAGTAGTTTCAGGAAGCCATCTGCTGGAATTTATGTGCCCTGCCACCTTTAAAGCTGCCAGCAAAGGAGCATAAAAAGTGTAAAGCCAAGCCATTAGAGAATAAGGGAATATGAGAATAGGGCAGGGAAGTGGAGTCATGATAGCAGATCAGTTCTGATCTTATTAAATGACAAAGCCAGCTTAAAGGGCTATTACTCAGCTTCCTCTCTTTTGTCCTATGTTTTTTGTATCCTGATATCATTATACATTGTCGGCTCAAACTGAAAAGGTAGTTTTCAAATTGATATCTTTTAAAATATTTTGCAGTTTACTCAGAAGTTTTTGTGATTGATATTTTCTATTAAGTAATGGGTAGCATGTTCAATCTTCAGTGATCTGCTGACTGTGCACTTATATTGGGTCAGTGCCTAGATTGTTTCAGAAAGAGGGTTTTGTGTCTGACCGCAAGCCTGTAAAAATGATTATGAGAGCATTTTTTGAGAGAATGCACATTGTTCACTGGTCATTTGGTGAGGCTTATGCTTTAGTCAGTAGGATTTAGAACAGAGCTACAGAATTTCATGAGTACAAGGATTTTTCAGTATCCGAAATGAAACACTCATCTCTGTGATTACTAAATAATCCGGCCATGTCTCATCAATTTAAAACTTTGCAGATTCAGAAAAAATCTATATTTAGCAATTTGAAGAGCTTGCATATAATAACTTGGGTGTTCTCAGTTGTGCCTTTATACAATGTCTTTATCCACTTTGTTTATACGGAGATTCAGTAACATAATTGATATTTAACAGTTTGTGAACCAAGCTGATCTATTAATACTGTTTCTTTTAGTTACAAGAGTTTGAAGATAAAACTAGAAAGTGCTAGGTTATGGCTCTTCAGAACTGAAGGAGGCTTGAAATTCTGGATGTTGATGAAATGCTGGGTGATTCCAGGAGGCCAATTCTTTTTTACCATACGTACATAGCTCATATGATGAATGTAGCACAAAATTTGAGAGGGTTTTCAATGAGATAGTAGTTTGTTCAGACAGTTAATGTAAAGAAAAGGCAGCACTAAATGGGGGGAGAGATGAAATATATCGGGAGGAAATGAATGATATAATAATGGGCAGGGATCAGGTCAAACATGATGACTTTTAGAAAATACTGATATATACCCAAATTAATGTCACAGCAAAATCTTTCACTGAAATGGATCTAAGCTAAGTCAGTATCTGTTTAGAATAATTAGTAAGTCATTGTCATCAATGTTTACCATTCATATTCCTATTCTATACTTTTTCTAAATCAACTACTTTTATGTTGTTCCAACCTTTGAGCTTTTTCTCTGAGTTTACAACAAATGGAATATTGCTACAGCTGCTTCAGTAAGAACAAGTTCCTGTTTATTTGTGTACCACTGTCATTTATTATTTTCCAATATCATGTGGGAATGAAATGTGTTTTCACAAAATTGAAAGTGGAAATGCTGAATCTGATCTCAAAATACCAGTTAAAACTCCTGAAATCCAACATCATTGAAAGGAATTCAGCTGGCAGTGGCTGGACTGAAGTAGGGGCCATTAGGAAAGAGCTTTATTGAAACAGTGGAGACAGGTTACAGCAGGTTCACTCGGTTGATTGCTGAGATGAAGCAGTCTTTCTTCATGAAAAGTTACAGGCTGGGTCTATACTCATTGACGTTTAGAGCAATGAGAGTGAAATAACTGCACAGATGCGTATTGCTATTCTGTAGAAAATGAATTGTTCTATATCTGTTTGAAGCCCTTTGGGGCTTTAGCCAAGTAATCAATTTAAACGTTGCAAGGATGGGTGGGAACTGGTCGGTGCTGGGAATAGCACTCATGGTAGAACATCCAATTTTACTAGCCTCTCCAACTGCCAACTTGCCCCAATTGCTCTGTGGTCCTGGCTAATATATTGCAGAATGGGGTGGGTAATATATAGGGTGCTGCTGTGCTGCTTTTGTCTTTTCCTCTCCCATTTCTGATATTTTCCATGACTAGAAATGACCTGACAAAGGCATTTAATACATGTGCCTAAATATGGGCTGGTATTCAAAGGCCTGCCTCTAAAAATAGCATGCTGTCTTTATATGTCATCTGTTAATGCCCTGAAAAACTGGGAACATTGAACTAAGCATCTTTTAGCATCCAACACTAGAATGGCACAGTGAGAATTAACTATTTTCTGCAGGGTTAGCACAGAGTTACTCCTCAGTGCACAAAGTCAACCTGTAAAAAAAATGTGCTCACTGCTTTTTCCTTGCCAGCAGGCAATATCTCCACGATGCAGTGATACACATCTAACACCCCTTCAATGTTGTTCCCCCTTTCTAAATAATGTATTTTTTTTAATGTAGGCCATGAATTAAATGACCATAACATTAGCAAATTGGCTGGAATCCAGTTAGACCTTTGAGTGGGTGGATCAAGATTGAACTGAGATTTCATTAAGGCAGAAAGTCCTAGCCAAAGTGACAGCAGGCATGTCAGCTGTTTCCAATCTGATATTCAGTGAAATTTATGGTTAACTTAATTAGTTTTGATTCACTACTATTAATTAAGAAACCTGAAGTAAAATATCCTCTGCAGATGTTGAGTATTTATGTATGTTTTTGAGGTTTTAAACTCATCTTACTTATTGTCACAGAGCAATTTAAAGCTACCTTAAACTTAAAAGAAGGAAATTGTAGCAATAAACAACGGGAAACCTCACTGATCCCTGGCCTTGGCTACATGACAACTGGAGAGGAAAGATTCCGAGGAAGGCGTAATGCTGTTTTTGATTCTGATTCGGATTACGTGAAGTTGGCAAAACGAGGGGGCATTCCAGGTAAGTCCATGGGCAGCTAAAAAATAGAGGTGGGTACATCTCAAATCTCACATACAAACATATGAATTAGGTGCAGGGGTAGGCCACTTGACCCCTCAAGCTTGATTCCATCCAGTAAGATCACAGCTGATCTGATTACTCCATATTTCCATCTACCCTAATTATCTTTCAACCCTTTGCTTTTCAATAATCTATCTACCTCTGCTTTAAAAATACTCAAAGCCTTTGTTTCCGCTGTCTTTTGAAGAATTTTAGAGGCCCCTCACATGCTCAAATTAAGTGCACAAATCATGATTTTATTCAACAGTATCCTCTAGCTGTAGGTTCTCTCAGAAGAAACATTGTTTCCAAAGCCATCCTGTCAGAATTCCTCAGGATCAATCAAGCCACCTCTTGCACTTCTACGCTCCAGTGGATACAAGTCTAGCCTTTCTAATCTTCCCTCTTACGATAACCCACCCATTCTGGATATTTGTTGAGTAAGTCTTCTCTGAGTTGCTTCCAATGCATTGACATCGATCCTGAAATAAGAAGGCCAATATTTCAGCAGTACCCAGCTGTATTTCTATGGCCATTTAAATATCTTGAAGAGAGATGACAAAGTTTAGAACATAAGTAGCATAGACAGCTTTACTATTGCAATGTATACACTCAGGAAATGCATTGTTCTTTTAAATGAAATGTCCTTGAACTGCAGTAGTTCTAATGGGAGGCAGTGTCAGGTGCCAGATTGTTTTTGAGTAAAAAAAGGCATTTCAGTGTCTGCAAGGGTTGTTTGATGCAGAATTAAGGTGTCCTAATATTCTTATGCTGAAAGGGAAAGAGAATAATCAGTAAGATTCAAAGTGAAGGCCTCTGAAGTAATGATATCCAAAATAATTAGTTCCTTGGAAGGCTCCCAAATGTATTGTTTGAAGAAAATGTCCTGAATATCCTCCATGAACCCACCTTTCAGGTTGCTTTTGTCAATTTTGTTGGTCCAATCTATGTGAAGGTTCAAAGCTACCACTGAATTGCAGTACCTTTCTTTCAAATTTGAATTATTTCATGGTTTATACTCTGTCCTACTGTGTAACTACTCACAGAGGACATATAAACGATTCCCACCAGAGACATTTTGTTATTTCATATCTGTACCCAAACTGATATTGTATTTTCATCCTCTAAACCAGTATTTCTCAACCTTTGCATATTCAACGCCCCCTTCTTATCCTTGAAATCATGCAACGTCCCTAAATCACCAAAGTCTGTTTTTGCATAAATAACTGCAATACACCGTAGTGCTGAAAACAGAAAACTTTTGTGAAATATGTTTTATATACAACAAAAAAAAGTTATCACTTATTACTGTTCTTACTGTCCACCTACTTTTGGCTCACTCTGTATAAAATTTAGTCTGTGACAGCAAAATAGTCAATGCGATCCTTGTGGTTCATGTTGTCTTGCTAAATCATATACATTTGGTTCAATTTTTGTCAAAAGCAATCTCAGGTCACCACGCTGAACAACAATCATACAATTGCGGGTCTTATCTTGTATTCTGGTGACAGCATTGAATCCTTTCTCAACCAAATAAGAAGTAGGAAATGGTAGTGCAAACCGCTTTGCCTCTTCGCTTAATAACGGGAAACGACATCGGGTGGCATCTTGAATTCAAAAAAGGGGCTCACCCATTTGCGAAAACCGAATTTTCATTGCAGTGTCATTTTGGAGCTCTATCATTTCTTCCTGAAGGCAAATGTCCATTTCTTCTGCGCATGAAATAAAGGGGCCAGTCAATCATGTAGGGATCTCCATCTTGATAAGATCAGCAAATCATATTTTCATATGATCCTGCAGTGCACAAATGTGAGCTGAGTAGATAAGAAATTGATCATCAGTAACATCCTCCACGATATTGTTTAAACTCGGGAACTGGTAAAACTCACAACGACTGATATTCCGATGAAAGAGATCAAGTTTCGCAATAAAAGATGTAACAGCATTCCTTGCTTTTATGAAACTCACATTATCTCCTTGTATCTGCATGATCAGCGAATTGCACTTATCGAATATAACCGCGAGGTATGCACAGTCGTGTTTTATGGTTTTGGCTTTCATACAAAGGTTTTCATTATTTCTGTGTAGGAATTCGATGATAGAATCGAACAGTTCATGGAAACGATTGAGGCATTTTCCTTTCAAGAGCCATCTCACTTTGGTGTGTGGCAGCAATTGCAGAAATTCATCCTCATTCGCTTTACTGAGTTGGCGGAGAAGTCATTCATTCAGAGCATGTCTCTTTATATAATTTACCACATCTATCACCATTTGTAGAGAATGGTTGAGGGCTTCACTAAGTTTCTTTGCAGCCAGATGCTGCCGATGGATAATGAAGTGTACTGTGAAAACATGTGGCACTTTTCTCTTTAATAATGCGACAAATCCCCGATGTTGGCCAGTCATAGCACGCGCACCATCCATAGCACAAGCAACACTGTTTTTGAGGGGAACAGACTTTTTATCAAAATAATCCTTGACGCAGTCGAAGATAGTCTTACCTTTGGTATCTGTTGGTAGATCTAGAGCAAAAAATAGTTCTTCTTGTATTTCATTTTTGTCGATGAAATATACATACTCCAAAAGTAAAGCTTAATTTCTGTATATAGGACTTTCATCAATTTGTAAGGTGATTTCTTTCTTATCAAAATTTGAGGCCATTTCATCGATGCACCTTCTCACAGAATCATTGTTAAGAGGAATACTCTTGATAGTCATTGATGGTTCCTGATGTAGCACAGTTTATAACACTTCGGCAATAGCTGGATTCATCCACAGAATGAGGTTTACCACATTTTGCAATTAGCTTTGCTATGTTGTATGATGCCACAAGGCCATCCACATTTGTGGTTCCCATGTTTGATAAAGCAGTGGAAATTGTTGATCACTAATTGAATTTATTCTTTAATGTTTGAAAATATGCCAAATCTTTGTCCTTTTTGTCACTGTGTTTCTTTTCCAAATGTTTAATTAGACGAGAAAGCTTCATGGCCTCATTGGAAAAACTTTGTTCACAGAAGAAGCACAGTGGTAACTGCTTTTTAGATGGAGATTGAATAAAGCCATATTGCAAATAGTCCATGCTACACTGCCTGCAATTTTTCTTACTCGATGAGGCCATTTTTACACTGTCGCTCAAATACCCTGATGGAATCATGATCATGATAATTTTAAGACGCTCAGACAAGTGGTAAAATTTGATTGGCTAATTAGCTGTAATGTGCATTCATTCTGCCACCTGGTAGAACAATTGAAAAGCTGTGTTTCGTCTTCCTAGAAGCGACACGAGTTAGGTGATATTGATCTCGGCAGTAGAATCAGTGCCAACTGCGAACGAGTTCAAATGGTTTGCTATTCACAGAAAAGACTATCAATAGTAGCGCAGCAACCAGAGCGCATGCCTCCATGGGTGCAGGGAAAATAACAGACTCGTGTTATGTGACTATCCATCTGCACACAGCAATGTCCTTCAAGGACACGGCAGTCTTCCAAATGATTGGTAAGCTTTCTACAAAGTCGTTCAGTGCCCTCTTGCCGCCCCCTTTGACTTCAACGCCCACTGAAGGAGGGCAAACGCCCCTCAGGGGGCACTTCCACCCCGTTGAGAAACACTGCTCTAAACCAAAATTACTTTCATCAACTACACTGATTTTGTCCATTACTATCAGAACTACCACAAGCATCTTTCTTTTCTTTCTGTCGTTCCAGAATATCAAATATATTCTTACTTCTGTCAACTTGGACGGCTTCCTGCAGCAGAGTGCTTTTGACAATTTGTTCATCCTCCCTGCAGCCTCTACTCTAGTCTACTCAAGTTGCAAGAACCTTGAGTCTGTTAGGTAATTGCAAGGATCCATTGCTGCCTTTGGACCCCCATGCCTACATCATCGCCACACCTGTTGTCCTTGATTGATGAAAGGTGTGATTGCTTCCTGGAACAAAGGGGAACAAAGTAACTTTATCTTCCCTGATGCATCATCGTGTAAAGAAATCAGATTTCGGCTATCAGAGTCAAAGTTTCTCAAGCTGCAAGCATATAATGTAATGTAATAGCATGAATCGCACTGGTGCTGGCTTATAAATGAATCGCTCTGAATTGGTTAACATTGGACTCTGCTTCAGCACCACCCAATATGATGATCTCATGTAGTGCTGATTGAGGAATGGAGAAGTCCAGCTTAGGATCTGCTCGATATGTCAAGACGTGATATACCCGACACCGCATAGTCCTAGTATTATGTCTTACTAATGTAAATTGCATACATAACAATCATGTAATAAATTGCATTTTGTTAAGACAAGTGCCTCTTCTTGTTAAGACCCACAAGCAGTACAGCCTCTGCCATTGTTAACTGAAAAGGCCTTGAGGCATTGTATAAAGAAGGATTGGGGGGCGGAGGGGGGGGAGTCACTTGTGGCACAATGGTAGTATCCCTGAGCCAGGAGCCCTGTGCACAAGTTCCACCAGTCCAGAAGCATATAGTAGCATCTCTGAACAGGTTGATTAAAAAATATCAGGGACGTAGGATTGTGCATAGCTTTCGGGCGCCAGGGACAATATGTTGGACTTCTCATCTGGGCTTTTGTGGCGCAGTGTTAATGTCACTATCTCTGGACCAAAAAAAAGCCCAGGCTCCAATTTCACCTGCCCCAGAGATGTATAATAACATTTTGGGCAAAACTCCTTCATCAGGAATGCTGATTTCGCCCGAAACGTCAATTTTCCTGCTCCTCGGATGCTACCTGACTTGCTGTGCTTTTCCAGCACTACACTGTTGACTCTAATCTCCAGCATCTGCAGTACTGAATTTCACCATGTATAATAATAAGTCTGAACAGCTTGATTAAAAATATCAAAAGAGAATTGATGCAGTACTCTTCCCCAATATTTAGCTGGTTTCACAAACCATGTCCACCAGCATTCACATGCTCTAACTGCAACATATCACCTCCTTTATTGCTTAATTTAACTAATTAATTGACTAATACAAGTTTTTTAAAATGGGAATTGGGCCAATGACCTTAGCATTATTAGCACCATATTCTAACCATCTGATCTATTCAGACTATGGTCACCTTTATCTCACAATCTTTTTATACCCAGAAGCGCTATCATACACATCTGAGCAACTTTCCCACCACCAAATCACATGTGTTTTTACTAACCACTACCCATAATCACCCATGTAGTCAATTAACTATTTACAAGCAATGCCCATCATAAACAATGCAAACACTAATTCAAAGTTAAAAATACGATTTAAGCTTTGTCAGTTGTTACACCAAGTTGTTTAACTATTAAGCTATAAATTTAATGCAATCCCTATGTTTTTCCAGTACTGATTTGAAATGCTGCTTGCATTTAGAGGGATAAAATCAACTATCTGCAAATTAAAGTCTTGAATACTCATCTCCTGGAGACTGAAAAGATGGTTATGGAAAGCAAGATCTTCATCTTTGCACCAAAACTCCACCATACCAATTCAGAAGTGAATACATATACCTCATTGCACTCAAGCCTCATCACATTCTGTGTAATAGCAAAACCATATAACCCAGATGGCCTCCTTCTTCAAGGACCGCAGATTCCCCCCAGACGTGATCGACGATGCTCTCCACCACATCTCCTCCACTTCCCGCTCCTCCGCACTTGAGCCCCACCCCTCCAATCGCCACCGGGACAGAACCCCACTGGTCCTCACCTACCATCCCACCAACCTCCACATACATCGTATCATCCATCATCATTTCCACCACCTCCAAATGGACCCTACCACCAGGGATATATTTCCTTCCCCTCCCCTATCAGTGTTCCGAAAAGACCACTCCTTCCGTGACTCCCTTGTCAGGTCCACATCCCCCCCACCAACCCAACCTCCACTCCCGGCACCTTCCCCTGCAACCGCAAGAAATGCAAAACTTGCGCCCACACCTCCCCCCTTACTTCTCTCCAAGGCCCCAAGATATCCTTCCATATCCGCCATAAATTCACCTGCACCTCCACACACATCATTTACTGCATCCGCTGCACCCGATGTGGCCTCCTCTAAATTGGGGAGACAGGCCGCTTACTTGCTGAACGTTTCAGAGAACACCTCTGGGACACCCGGCCCAACCAACCCAACCACCCCGTGGTTCAACACTTCAACTCCCCCTCCCACTCCACCAAGGACATGCAGGTCATTGGACTCCTCCATCGCCAGACCATAGCAACACGACGGCTGGAGGAAGAGCGCCTCATCTTCCGCATAGGAACCCTCCAACCACAAGGGATGAACTCAGATTTCTCCAGTTTCCTCATTTCCCCTCCCCCCACCTTGTCTCAGTCCAACCCTCGAACTCAGCACCACCTTCCTAACCTGCAATCTTCTTCGTGACCTCCCCGCCCCCACCCCACTCCGGCCTATCACCCTCACCTTAATCTCCTTCCACCTATCGCATTTCCAATGCCCCTCCCCCAAGTCCCTCCTCCCTACCTTTTATCTTAGCCTGCTTGGCACACTCTCCACATTCCTGAAGAAAGGCTCATGCCTGAAACATTGATTCTCCTGCTCCTTGGATGCTGCCTGACCTGCTGCACTTTTCCAGCAACACATTTTCAGCTAATAGCAAAACCAGCCTACTTTTATCAAGCACTGATGACTCATACTGAAATTCCAACTGCTAGGGAAGCTTCCTGATAGAGTGAGTAACACATTGAATTGCTTAACAATAAACTGTCACAGCTGGTAGTTTCTATGAATGAGGCTCCTTAATTAGGTTATCATTTTCCGTAAGAGTCTAGGGCCTGTGTGGCACAATGTTACTGTCCCTACCTCTGAGCCAGGAGGCCCAGATTAAACTCTAATCTGATCCAGAGGTGTGTGTAGTAGCATCTCTGAACAAGTTAATTACAAAACATGGTAAAAACAATGACTGCAGATGCTGGAAACCAGATTCTGGATCAGTGGTGCTGGAAGAGCACAGCAGTTCAGGCAGCATCCAACGAGCAGCGAAATTGACGTTTCGGGCAAAAGCCCTTCATCAGGAATAAAGGCAGTGAGCCTGAAGCATGGAGAGATAAGCTAGGGGAGGGTGGGGGTGGGGAGAGAGTAGCATAGAGTACAATGGGTGAGTGGGGGAGGAGATGAAGGTGATAGGTCAGGGAGGAGAGGGTGGAGTGGATCGGTGGAAAAGGAGCGAGGCAGGTCGGACAAGTCCGGACAAGTCATGGGGACAGTGCTGAGCTGGAAGTTTGAAACTAGGATGAGGTGAGAGAAGGGGAAATGAGGAGTTGCAGTGGGAGAGGGACTCCCTGAGATTCTTGTAGAGAGAGGAGGAAAACTTCTTCAAGGCAGGCATCCTTGCAAGAGGATTCGCAGTAGGGTTAAAGTCAATGAAGTAAAAACAATGACTGCGGATGCTGGAAACCAGATTCTGGATCAGTGGTGCTGGAAGAGCACAGCAGTTCAGGCAGCATCCAACGAGCAGCGAAATCGACGTTTCGGGCAAAAGCCCTGCCTTGAAGAAGTCTTCCTCCTCTCTCTACAAGAATCTCAGGGAATCCCTCTCCCACTGCAACTCCTCATTTTCCCTTCCCCCACCTCATCCTAGTTTCAAACTGCCAGCTCAGCACTGTCACCATGACTTATCCGGACTTGTCCTATCTGCCTATCTTCTTTTCCACCTATCCATTCCACCCTCTGCTCCACGACCTATCACCTTCATTCCCCTCCCCTACTCACCTATTGTACTCTATGCTACTTTCTCCCCACCCCCACCCTCCTCTAGCTTATCTCTCCACGCTTCCGGCTCACTGCCTTTATTCCTGATGAAGGGCTTTTGCCCGAAACGTTGATTTCGCTGGTCATTGGATGCTGCCTGAACTGCTGTGCTCTTCCAGCACCACTGATCCAGAATAATTATAAAACATGACAAAGGCAGAGTTTGCAGATGCCTTGTGGCATAGTGGTAGTCTGACCTCTGAGCTAGGCTACCTACATTCAAGTTCTCTTGCTCCAGAGGTGTGTCATAACATGCCTAGACAGATTGGTTTTTAAAAAATCTAAGGCAAAAGCTGGAGGACTCTAGTGGCACAGTGATAGTGTTCTGCCCCTGTGCCAGAACACTGAGGTTCAAGTCCCATCTTCTTCAGAGGTGTATCATAAAGCATTTTAACCGGGTGATTTAAAAAAAATCAAATGTCCTTGACCATATCCGTGTGAGACACAAATTTTCTAAGGCAGAGTATGACAGCTAATCAAAATTAAATCTGAGAAAACGTCACCAGAGAGATTTCCATCTACATCAAATTCAAAAGTTAGTGGCCATAACCTCATTGCTTTAAAACCTCATCACATTTTGTACAATAATAAACCTATTCACTTTTATAGTGAGTTTATGATCTACTTGAACACTTGCAACATTTTTACATTCATTTTCACAGGATGTAGGAGTTACTAGCAAGACCAATATTTGTGCCCTTCCTCAATCGACCCTGAGATAGTAAGCTGCCTTCTCAAAACACTTGCAGTCCTTATGCTGTTGGTACACCCACAGTGCTGTCAGGGAGATGGGTCCAGGATTTTCACCCAGTGCTATACTCCAAAGTCAGAATGGTATGTGGCTTGGAGGGGACCTTGCTGATGGTGTTCTCGTTCATCCAATGCCCTTATCCTTATAGGTGATAGAGGTTGTGCATTTTGAAGGTGCTGATGAAAGAGTCTCGACAGGTTCCTGCAGTGCAACGAGGAGATAATACATATCTCTGCCACTATGCATCAGTAGTGGAAAAAGTAAATGTTTAATATTCCAAGTCAGCATCTGATGACTAATATTAACTATAGCTTGAGGAAAAATCTATCAGAACTTGCACCACATTCCCAATTTGGCACTCATACATTGTAGCAGTCCAGCCTCATCACACTCTGTGCTTCCGCACTTGGTCTTTGAAAAGCTGCAGCAGAATTAAACTTCTGCTTCAATGTCAGTAAATCTCTCAGGAGCAACACTACCAGTTAAAGGAAAAACTGCCATGAAATGAAGTGACAAGGAAGAATTGTGAGCAGATTAACTGCAAATTCACATTGGTAGTAGTATTACTGATCCACTAAAATCAATCATAGAGTCATAGAGATGCACAGCATGGAAACAGACCCTTCGGTCCAACTCGTCCATGCCGACCAGATATCCCAACCCAATCTAGTCCCACCTGTCAGCACCTGGCCCATATCCCTCCTAGCCCTTCCTTTTCATATACCCATCCAAATGTCTCTTAAATGTTGCAATTGTACCAACTTCCACCACTTCCTCTGGCAGCTCATGCCACACACGTACCACCCTCTGCCTGAAAACGTTGCGCCTTAGGTCTCTTTTATATCTTTCCCCTCTCACCCTAAACCTATGCCCTGTAGTTCTGGACTCCCAACCCCAGGGAAAAGACTTTGTCTATTTATTTTATCCATGTCCCTCATAATTTTGTAAATCTCTATGAGGTCACCCGTCAGCCTCCAACGCTCCATGGAAAACAGCCCCAGCCTGTTCAGCCTCTCTCCATAGCTCAAATCCTCCAACCCTGGCAACATCCTTGTATTACTGGACAAAGAATGTAGTCCAATGTGTTTGTAACATTTTATCATTCATCGTTTAACAACAGTTGCAATACAGGGAAATGTCTAGAGATGGGTTAAAAACTTTTTCTTTGTTTTGCTTAAGATCTACTAACCTTTGGTGGATTGTCACCAAAATCAACATGTACTCCCCTCAAGAAACCTGAATGGTTGTCACCTGAATCTTCATTCCAAGAAAATAATCAGTAAGTAAGCTTCAAATTCTCTGTGTGCCTGGCCGTAGAAATAATGGACTGAGTCTTCTGAGAATTGGCAGTCACTATTGGAACATAATTCCGATCCCACTCCTTTACTATATTTCAAAGCTCCATATTACTGCCTGGAACTTCTGAGCCTATTCAGAATCATGGAGTGGTCTTTCATGAGAGTCATTCTTCATAGCACAGGGGAATCAAGGATGGAGAAAGAGAAGCCGTTCACCCTAGTTGTTGTATTCTGTTAAGTCTTCATTTACTAACACACTGAAAGGTTTTGAGACATTTAAAAAAAGTTTTTCGGTTTGTTAGTGAATGAGTGTGAATGTGATTTGTGGACAAGTGGTTTAGAATGGCAGGGGTATCATATGGTAGGATGGCAGGTGGTAGTGCGGGCAAGCTGATGGGATGGTTGCATTGCCTGCTAGGTAGAGTGGGCAGGGTGCAGGCTGAGTCAGATTGCAGTGTGACAGAGGCATGGTGGTAGAGTGGTGATGTCATGCCAGGGAGGAGCAGAACCTGGGGGACTGGGGAGTCAAGTAGAAGTTGGAAGTCAGGGGTGGGTAATCAGGTGGGGTCAGTCATAAGGCCAACCCAAAGGTTCATAGACTCACTAAACAAAATCAAAAGAACTACAGATGCTGGAAATCATAAGCGACTTTCCAGCAGTGGTTGGGATCCTTATTCTCTCCTAATAATGCAATACTCTTAAGAATTGTAACTATAATTGGATCTAGTTGATGCTTTCATATTTACTCTGGATTGTCACAATCTGTGTTCCAAAATAAACTGACATTTGTTGCAAGATTGCTCAGAGCTGCTGCAGGGGACAGTATTAGAGATGTAAACAGAGCTGGTAGTAAGCGAAAAATAATTTATGGTCTAAAGGTTTTCGGTCAGGCGTTATATGCACAAAACGTATGTGGCAAGCAGTTTAGTTCTGGTCCATTTTTGTCAAAGGTGTTGTGAGTAATTGATGTGTCATCTGTGTTCCTTCACTTAAAGTTGTCAGTGAAAGTTGTATTTCATTGATTTGTACCCCACCTCCTAAATTCTCAAAAGAAACAACTTATGACCTAGAATTTTTAAAAATTTTGTATAATAAGTTGTAGCTGCAAAGCAGAACTGACTCGAAGGTAGAAGACAGAGGGTGGTTTGTGAAGGGTTGCTTTTCAGACAGGAGGCCTGTGACCAGTGGAGTGCCACAAGGATCGGTGCTGGGTCCACTGCTTTTTGTCATTTATATAGATGATTTGGATGTGAACATAGGAGGTATGATTAGTAAGTTTGCACATGACACTAAAATTGGAGATGTAGTAGCCAGTGAAGAAGATTATCTCAGAGTACAACATGATCTTGATCAGAGGGGTCTATGGGCTGAGGAGTGGCAGATGGAGTTTAATTTTGATAGATGTGAGGTACTGCAGTTGGAAAGGCAAATCAGGGCAGGACTTATATACTTAATGGTAAGGTCCTTGGGAGAGTTGCTGAACAAAGAGACTTTGGAGTCAAGGTTCATAGTTCCTTGAAAGTGGATATGCAGGTAGGTAGGATAGTGAAGGCGGTGTTTGTTGCTTGCCTTTATTGTTCAGTACATTGAGTATAGGAATTGGGAGCTTCTGTTCAGCTGTACAGGATATTGATTTGGACAGTTTTGGAGTGTTGCGTGCTATTCTGGTCTCCCTCCTATAGGAAGGATGTTGTGAAAGTTGACAAGGTTTAGAAAAGATTTATGAGGATGTTGCCAAGATTGGAAGATTTGTGCCACAGGGAGAGGCTGAGTAATCTGGGGCTGTTTTCCTCGGACTGTCGGAGGCTGAAGGGTGACCTTGTAGAGGTTTATAAAATTATGAGGTGCACTGATAGAGTAAATATGAAAGCTGTTTTCTCTCAGGTGGGAGAATCCAAAAGTAGTGGGCATAGGTTTAAGGTGAGAGGAGAAAGATATAAAAGGGACCTAAGGGGCAACGTTTTCACATACATGGTGGTGTATGTATGGAATGACCTGCCAGAGGAAGTGATGGAGGCTGGTACAATTACAGCATTTAAAAGGCATGTGTATGGATATATGAATAGGAAGGGTTTATAGGGATATGGGCTAAATTTTGGAAAATGGCAAGTGATTTATATAGGATGTTTGATTGGCCTGGATGAGTTGGATTGAAGGGTCTGTTTCTGTGCTGTATATCTCTCTATGACTGTATGAGAAGAAATGGCAACAAAATATCAAACAAAATTGATTCGGTTAGTTTCCAGTAGCAAAGATAAACTTCAAGGCAACTTTAATTTACCTGTTGGAAATAAAGGCGATTAAGTTGGATGAGTGACTCACCCTCTGGTGTCCAACATAAATCCTGTTGTTTTCTATTGGAAAACTCACCAGCGAAGATAAAAGCTGACAAATCCACAATGTAAGTGCTTTTTCCAGCACCCCTTGTAGGCTAGGCAGAGCAGTTGACAAGGAATCTAGTAGGATCTCACTTCAATAAGACAATAATGCTGAAGATCTGAAATAAAAATAGTAATTGCTGGAGAACTCAGCAAGTCTGATAGCGTTGGTAGAGAAAAACAAAGTTAACATTTTGAGTGTGAAATGACTTTTTTTTGAAACTCTTGACCTGCCTCATATGGACCAATGAGGATCTGAGGACACTGTGGGCCACCTGCTACAAGTTTAGGTAGTGGCCTGAATGGGAAAGCTGATGGTAAGAGGAATACATTGAGGCTAATGGGTGACAGGAAGTCATAATTGTACTCCTGTGTTTGAGATCCCGTGGTTAACATCCCTGACATTTTCTCATTGCTATCATAACTTTTTCTGCACCTGCATCTATGGAATCAATGTTTACCTTATCTGCTATCTTTTGTATATATTTATTAAAACTCTTACAATCTGCTTTTGCATTCCTGGCTAGTTTAACTTCGTTCTAATGTTGTTCCATTTTATCATCTTTTTGGTTACTCTTTCCTGACTTCAAACACTCTCCCAGTAATCTATGGTTTCATTTTATGATGGACATCCTTCTCCCTGTAGGAGGTGATATGAATATAGCCTGAGAACTTTGGTGAGGGTGACAGCATGAAATTGCCCCTTGCCGATGGTGTGGGATGATCGCTACTGACATCTTGCTCCCAGGAATGGTATCTACTTTAAGCTTCTGAAGCCACATGTCATTGTGGTGAACTCCTGACCACAGCCTAGGCTGTCACTTATACTGATTGTCTGCTGGAGTTTCCACTTGTCATGTTTGATGTTGAGGGTACTCATGTAGCTTTCGATAGCATCCCTTATTCAAAGTTTTGGGCATCTTGTGGTCTTTTGACACTGACTATCTCCCAGTGTAGCATATCCTTAGGATATGTAGACACCTTCCATTCAGTGCACATGCCCAAACCAGAAACCCTGTTTGCTTAATTGGTGTCAACATTCTTGACATGTTAATTATTCAAAGGACTGCTTTATTTGCGATTTGTCTTTCCATGTGATATTCAAGATACATCACAGACACTGGAGTGGGAAATTATTGAGCCTTTTTCTTGAGGATTTAAGTTACCATATAGAAATATGGTGAGGGTGCAGGCATTATAAATAAGTACCTAGATCCTGCCAGTCAGCTTTTTGTTTCTCCATGCCTATTTTCTTAGTCAGCCAAAGTTACTCACTGCCTCCAAAATGATTGTATTGAGCTCTTTGTCAAGAGACAGACTGTCTGTCACCATTTGCTCATGGTAGCTTTTGAATTATCCAGCTTACTATAATATGTATTAATGTGGATTCTCAATAAGCAATATCTTCTGTGCACAATTAAACACAATGAATATACAATTAACAGCCAGCATGGTTTCAGCTGTGCTTAGTCGAATCGAATAGTTCATTCTTTTTCTAACACTAATGTCCATGCCCTATGAAGCCAAACTACTTTTTCTCCACACTATTTTTGAGCTACACATGTAATTCTTTCTAGTTTGCTTGACTCTATGTTATTTTGCACATAGTTCAGGCAGTAATCTAGAAATTATCCTTGAGGCTTTGTTTCTCAATTCCAAACAAAACACCTTAAACTCTGTCTGTCGAACCTCATTCAATGTTGTTAATTTCAAACGAAGATCATCACATTTGGATCATTTCTCTCCCACTCCAAGTTCTTCTCACCCTTTGAAGAAAGGGACTGAACATTTACACCAAGCAGACAGGCAACCTTGAGAACTCATGGGCTTGACGGCAGAGACTATTACCTATTTCCCTGACTATTCTGTCCCCTAACACTAGCACATTGCTTTACACTCCTCCCATTTGAATGGGCTTCTGCAGAATAGTGCTGTGATCCATTTGCCCTTCCACCCCGCAATCCTTGTTATTGTCCACATAGGCAACAAGCCACTTGTATCTGATAAAACAACAGGAGTAGATCTCCTCCATCACCACATCCTGCATTTCCATACTTGCTAAATCACTGTCCCATCATTCTGACCAATTCTAAAGTATGAGTGTTAAGACTTTTCCTGGAAGGAAGTACGTGGGTAACTCTCTCCCGCCCAATGCCCAGCAGTGTCAGGAGCATAGACTCCAGCTCAACAATTGACTATATTTCCTTGAGCTGCAAACACTTAAGGCACATATGCTTGTCTGAGATTGCTATACTGCCCATATATTGAAGCTACAACACACCATCTCTGCTGTTGTATCTATTTTTATGGACAAGACCAGCCCACCCCTTCCCCCAAAATAGATACTAACATTCTCTTATTTTAAAGGTAAATGTCAGATGTTGTATTCACGGTGCAATTCGATTGGTCAAACTACACAACGTTAAGCAAAACTCAATTTACCCAAACACTACAGTTAAAATACAAAAAATAATGAAGAACTTGGAATAACAACTCTAATGGAAATCTTAACAGAATAATAGATACAGTAACCATTACTAATTAACTGTTCCAATATAGTAACATCCCATAAACACAGGTTTGGCAAAAAGGCAAATTCAGAAAATAGGTTGTCTCACATGCAGTTCTCCAATCCAGGAGGAAAGAATATCAAACAACATTTCAAAGAGAGCAAGTGTAGTGCTGGGAGAGATTCACTGCCTTCCAACTTTGCTGAGACTCTAGCAACAACTGCCAAAAGCTAACTAAAAATCCTTGATCTGTGAGAGCTTGACCACACCCACTCAGGCTGTTTTTTTATTGTTCCAAAAAAAAACACCGCAAGGCCTCAGAAGTTGTTTATCTTCTCAAAGACTGCTTGACACCAGTCCCCCAATCTTTCTCACTAAAAGAAATCTGGACAAAACACACCTCTTAATGCCATAGCATTGTCACACTATCTAAACTGTTTCCTTATGTATTTAGTCAAAATTATTGGTCAACCAATAAGTTCAATTCAATAGATAAATTGGTTGATGTGGTTTAGATTACTTACATTAGATTACTTACAGTGTGGAAACAGGCCCTTCAGCCCAACAAGTCCATATTGACCCTCCGAAGAGCAACCCACCCAGACCCATTCCCCTACATTTACCCCTTCAATTAACACTACGGGCAATTTAGTATGGCCAATTCACCTAACCTGCACATTTTTGGACTGTGGGAGGAAACCGGAGCACCTGGGGGAAACCCACGCAAAACACAGGGAAAATGTGCAAACTCCACACAGTCAGTCACCTGAGGTGGGAATTGAACCCGGGTCTCTAGTGCTGTGAGGCAGTAGTGCATGCCAACGTGGTTTATTAATTAAATAGATGACTAGTAAGTTTCAGATTTTCGGTTCTGAGAGTGACACACTTTTCTAACTTGAAGAGCAAAAACAAACCTGAAATGCTCACCAACAATTACCTAACTGCTGTCCTGTCCCACATGATATCTGGTGCTATAAAAAAAGCTGTAGGCATGTAATCAGAATGTTAGGAGTGTGCTCTCCATGCAGAAGTCTTTAACCTGACCATTGTGTGGGGCGAGGGTTAATATTGAGATCTTTTTCTCCACAACATAGCCTCCCTTGCAGTACTAGTTCAGCTTCAGCGAGGTCATATCATGTAAAACAAAACCGTAGTTGCTGAAGAAACTCAGCAGGTGAGGCAGCATCTGTAGACAGAAAGCAGAGTTAACGTTTTGAGCCCACTGAATCTTGGGAAAGGAAAGAATAAGTGGATGATGGAGACGAAGCCCAAAAAGACCACATTAGGTAGACAAAGGAACGGATGATAAGTCACGAAAGGAGAAAAGCTGATAATAGGGACTAAATGGGTTCGCTGTGCTGAAAGCAGCCTCTATGATAACAGGGCCTTGTGTATGGGGGTGGTAGAGGACATGGAATGAGGTGTTCAGGTTCTAAAGTTATTGAACTCAGCATTGAGGCCTGAAATCTGCAGGGTGAAAAACAGAAGGAAATGAATAGACGGTCAGAAGCAGAGGTTGAGAAACAGAGGGGCACAAACACAGCAGGATCCCTAGTGAAAACTGAGATATAGTTTGTTCTGATATAGTATGATAGCTCCAGTCTCGTGCGATCTTGCGTTATAAGAAAGCTGCACAATAGCCCTGCCATTTAAACTACTGAGTCCGGAATCATGTTATAGCTAATACAGGTAAAGAGAGTTCGTGTTCTACAAATAACAATCTAAATTCTTCAATCGCGTTAAAACCAATTAACGTCGAAGAAACATGCATTTCTTCATGCGAATAGACTGTACTGTTCTTCCTGCTTTGCGCTGAATCTCACTGCAGCAAACCTGAGACTGAAATATTAGCCATTTTATGTAATTGTACTATGTTAAATTGATACATGGAATTATTGGTTGATTTTAAAATAGGAGTCATTTGGTCCAAATTGCCTTTGCTGGTTTTGTGAATAGCAACTCATTTTCCCATCCATTCTCCCATAATCATGCAACTCGTTTCTCTTCAGGTACCTAACCAGTGCCACTTGAAGGGTGAAGTTTTATTTGTGTCCACCTGAGAGGCAGATTAATTCTAGATATGAATCACTTGCTGAGTTAAAAAAAATTCCGTCATATCACCATTATTTCTTTTGCCAATCATCTTAAATTTGTCATCACTGGTCCTTAACACCTCTGCCAATAGGAATAATTTCTTTCTAGCTACTGTGTTCAGACCTGTCATAGTTCTGAATATAGGCGAAAGTGAGGACTGCAGATGCTGGAGATTAGAGTCAAGATTAGAGTGGTGCTAGAAAAGCACAGCAGGTCAGGCAGTGTTTGAGAAGGAAAATTGACGTTTCGGACAATACTGTTCTTGATGAAGGGCTCCTTCCTGAAACGTCAATTTTCCTGCTGCTCAGATGCTGCCTGACCTGCTGTCCTTTTCCAGCACCACTCTAATCTTGACGATAGTTCTGAATTTGTCTATCAAATCTCTTCTCAACCTTCTCTTTTCATAGGAAAATGGTCCCAAATTCTCCAATCTTACTACCTAAGAAATGTTCCTCATCACTAGATGTGTAAGTCTTTTCTGCCTTCTGTCCTTCCTAAAGTGCAGTGCCAAGATTTGGACATGGTATTCCTGTTGAGGCTACACAAATGTTTTGAAAGGTTCAACAGAACTTCTGCTTTAGTATTCTAAGCCTCCATTTATAAAATCCAGTATCCTGTATTTTCTCAACCTGCCATGTGGGCATTTAACAGACAATAATATTGCTGAAATATAGAGTCTTAGAGGTCTACAGCACAGAAAAAGGCTCTTCAGCCTATCGAACATACGCTAGTCAAAAATAACCACCAAACTATACTAATCAATTTTCCAACAGTTGGCCCATAGCCTTGTCTGCCTGGGCATTGCAAGAGTACTTCCTTCTTAAATGTTATAAGGATTTCATAATAATGTGGAGTCACATATAGGCTAGATCATATATGGATGGTAGATTTTCTTTGCTAAACAATATGGATGAACCCATCCAGGCCTTTTTAAAATGATAATCTGCTAGTTTGATGGCTAGCATTATAAAAATTGTTTTTTTATTCCAGGTTTATTTCATTTACTGAATTTAAATTTGCTAGCTGCCATGCTGAGATTCAACCTTAAGCTTCAGTCTGTTGGATTACGACTATTGTATTATAACTATTGTGCTGTTGTGCTCAGTTGTGAAACCAACTGTCATGTCTCAATGCTCATCCATGAGACCAGTATATTTAAACTATTTAATGAAAACACCCTGAAGAGTCAATTTCAAACAACATCATCTAATATTAGTAACCCATACATTCCATTTCATTTTTTAGATTTGCTTGGTTTTAAATGTTCTTTTGATAAACTGCTTCTAGGTTCTTCTTTCACTGAACAGTCTGTAATCCATTAAGGATGATCGGCTTTATTTTTGTCTAAGAATCACCTCCGGACATTTTCTGAAGGTAATCTGTAGACGTCATTTGTCATTTCCGACCGTGTGACCTTTCACTAGTTAACTTGCCAATGGGGCTCGAGTTACTACTTTCATGATTTTTACCATTCATTGTATTGACTGTTCCAGAAAATACTGTCAATGTAACTGCTGATATTGGGAGTAATGAACAATGATAATCACCATATTCTCCTTCTTTCAGGACAGTGCAGATGAAGCTTACAAGTGAGGTGTCTAATGACATAATTCAAGACAAGTCAGAGAGTGAGAATTATAAACCCTCCCCCACTCCCGTTGAAACAACTGATACACATTTGTGGGAGAAGGAGGAAATTCATGGTGACTCAGGAAACTGTAAGGTAAAATCTCAAAGCTCAAGAGCCCAGACATTCATTACTCTGAGCCCCTGCCTGATGAATAGCTCTGGCTGATGATCTCTATTGTCAATTTCAGAAGGTGTAGTTATAGAAATGCTTGTGATTTCACCTATTTATATTTTAATGAGTCTGGATGATTGAGTCTTTTATTACCTTGAAGTAAGTAGATATCTTTTTCACATAAGTAAAGACAGTGAGTAAATGACTTTATGAAGCGTTTGTTAATACATTCTGGCTCCATTGCTTACATATACTCTATAGTGGGTGAATGGGGATGGAAATGCTAAAGCCCAGCATGGCAAAGACTCTTCTCCTTTAGGTCAAGCAAATTCTAATTTTATGTTCAAAATCTACAAGAAAGCAACATATTTTCTTCTGTCTACACACTTACCCATAAAAGAAATACACAAGCACTTGTCTATTGTTTGAGCTGTAGAAGCTGTTTAATACATCCATTCAAAAAGACCATGCTATATGCTTATCGAGATCATTTGTGGTTTGTTGTCTCAATAAGTAATCTTATTAAAACGTATAAGATTCTGACAGAGCTTGACAGGGGAGATGTTGAGAAGATATTTCTACTACTGGGGAAACCTCGACTAGAGGGATAGTCACGGAATAAGGGGACACTCATTAAAAGCTGAGATGTGAAGAAATTTCATATCTGAGAGGGTAATGAATGTCTGGAATTCTCTACAGCAGAGAATTGTGGAGGCCAGATCAGTGAAAGTATCTAAAGAGGAGATAAAATGGATTTCTGAAGTATTAAGGAGTTGAGGGCTATGACAGAGAAATTGAGGCCTGGGGCATGCCAACCATGATCTTGTCGAATGCCTAGGATGTCTTGAGGTTTTGAGTGGCCCACTCCTGCACCTTAGAGTCATAGTATAGTAGAAGCCCTTTGGCCCATCAAATCTGCGGCAATCTATCCAAACATTATAGTTTCCAGCACTTGACCCATAAACCTTAAATGTTATGACATTTCAAGTGCTTATCCACTATTTTTATGTTCTTATTACAGTGTACCTTCCTGGACACAGTCTGCATAGGGCCTATGTAGTGGTCTACCTCAGCCCCTAGTTATTATTTTGGCTGTTTCAAACCCTCCTTTCTGGATTGGCAGGCTGACTGCACCAGGCAATTCTATCCCGCCCACCTCCAATCCCACCAATAACGATCCCATCTCCTATCACTTTCTCCTGAAGCAGATTTTCATAGTTCTTGTTACCTGACTCAAGGATGCAAATCCAGGCTCAATAACCCAAAAGAATAACTATTGTAAGAGATAGAATATTGTTACCTAGAATAAAGGAAATGTTAAAGGATTATTTTGATCCTATTTGTTCAATGGAAACAGGGTGTTTACCCACTGATATTCTTCAGGAATAGCATTTATTTCTATTTGCCTACTTTTCTGAGTAAACATCAGGAAGACCAGCCTAAAGTCAACAGAGCTTTTCATCAGAAACACATTTCATACCTGGTCAGTCAGCAGGAATGGGATCTGTACCAGAAAAGGGCATTATCAAGATTTATATGTTTATGTTTCTTTAGAGGCCAGAAGGAGACGTGTGTCAGTCAAAATTCTGGTCCAACTAGCTAACGGCTGGATTTATAAAATTCATGACTCATTAAAAACTACTGTGTGTGGAAAGAAAGGAAATAACTTTTCATTTCATGGATCCTCAGGGCCACACAAAGCAGTTCATGGCCAATGAACTATTTGGAAGAATAATTGAGTTGGTAAAGTAGAAACCACAATAATCTGTGCATGGCAATAAGCTAAATGAGTTGTCTTAGTGATGTTGATTGAGACATGAATGTTGACCAGGACATCAGGAGAAGTCTTCTATGTTACTTTGAATTTTCTCTTGAATCTGTAGATACTACACTCAGCAAGATCACATTATCAACGCATGAGAAGCAATAGCAGAACAACTGAGTGGTTTGAAGATAATATCACTGTGATGGAGTCGATAAAGTGTGGCACTGGAAAAAGCCCAGCAGGTCAGGCAGCATCTGAGGAACAAGAGAGTTGACGTTTCAGGCTTAACCCTTCATCAGAACTGGCCCAGTCTTAATGTAGAGTTAAACCCGAGACATTGACTCTCTTGCTCCTCAAGGCTGCCTGACTTGCTATGCTTTTTCCAGCGTGACACTTTATCGACTCTCACTGTGATGGAGTCTATCATGGAAGCTAAGCAGTTCAGTCTCATTAATTACAAGAGAGGTCTTAGTGAGAAGACCTTGAATGGCAAACTGGATATCACACCCAATGTGGAGAGGCTTAGTGATTCCATTGGTTTACTTGCCATGGGAAACGCATTAATTTGTCTCCACTCTAGGGTAACTATCTCACAACCAGATAATTTATTCCAGATCATAAATGTTATTAAGTTGGAACAGTACTGAGGTCAACAATAATTTACATTTTCACATTGCAGTCAGAAAACAAAAAGAATATTGTTCTCCATTAAACCAATAGGGGTGCTCACTATCTCATCATATGATTGATATTAATTGAATAAAATAATGGCGTCCCATTTTTAGCCCCTAAAGGAATGTGGGCTTTGTATTTATTGTATTTTTCCAGCTTACTAGAAGTCTTAATTCTTTTCAATTGAGAGACCTGAAAAAAGGGATTGATGCAGTTGTGTTAAGTAGTTTGCCGTCCAGTAGTGTTCTTCAGTGAAAAGTGTGTTGATGTTTGCTGTGACTGAACATTTCTTGAAGGAGTTGATGAGCCTTACAGTCTCATGGAAGCAGTAAAATTACCCTAGGATGCTACAAAGATTTTTATTATTTTAGCTATGGGAGTCATGATATAGACTCATCACATCAACAACAGCTCAGAAACTGCTTCTAACCAGATAACTTATTATGCTATTATGTCTTAGAGTGAAAAATGTGCAGTTTTCCATACCAGCAAAAATTTAGATCCTGCTCTAAAAAACATTGTCAGAGGTAACCCTGATTTTTAGGGACCATGCTTGTTATGGATAGATGAATGCATGAGCAATTTTCATGCTCAGCTGTGCCATTAAAGAAGATGTCAAGCCATTGGTAGGCATTTATACAGGGAGACAATGAAAACTTTATAGACTATGGATCATTTTGAGCAGTGATCTATTGAATAGCATCTTCAAAGCTTGGAAACCTGCCCAATCTTTCAATTGAAAACAATGTATCAAATAGAAAAATTAAGAACAGAGGAAATTATTACAATTAAAAGTTCAAGTTGAGATTCTCTTTATTTACTATAATTATTTTTCTTACTATTTTCAGAAATAAAGTGTGTTTCTAGATTATTCACTTTTTACTCTGATATAATTTGCTCAGTCAGGGACTCCTGAAGTTGATAATTTGGGACAACTGGACAAGAATTTTCCATCTCATCTTAAGATGGAGGACATGACCTTAAGTACTGAACCAAAGCAATGGTCAATGCAGTCTGGCATACCGGCTAATACAACGAGGTGAGTGCTGCAGATTATAACAGTGCTAAGGTATCCATAAGCAAATAAACATTTTCAACAGTGATCAGTTATTGTATAACTAGAAAATCATCGGACAGCAAACTGGAACAGCTGGAAATGTTTAATTTAGTGTCAGGCTTTTTCTGGAACATCAGCCATAAAAGGCAGTTTTCAAATTAACTGTTGCATTCTAAACAGGAAAGATTATAGTTTTTAAACTAGGAAGTATAAAATCTTATAACTGTAGTATTATATGTCATCGGTCTGTGTCTACTATGCTCTACTTAATGGATAGTTTGTAGCCATGCTACCAGAGAGGCCAGTGCAAAATGCCAGAGAGAATAGAAATGTCTGAAGGTGAATTCCCATGAGCTCCTCATATGTACTTCCTCACAGCGTTGTCAGAAGCCTAGAAAATAGACCTTCCTTCTGGAATTATAGAATCATCTTTTTTTTATGGTACAGAAGAGTCATTGGCCCATTGTATCCATGCCAGCTTATCCCACTCCCCTACATTTTCTCCATGGATCTAAAAATATTTTCTCCTCACATAATTATCCAATTTCTTTTTGAAAATCATGACTTAATTTGTCTCTGTCATACTGTTAAGTTGTGCTCCCAGATCCTAACCACTTGCTGTATGAAAACACTTTCTCAAGTCATCTCTGGTGTTTTTGCCAGTCATTTTAATTTGGTGCCTTCCAGTTTTCCAGAAAATTTGCCAATGTAACATTTCACCCTATTCAATCTGTTCAAACTCCTCATGATTTTGTATGCCTCTAACAAACTGCTCTCAAACATCTCTTCCCTAAGGAGAACAATTCATGTTTCTCAAGTCTATCCATTTAATTGAAGTCTCCCATCCCATGGAAGCATTATTGTAGATCTTTTCTGCAGCCTTTTCAATATCTTCACATCGTTCCTACTGTATTACCAGCATTGGACACATTACACCAACTGAGCCCAACCTACTGGTTTATAACATCCTTGCTTCTTAGCTCAATGCCTCAAAGCTCTGGATCCTGTTTGCTTTACTAATTTCTTTCTGCAACCTGACCTACAACCTTATCAAGTTATTTACTATTACCCTGAGGTGTCTCTGTTCTGGCACCTGCTTTAGAATTGTTATCCTGCATTTTATATTTCCCTGCTCATTTTTCCTACTAAAATGTATTACTTCATTCCTTCCCTTGTTAAATTTTATCTGCCACATATACACTCATTCCATCTACCCATTTTTATCCTTTTAAAGTCAATCGCTAGGCTCTTCACAGTTCACTGTACTTCCAAGTTTTATAACATCTACAAAGTTTGAAATTGTGCTCTTGCACAGCCAAGCCTATGTCATTAGTATAGATCAATATAGCAATTGCTAACGTCTGCAGAACCCACCATGGCCCGCTCTCATGTTCCAAAACAACCATTTACCATTGTTGTTTTTCATCACTTAGCCAAATTTGCATTCATGCTAGAATTAACTCATTTATTCCATTAAAAATGTTAACAAACTTGTTACAAAAAACTTTCTTGATTCATAGAATGATGACAGTGCAGGCTTCTACTTACAGCATATGAACTGCAGTGATTCAACAAGGCAGCTCACCACCACCTTCTCGAGGGCAGCTAGGAGCAGGCAATAAATGCTGGCCCATCAGCAATGCCCAGTGAATTACAAGTCCCACAAGTGAATTTTAAAAAGGCCATTTCATCCATCATGTCTGTGCTGGTTTGCTGAAAACAGCAATACACCAAGTACCAGAGAACAGAGCGTTTCCTCATTGTCCTTCCTTTGTGGATAATAATGCAATTCTCTCATGAATGCCTTGATTGACCCTGCCTGCACATCATTCTCAGGCAATTCATTCCCAATTCTAACCACTTGCAAAGTAGAAAACATTTCCTTATGTTGCCATTGCTTCTTTATCCAAGTAACTTAATTCAGTGCCTGCTGGTTCTTGATCTTTGAGAACACTTTCTCCCTATCTGTTCTGTCCAGGCTATTATAAAATCTTCTCTCAACCTTCTCTTCTCAAAGAACAACTGTGCCAACTGAGGAAGAGTCACTGGACCTGAAACGTTAACTTTAATTTCTCTTCACAGGTGCTGCCAGATCTGCTGAGCTTTTCTAGCAACTTTAGTTTTTAAACTGTCCCAACTTCTCCAATTTTCTACAAAACTGAAGTTTTTCATCACAGGAACCATTATTGTGAAATTTTTCTGCACGCTATCCCTTCACATCTTTCCTATGATATGGTGCCTAGAACTGGACAAATTACTCCAATTGGGGGGAACCTGTGCATTATTCAAGTTTAACATGACTTCCTTGTTTTTGTACACAAACCTCCAATTGATAAAGCCCAGGATGGTACACTCAAATGAAAGCAAAATAGTGCAGATACTAGAAATCTGAAACAAATGCAGAGAATGCTGGAAAAACTCAACGGGTCTGGCAGCATCTATGGAGAGAGAAATAAAGTTAATGTTTCAAGTCCAGGCTGACATTTTTTCAGAACTGCTATAATTGTGGATCCATGTTTCTACTGTCTGCTTTATTCTACGAGTCCTGAGTTTGCACACAAGTCTGTTGTGTAGCACTTAAATGCCTTTTGAAATTCCATGTATTCCATATTAACAGCATTACCCTAATCAACCCTTGCATTAGTTCATCAAAAAGCTCTCAAGTTAGTTAAACAAAATTTACCATAAACAAATTGATGTTGGCTTTTCTTAATTATTCTACATTGCCCAAATAGTTTTTATTTTGTCCTGAAGATAAATGTGAGGTGCTGCATTTTAGGAAAGCACTTATACACTTAACGGTAGTGTCCTAGCGAGTGATGCTGAACAAAGAGACCTTGGAATGCAGGTTCATAGCTCATTGAGAGTGAAGTCGCAGGTAGATAGGATAGTGAAGGCAGCGTTTGGTATGCTTTCCTTTATTGGTCAGAGTATTGAGTACAGGAGTTGGGAGGTCATGTTATGAATGTACAGGACATTGATTAGGTCACTTTCAGAACATTGTGTGCAATTCTGGTCTCCTTCTTATCGGAAGGATGTTGTGAAACTTGGAAGGTTTGAAAAGATATACAAGGATGTTACCAGGTTTGGAGGATTTGAGCTATAGGTAGAGGCTAAACAGGCTGGGGCTGTTTTCACTGGAGTATCGGAGGCTGAAGAGTGATCATTTCAGGTTTATAAAATCATGAGGACATGGATAAGATAAATAGACAAAGTCTTTTCCCTGGGGTGGGTGAGTCCAGAACTAGAGGGCATAGGTTTAGGGTGAGAGGGAAAAAATATAAAAGGGATCTAAGGGGCAACCTTTTCACACAGAGAATGGTACGTGTATGGAATGAGCTGCCAGAGGAAGTGGTGGAGGCTGGTACAATTGCAACATTTAAAAGGCAGCTGGATGGGTATATGAATAGGAAGGGTTTGGAGGGATATGGGTCAGGTGCTGGCAAGTGGGACTAGATTGAGCTGGGATCTCAGGACGGCATGGATGAGTTGGACCGAAGTGTGTGTTTCCATGCTGTACATCTCTATAACTCTAATTATTGTTTCAAAATGCTCTCCCAGCACCTAAAGTTAAATTGACTCGTCTGTAGTTGCTGGGCTTAGCTTTACACTTTTTTGGAATGCTTTTTGTCACATTGCAGTACTTTAGTCTCCTTTATCCAGTCCTGGTGCCTTATCAATTTTTCTTGAAGATGTTGTGCACAATGCTACCTCCTTACCAATTCCAAACTCTCAGCTGCCTGAACGACTACCTCTTTCACCCTGTCCTTTCAAATACCTTCTTCCTTGGTAAAGACAGATGCTTGATGGTAACATGAAAGGATTAATTTAATATCTCAGTCATGTGCGTAAATCCCCTTTTTGGTCCATCAGTACCTCCTTTTTTTTCGCTTTTTTACTATTCAAATGTCAACAAATGGTTTTTAAATTCCCTTTTATATTAGCTTCCAGGAGCTTCTCTTCTCTCTGCTTCTTTTATTTGCTTTCTTTTTTTTTCATTTCTCCTCTGAACTTTCAGTTACCAGCCTAGTTTTAGGTTAGATATTATCCACCTGGCATTTCTTACAGATGCACCTTTTCTTCTTCACTTTGATCCCTGTGTTTTTTATTATCCAGAGAGCCCTGAATTTTTTGGTTCTCTCTACCTACTTTATGGTGACATACCTTGACTGTGTTCGAGAGTGTGGTGTTGGAAAAGCACAGCAGGTCAGACATCATCCGAGGAGAAGGAGGGTCGACGTTTCAGGCAAATGCCCTTCATCAGCCCCTCACTTTCGCCTGTGTTCAAACTATCTGTTCTTTAGGTGTGGCCTGTTGTTCAGTTATAATCTTGCCTGTCTTCTATTAGTGAGATCAGCCTGTGTTCTCAGTCTTTACACTTTAACACACAAGAGATTTTCATCCTACCATTTTGGGGGAAAGGAAATTTGGGGGATATTGGTGGAGAAAATTTGTTGTAATGGTAGACAAAAATGGGTTAAGCACTAAAGGATTTTTTTTTAAATGGGAAGTTGTGTTTCTTAGCCTTAATTCATTCTTTATTACTGTCTTGTATACTAACTGTTCAATGCAGGTCTGTTCTGGCATTGAGCCAAAATTTTAGCAAGTTTTGTTTCTAAAGTAGTTGCTTGGTTTGCACTTTTATAGTTGTCTTTCAATTTTGTGTTCCAAAGAACAGATTATAGTGCACAAATGACTATAGATGACATTGATGAATAATGTTCAACATGTTCACATGATCTGATATCTTTTCTCTCAGAGGGTCGTAAGTGTTTGGAACTCTCTTCTCCAGAGAGTGATGGAGGCAGATTCATTGAATATTTTTGAGACAGAGTAGATAAGTTCTTGACTAACAAGAGAATCAAAGGTTATCAGAGGTAGGTGGGAATGTGGATTTGAGGCCACAATCAGATCAGCCAAAATTTTGTTAAATGGCAGAACAGGCTCGAGGACTGAAAGGCCTACTCCTGCTCCTAATTTTTATGTTCATATATTCTCTGCCTGTATTTGAATGGAGGTATATTCTTAATATCTTGATTAGATTTGTGCACAGAGAAATTCAGAAATGAACATGTTCAATATTCATCACTGAGATCACCAATAATAATTTCCCCTCAATTGAATTATTTGTAAACATCATTTTGAAGTGTACTGGGCTAAGATATAAGGGACAAGTCAAGACAGTCATAGGATACTGCCCACTGGCCCGAATGAGTGCAGCTCCAACAATGCTGAAGAAGCTCGACATAATCCAAGACAAAGCAGCCCACTTGATTCACCACCTTAAAACTTTACTCCCTCTGCCACCAGTGCATTGTTGCTGCTGTATGTACAATCTACAAGATGCACTGCAGCATGTCACCAAAATTCGTCAAACAGTGCCTTCCAAATCCACAACCTCTACCATCGAGATGGGCAAGAGCAACCAGGCTTGGGACCACCACTGTCTGTGAAGTTCCCCCAAGTCACATGCCATGCTCACTTGGAACTGTGTCAGTTCCCCATTTCTGTTGCTCGGTGAAAGACCTGGAGCATCTCACTTACAATACTATTGATGTAATACACCACATAGCCAGCAATGGGTCAAGAAAGCAGGCCACTTTTTCAAGAGCAATTAGTGACTTAGATTAAATTCTGGTCTTGCCAGGAATGCTTACATTTCAAGAACAAAAATGAATTAATTATCTCTAAGATCTTAAACTCTAAATGTTCCCCTGTTGTTGTTATTTGTAGAGGCCAATATTTTAGCTATCATACTTTCTGGCACAGGACATAGCTCTGGATGCAGACTGCATAAAACACTCCTCCTAATTTTCAAAGCTATTAACACATAAGAAAAATAAACAGAAAGCCTGACCTATATTGCACATGACTGGAGAAAAATAATAACATCCAGCAGCAGTTTTTAAATGTTGCAGCCAATCCTTTAAAGGGCAAGTTGTAGCAATGATTTAAAAGTTGATTGATTGCTTACAATGTTACTACAGAGATATCTGGGCAATACTACAACTTTAGAATGTAGTAGTTGATGGATCTGCTGGGTTAAGTGCACCAAATGAAGGTGGCTCATTTTGAAAATAAAGACTGTCATCTCATAAAAGTATACAAGAAAGATGCAAAGAGGAAGGTGGGACAGTTCCTCATGCAGCTGGCAGAGCAATGTTTCCAGACCTACATCTAACAATTGCTGACGATGTATCAATAGTGGCAGAGTCACTGGATATGTTGGTGAAGTAAAGGATGGAAGTCATAACAGGGGCAACTCCTAAATATTTATAGTGGCTGCATGGCCCTCTGGACATTCCGGGTGTTTATTTTTAAGTTCAGTTGACTTATTTCTCAGTAAAGTAGATGACTTAACATAAACACGGGAACACTATCATTCCCTGTTGATTGCATAACCATGTTTATTTGTATTAATAGTTCATGCCCTAGCAGGGACTCATTTTAGCAGAACACTGTATTAATGAAAGAAGCTGAACAAATGTTTTTGAGGAAGAGTCTAGTGTAATTTTTGGCACATGTCAGTGTTTATCAATTTTCTCATTCTTGCAGCTTGCCTGTTAATACACTCTTCACCCATATTGCTGTTAGCTGAATGTACTGTTGTATGACCAGAAAATAGGAATGTATGAGTGTTTAGATGGAAAATCTTGTCTTAATAAATTTGGATCAACCGATCTTTTGTAGTTCCAAAAGATCAAAATGTATTTCTTACTACATTTTTAATATCAATGCGAAAATATAAAACTCCACCTTTGATAATGTTTGAACGAGAAAGAAATCATGGAAAACACAACAGAGATTTACAGGGGAGAAATTTGTTCATGTGACATGCTATAGAGTTGCTTCAAAATCCCTAGGGCAGGTGGCCGGGGCATTGTGGAAACAAGCCGTCATCAATGATTTTTTAAAAAGTGCTCTGTAAACAAATTTCTTCACTTAAATGTTTGTAAAAAATGGAATAAAAAATATTAAAGAAGGAATGAAAGAACTTAGCAAATTCCAACATGGACTTAGTCATAGTGTTCTCATCTCTGAGTCAAATGGTCATTGGTTGAAGTCACACTCCAGGTACTTGAGCATATATTCTAGGCTAATATTCAGTGCAAAATAGAGGGGATGTCTTACTTTAAGAAGTACTTTCTTTCCAATGAGAAGTAAAACTGAGACTATAGCATGTGAGGTATCAGTAAAAGATTCCACAGCAATATTCAATGAAGAACAGGGGAGATGCTCTGGCCATTGTTTATCCCTGCACCAAAACCACTATCAAGACATTAACTAAAAAGCTGTTGTGGAAGGTTCGTGTGCATCAATTTGCTAGTAAGTTTCCCTATGTTACAACAGTGACTACACTTCAGAAATGCATCATTGTCTAATGCTTTGGGACAAACGGAAAATGTGAAAGGTGGTATACAGGAATATGGGGAAAGGAAAGGCTATTAAGCCCCTTAAAACTCTTCCTCCATTCAATTGGATCATGTCCAGTTTGATTTATCAGCTTTTACTCTATATTCATTGACATTGTTGCTTAACAAAAATCTGAAAATTTCAATTGGCCAGTACCCACAGTTTTTTTGGGAAGGAACTTTCAGTGGTGAAAGTGTTTCCATTCAGTCATGCTGAATGGTGTACATATGGGGTATATGGGAAGCAGTAAAGAACATCCATGCCAATATATACAGGAGAAAAGATTGGGTGCAACCTAAACTGGTTAGGTTGAACTGATTATTGTTTGTTCCAGAAAGGCTACAATTATTCTCATGAATATACAATAATGGTGAGAGGTCTACAGCTGGAGGAAATCCTCTCACATTGGCATAGTCCAGCAGAATATTGATCTATGATTCCATGCCTATTTCCCCAATCTTGCTCACAAGTAGAAATATTACTTATTGGGCCAGATGTCAGAGGAAAGCTAATGGATTCTTCTGTGTGTGAGCCACTTCCAATAGAATAGACTAACCAGCTAGTCTGCTGTGATGATGAACAGTTGATTTATAGGGAAAAAAAGATTAAATGTTAGTAATCCACAATTTTAACATGGTTAAAGTTAAACATTATGTGTGTGCAAATACGAATCAATATCTAGTTTCTAGAAATAGCTGTTTTCAAAAAGGTCAGTTTGAAATTTCACCTATTCCCCAATAAATTGGAAAATTAATTAGTCATGTGGCAGATTGATGAATTTCACTTGCATCCAGCAAGATATTAAGTAACAATATGATTGAATTTGTTTGTGATACTGTCAAATAGATTGAAATATCTATTGTTTTGTCACATGATTATTTATAAATACTTCCACAATATCTTCTGAAATATGTATATATTAGTCTCAATGACCTACTGTTTATAATATATGTCCTAGTTCAATATTTTATATTGTAATTATTTGTAATTAAAAGTAAAAACATTTTGTATTTGATTTTCCGAAGTTACAGATTTTCCCGCAGAAAGGAACCACCAGTTAGCATGCAAAAGTTGCTAAGTTTTGGCTATGCTGATGATTGGTTTTCAGAACGTAAGGATGTGAAGAGCAGCAAAGAACAAAATATGGGTACTGTATCATAGTTCACCAATCCAGAAAACTACATTCCTCTGATTGGTCATATCTTGCAAATTGAGGAACTTTATGATGCATCTGCAACATTGCAATGTAATTTTTCATCAGGGACTAGAAGAAAATGAGTTTTATTGTATGTGCTCAGAGAAATGACTTAGGTAGTTGAGGCAGTATTGGTTTAGACTGAAAATAAGGGTGCTACTACATATGTAATAAAATGGTTTTGATCTCTGACAATTTTAAAAATGGTGGCAGACATTTTGATGTTGTACTTGGAAAGCCTTTAGACAATAAAACAAATAATGCAAAGTTTGCTCCCTACATATGTCATGCAGTGTATGGAATATTGAGCGCAGGTGCCTGAGGCTAGGAAAATGGCATCATGAGAAAACAAGGAGAATATTGTAGGTCTTTGTAGCAAGGTTGGCCCTCCTTTGAATCTTGAGTGAGCAATTCACCACCAGACCCTGTCTCCTATTCCAAATGTATCCAAGGTAGATAAATTCTAAGGGACTCACCCACACTGTAGAAATAATTGGAGTGTCAGTTACTGCACGTCCCATATTTTCACCCCCTGAACAAAACCAGAGCACCAGTAAAAAACAAGCTTATAGCCTACAATTAAAGCAAAGTACTGCAGATGCTGGAAATTTGTAATAAAAATAAAAAGTTTTGAATAAAACTCAGTAGACCCGGTAGCACCTGTGGAGAGCATGTCATTAACACTTCAAGTCTAATATGACACTTCTTTAGAACACTTACAGCCAAAACCTTGGAATGAGACGGTCACTAACCACTATAAAAAAAGTACTGAATCAAGTTAGGAGGTAACTGACCTTATCTCTGGCCAGAGAGATTCAATTGCCTCTATCTGCTTCAGGTTGCACCTATAATTTGGCCACACATCTGGGGACAGGGAAAAGAAACTTCATTAAATTTTCACCAGTATCATTTATTTCAATTATTCAGAAATAAAGCCTCATGATTCTTAGGAGGAAAGACAACATTTGTAATAACTGTTTCAGAACATCACAAGATGCTGGAAAAGATTAAAAACTAGTGTATTATTGTCAAATTCAGATGTTGGAACAATTATAAACTTGTAATTTATCACAAAGTTTACAGTTCTTAAGATATTCAATGTCACTGATAAATATGTTTGACAATTTCTCAATTGACAAAATGATTTGTTTAGATTACTTACAGTGTGGAAACCGGCCCTTCGGCCAAACAGTCCACACTGACCCGCCAAAGTGCAGCCCATCCATACTCCTACATTTACCCCTTATCTAACACTACAGGCAATTTAGCATGGCCAATTCACCTGACCCACACATCTTTGGACTATGGAAGGAAACCGGAGCACCCGGAGGAAACCCACGCAGACACGGGGAGAAGGTGCAAACTCCACACAGTCAGTCGCCTGAGTCGGGAATTGAACCCGGGTCTCTGGCGCTGTGAGGCAGCAGTGCTAACCACTGTGCCACCGTGCCGCCCACCATGAGTTTGGGACTTACAAGAGAAGGAAATGCAGTGTGTAGGGTGACTGAACTCAATGAGTGCTAAAATTTTGATTCCTGATAGTGGGTTGAATTGCAGAGATTAAGCGATAGGTTCCAACTCATTTTGCATGTCATGAGTAATCATTACCACAATCCCTTAAATAAATTTTGCTGCACCTTTAACGTAAAGTCAGCAGTGCATGAGAATTCTCTAATATACCTTTGTGTGTGAGCTCAACTATTATTCTTGCTGAACTCTGCTGAACAGAAGTGGGGTGTAGGAGAATAGCGGCTTATAAGGAGGCCTAAGACTGGCACTGGTGAATCAATGATGAGGGAGAATAGAGTGGAACTGGGATCATAGAGCATTGGAAGAGGAATCCAAAAGATGATAGAAAATGTGGCCAATGGTGTGGACTAGTGAAAGAGTGAAGTGCCTGGTTTCCTGGGTGCGCTGGTGCAAACAATGAATCAAGGTCCAAAAATGGAGGTAATTTTCAATCCTCTGTTGGGAACAGCACTTGATGATTAAAATATCACCCTGGGTCTTGCAGGGGTCAGTTGACTCAAGGAGAACAATGTTCCTTCCATACACTTCCTCAGGCAGTCATTCTGAAAGTTTGCTCTTGTCTCCTGCTGTTTCATATTTTGATAATAATCAAAATTGTAAAATCTTTGGCTATAACATGTAGTAAACAAGCTCTCCTTAAAATCTCCCCTACCTTGCCTCACAATGATTGCAGTAGCTCCATTCTCCAGCATTGAATAAACTGTGCCAGTACAATGCCCATTATCCATCATTTTGGAGTCAAAAAAGGAATAATTGAAAATTCTGCTCTTTAGTTACTCTTTGCCTGGGGTCAGAAAGACATCTTCCCCAATTTAAAGTCAGTGTTTACTTCAACTAAACTTGTAAGGATTAAAACATGAGGATTGTTTGCTGTAGTAATTTTAATGGATATTGAATGTAAAATGCACTGTTTAATTAGTTAAACATGTTCTCTCTAATCTCAGAATTTGATTTCTTTCAAAGAACATACAGTTGCTGTGAAAACTGAGGTTTTGCCTCAGGAAATTCAGCCCACATATAGAGGAAAGAGGATGACTGGCATCAGAGGAAATGAAAAGAATAAAGTTACTGCAGAAAATGATTCTTTCTTCAAAATCTTTGGTGAACACAGGTAAGATATCCATTCATTATTATATGAACTTTGAGTGACAAGAAGTTATTTCTCTTCCTTGTTAATATATGTAATCATTTTAAGACAGCCAGGTTTTGGTGTCTGATAAAATACTTTTACCTTTTAGTTTCTGCAGGCCTGCACAAAATGCACACCTGAATAGAGACCTAACCATGTCCAGTGGCCTTGATGAGTATGGCAGATTGTCTTTGACTTACTGTGCCAGGATTCCCTGACTAACGGGTACCTCAATGGACATGATTGAGGAGTAAAGTCATAGAGTCATAGAGGTGTACAGCATGGAAACAGTCCCTTCGATCCAAACCGTCCATGCTGACCAGATATCCCAACCCAATCTAGTCCCACCTGCCAGCACCTGGCCCATATCCCTCCAAACCCCTTCTATTCATATACCCACCAAATGTCTCTTAAATGTTGCAATTGTACCAGCTTCTACCACTTCCTCTGGCAGCTCTACCCCTTCAAGTACCAACCTCTGTGTGACTAAGCGGCCCCTTAGGTTTCTTTTAAATCTTTCCCCTCTCACCCTAAACCTATGCTCTCTAGTTCTGGACTCCCCAACCCCATGGAAAAGACTTTGTCTAATTACCCTATCCATGCCCCTCATAATTTTGTAAAGCTCTATAAGGTCACACTTCAGTCTCTGATGCTTCAGGGAAAACAGCCTCAGCCTGTTCAGCCTCTCCCTATAGGTCAAGTCCTTCAACCCTGGCAACATCCTTGTAAATCTTGACTACACCCCTAAGTGTTGGATACTTGGCTGCCTTTTGCTGCATATGCTGTGTATTTGCCATATATACTATTGGAACTTGCAACAGACATGAGATGAGATAGCATACTGCCATGTAGCAAGGTGTGCCCCTCCCACACTGAGCACCAGGCAAGTTAACTGGTTGTGTAACTTCACTAATTGGCGAGGCAAGGCAGGGATGCTGTGATTCTGGATTAGAGTGATGCTGGAAAAGCAAAAACCTGCACCCACACCTCCTCCCTCACCTCCATCCAAGGCACCAAAGGAGCCTTCCACATCCATCAAAGTTTTACCTGCACATCCACCAATGTCATTTATTGCATCTGTTGCTCCCAATGCGGTTTCCTCTACATTGGGGAGACTGGACACCTCCTAGCAGAGCGCTTTAGGGAACATCTCTGGGACACCCGCACCAATCAACCACACCGCCCTGTGGCCCAAGATTTCAACTCCCCCTCCCACTCAGCTGAGGACATGGAGGTCCTGGGCCTCCTTCACCGCCGCTCCCTCACCACCAGACGCCTGGAGGAAGAATGCCTCATCTTCCACCTCGGAACACTTCAACCCCAGGGCATCAATATGGACTTCACTAGTTTCCTCATTTCCCCCTCCCCACCTCACCCCAGTTCCAGCATTCCAGCTCAGCACCATCCCCATGACTTGTCCTATCTGCCTATCTTCCTTTCCACCTATCCACTCCACCCTCCTCTCTTACCTATTACCTTCATCCCACCCCCATTCACCCATTGTACTTTTTGTTACCTTCCCCCACCTTCCTTCCTGACCTATCACCTTTATCCCCACCCCCACTCACCTATTGTACTCTATGCTACTTTCTCCCCACCCACACCCTCCTCTCATTTATCTCTCCATCCTGCAGCACTCTGCCTCTATTCCTGATGAAGGGCTTTTGCCTGAAATGTCAATCTTCCTGCTCCTCGGATGCTGCCTGAACTGCTGTGCTTTTCCAGCACCACTTTAATCCAGAATCTGGTTTCCAGGATCTGCAGTCATTGTTTTTACCAGGATGCTGTGAGCAAACAAGTAGGCACTAATACAACATCTGAGCCTCCCTGAGATGCAGCTGGGAGCAGTCTGAGAGATGAGTACCTGTCCCTGTGCATAAAGTATTCTTGCTGCAGCCCTTCAATGCAAGTGTTGGCAGAGCTCCCTCTAATTTTCATTCCGACTATGCATATCTCTGAGGTCCATGCACAGCAGTGATTTCCAGAACCAGATGTTAAAGTTGACATACATCATGTGTGGAACATTGGACCAACCCCACATGCAGACATCCACGCAGCTTAAAGGAAACATTGGTTGCTGGAGCACTCTACAGTGCAAGTCTGTGTTTTTAGAGTGCACTGCCTGTGCAATGTGGAAGAGCGAGGGTGGCCATGGATGGTCATCTGATTCCAGAAAGCAATGAGTTAGAGGAGGAATATATTTGGCTAGTGCCCATGCATCAGGCTGTTGGATTTTGTTGCTCATTGTCCAACACGGAGGTCATTTATGTGAAACACTTTATGCAAATCAAATTATAACCAGGGTAAAAGCTGTTGCTATATTCTCTAGGAACATTTCCCATCAGAAAAAAATTACATTTTTACACATTTTATCTTTTAAGATTAAATATTGAGCATGTCTAAATTCCTATATTTGTAAATGAAAGAATGTTTAACTACACTATATTTAGAAAGAGAAAAGAAACATGCTAACTCTAAATACTTAGCTATTGCTCGTTGACTTCCACACAGACCAACTTTCATTCCCTTGTCAATTCCTTCCCACTGAACAAGCCTCGCCCACTGGGTGACTCACTCCTGCTGGGCAACTCTCAGCTGCTTGGGGACTTTCTACAAAGGTTGACCTTCTCCTGCTCATTGACACTGTCACAGTCACCATCTCTATTGCAAGTCAACTCTCTCCCTCTTGCTGACTCATATTTGCTGACTCTCTCCTGTTTGTGGTTTCCCTGCCTGACATGAAAAATAAATTCATACATTCAGGAACACAAAATAATAAAGACTATTCATATAATACATAAGATAAACTAAGTAAAACTTAATCTTTAAAACACTGGTGAGAAGTCACAGATTCCCATGTGAAATGTCATTTATTCAATCAACACCATATTCCATACTTACATTGTGCTTCACGTGGGGTAATATGACTACATTGGCTCAAAGCTCCTTCAACTGTGTCTGAGTCAAAGTGTGTAAAATTCTGTTCTAACATACAACATTAAGATATGCACTTCAGATTGCCACTACACCTCAGATGTAACACGGCCTTGTGGATTTTTGCTCCATACTTAAACTTAACTCAACCTCAATTTATAATTCTTCCATTTAATTATCTTTTATGTAATTTTAGTAATTGGAATTTAAACTGTTACTTTATTAGGCAGCAACAAATGGAGAAATACAAAGCAAAGGTCCTATGGAATAGTACTGATTAATGAGCACATGACCCATTTTTAAAAAAATTGTTCAAGTGATATGAGCATTGCTGGCAATTTATTGCCCATTCCTAACTGCAATTGAGAAACAAAGAAAATTGGTGTGGGAGTGGGCTAATCAGCCATTCGAGCCTGCTCTGCCATTCATTATGATCATGGATGATCATCCAATAACCTGTTCCTAATTTTCTACAGTACCATTTGATCCCTTTAATCCCAAATGCTATATCCCATTCCTTCTTGAAACTATATAATGTTTTAGCCTTGACTACTTTCTATGCTAGCAAATTTGACAGATTCACCACTCTCTGGGTGAACTTTATTTCCTCATCTCAATCCTAAATGGCTTACCTAAAAGGTTGTGGTAATACACCTTCTTAAAACATTGTTTCCATATGATGTAAGCATACCCTCAGAATTCTGACCAGTGAGTGTGAAGAGTTATTGCTATGATGGATTGAAGGGAATGTACAGGTGGTGTTCTGATGAAGCGGCTGCTATTATCCGTCAAGGTCCTTCAAAGTATGTAATTCAATTATATTGTAAGAACAGAGGAACGCAGGACTTAGGAGCAGGAATGGGTTTTTGGTCTTTCAAACTTGCTTCATCATTCAATATGATCGCGGCTGATATGGTCTCATATCCACATAGTTCTCTACAATCCATAACTCAAGGCTCCTTTGTCTATGTCAGCCTTAAATAAATTTAAAGACCTAGCCTTCACTATTTTCTGGGTAAGAAAATTCCACAAGCTAGCCACTTTTGAGAGAGAGAAAAAAAATCTCTAATAAAGGGATGACCTTTTATTCATAAACTATGTCCCATAATTTTAGAAACAAAAACAAGGAAGTTTCTGGAAAAGCTCAGCAGGTCTGGCAGCATCTGTGCAGAGAAATCAGAGTTAGCATTTTGGATCCAGCGTTTTGTAACCCTTCCTCAGAATTGATGGTACCTGGGATGTTGTCAGTTTATATGCAGAAAATAGGGTGGGGGAGGGGATAAGAAGTAAGTGATAGGTGGGGATAGAGCCCAAAGAGAGAGAAGAAGAATTGGATAGGCAAAAGAGTGGGTAATGATCTAGTTGAGTAGCTGTTACTGCAGACTGTTAGTGGCTAACAACAGGTCGTGTGGAATGGCAGACTATGTGATAACAAGACCTGGTGTATAGGGTCGTGGGCTGCGACGTAGGAGAGTTCAAGCCCTAAAATTATTGAACTCAATATTGAATCCAGAAGGCTGCAGGGTTCCCAAGTGGAAAATGAGGTGTTGTTCTTCCAGCTTGCACTGAGTTTTGCTGGAACATTGCAGCAAGCCTGAGATAGAAATTTTGACCAGGGAACAGAGTGGTGTGCTAAAGTGGTAGACAACTGGAAGCTCAGGGTGTTCTTTGCAGACAGAACGTAAATGTCCTGTGAAGTGGTCACCCAATCTATGCTTCATTTCTCCAATGTAGAGGAGACCACATTGTGAGCAGTGAATGTAGCAGACTGGATTGTGTGAAGTGCAGGTAAAGTGCTGCATCATCTGGAAGGTATGCTTGGGCCCTTGGATACTGAGGAGGTAAGAGATAAATCGGCAGGTGTTACACCTTTGCAGGGGAAGTTGCCATGGGGCTGTGATGGGGTGTTGGGAGTGAAGGAAGAGTGGACCAGGGTGTCCCAAAGGGAACAGTCCCTGTGGATAAGGGAGGGAAGGGGAAAATGTGTCTAGTGGTGGCATCTCACTGGAGGTCGCGAAAATGGCACCTGATGATCTCTTGGATGTGGATGCCGGTGGGATGGTAGGTAAGGTCAAGGGGTACTCTTTCGCTGTTGCAGGAGGGAGGAGAGGGAGTGAGGGTGGAAGTGCAGGAGATGGGTCAGACCTGGCTGAGAGTCCTGTTGACAATGATGTTAGGGAATCCTTGATTGAATAAGAACCAAGGCTGTCTTGTCAAAGGTGGCTTCATTGGAACATATGGAGATGGAGGAACGGGGAGAATGGAATGGAGTCTTTACAGGAAGCAGGATATGAGGACATATAGTCCAGGTAGCTGTGGGAATCTGTGGGCACTCTATCCCCAGAAACTGAAAATGAAAAGTTGGATAAGGGAAGGGAGGAGTTAGAGATAGCCTGGTGAAAGTGAGGGTGGGCTGAAAAATGATGAACATTTTCAATTCTGGATGAGAAAGAGAAGCAGCATTGATGATATCATTGATATATCAAAGAAAGAGTTGTGTGTGGGGGCTGGAATAGGACTGGAACAAGGAATGTATCTCACACACCACAAAGAGACAGGCATAACTGTGGGCGGCATGGTGGCACAGTGGCACTGTGGTTAGCACTGCTGCCTCACAGCGCCAGAGACCCGGGTTCAATTCCCACCTCAAGCAACTGTCTGTATGGAGTTTGCACATTTTCCCTGTGTCTGCGTGGGTTTCCTCTGGGTGCTCCAGTTTCCTCCCACAGTCCAAAAAAAATGTGCACATTAGGTGAATTGACCATGCTTAATCGCCTATAGTGTTATGTGAAGGGGTAGATGTAGGGGAATGGGTCTGGGTGGGTTGGTCTTTAGAGGGTCATTGTGGACTTGTTGGGCCGAAGGGCCTGTTTCCACACTGTAAGTCATCTAAAAAAATCTGGGGTCCATGCGAATACCCATGGCCACCCTTCAGACCTGGAGAAAATGAGAGAGGAGTTAAAACAGACATTGTTGAGGATGAGGATGAGCTCAGCCAAGCAGAGGAGGGTGGTGGTGGGTGGGGACAGTTTGGGTCTTTGCTTCAGGAAGAGCGGAGAGCCCTGAGACCATCCTGATGTGGGATGGATGGATTGAACGTCCTAGTAAAGAGGAGGCGGCTGGAGCCTGTAAACTGGAAATTCCAAAAAAGGTGTAGAGTGTCAGAGGAATCACAGATGTAAGTGGGCAGGGACTGGACCAGGAGAGAAAAGACTGAGTCAAGACATGAAGAGATGAGTTCTTTGAGGCAGTCGCATACTGAAACAGTGGGTCTGCCCGGGCAGGCCAGTTTTTGGATTTTCAGGCGGAGGTAGAATTGAGGCTTGGGGACTATCAATTTGGATGCAATGAGGGGCTGCTCACCAGATGAAATGAGGTCAGTGACTATAGTTGACACAATGGCCTGAAGTTGACAGAAGGAGGTATCTGAGAGCTGCCACTCAGCCTCTGCAATGTAGAGGTCAGTATGCCAGACTACAGCAGCACCACCCTTATTGGCAGGCTTACTAACAACGTCATGATTGGATCTAAGTGCACAGAGTGCAGTCAGTTCAGAGGGAGATAGGCTGGATTGGGAGAGAGAAGCAATGAAATTGAGGCAACCAATGTTACGTTGACAGTTCTCAATAAACAAGTCAAGTGCAGGTAAAAGGCCAGAGGGAGGGGTCCAGGTAGAGGGGAGAGTGTTGGAGCTAGGCAAAGGACTCAGTGGGATGGGGAGAGGATTCTTGTCCAAAGAAATGGGCACAGAGGCGAAGATGATGGACGAAGAATTCAATATCATGTTGTGCCCGAAATTCATTAATGTGGGGACGCAGAGGGATACAGCTGAGACCTTTCTGAGTGCAGTACGTTGAGCATCGGAGAGCAGAAGGTTAGGAGGGATGGTGAATATCTGACAGGAGGTGGAGTTGAGAGAGGGGATGGAGTCAGAGGAAAGGGGAAGGGAGGAAGATTCCAGAGGGCCATGGGTATCCCTGAGCTGTTGCATCTTGCGCATCTTAATGCCTAAAAGGAAAATAAAATGTTTTTATTTGCACGGTGAATGAGCCAGAGGATGAAGTAGAACTGCAGAGTCGTGCGGCCCTGAGCCAGCGTGTTATGATGCTGTTGGAGAGCGAGGTCGAGAGTGTGCATGTGATGGTGCATGGCACTGAGTGTGGGTCTCGGGATGTGGGCAAGAGCAGCTGACTATGGAACATTGAACGTGATGGAGATACCTGTGATCCTGGGTGGATTCAAAGTATGAGGGATGAAACTGCAGTTGGAATCCACGTGGGATGAATCTGAGCCGGAGGAGATCACTGAAGAATGTGCTGTGGCTGTGGAAATGAGTTTTAACAAATACACCAGGAGTGACAGTGAAATTAATGTCAGTGGAAAAGAAAAAAAGATTGGAATGGAAATTCCGTTAGAGAGAGGAGCAGAACTTCTTTAAGGTTGGCATGCCAAGAAGAGATGTGGCAGTGAGTTAAATATTAAATAAAAACCAAAAGAACTACAGATGCTATGAGTCAGAAACAAAACAGAAGTTGCTGGGAAAGCTCAGCAGATCTAGCAGCATCTGGGAAGAGAAATAAGAGTTAACATTTCGAGTCCAGTGACCCTTCCTCAGAACTGATGATAGCTAGGAAAATGTTTTTTATGCAGATGATAGGGTAGGGAGATTTAATTTTATTTCCTATAATTTTAGTCTCTGTCCATAAAGAGAACAACCAGCAGCTATCCAATCCTCTCCAGATTTTATATGGTTCAAGAAGATCAGCTAACATTAATCAAAACTCCAATGGGCGATAGACGTAAACAACCTTTTCTTTGGAAAATAAGCCCTTCATTCCAGGAATGAGTCAAAGTGAACCCTGTTTAAACTACTTTTAAAGCAATGATATCTTTTTTACAAATGAAGAGATGAATACTGTTCACAATACTCAAAATGATCACTCACCAGTGCCCTAAACAACTGCAGGAATACATCTTCCATTCCCCTTACAATAAACAGCAACATGACATTTGCGTTCCTAACTACTACATGTGATTCATGCACCAGCATACCCAGATCCCTCTATAATACCAAATTCTGCTATTTCTCTTCACCTAAGTAATATGCTGCTTTTCTGTGCTTTCTACCAAAACTAACAACTTCACATTTAACCATGTTCTTAGGCATGAACTAACTTTGTGCCATTCGTTAACTCAACCTAGTTATAAAGTAATTGCAGGAAAATTTCCTTAGAAAAAGTTGCATGACTCCCCTTTTTTGCTGTAGCAAGCACCTGAAAATGTCCAGTAAGTTCTGAATGATCCATGAAATTCCAGCTAGGGTCAAGGTAGAATCAAGGTAGAATTTACTTATAGACATTGCACTGTCTGTGGCCAGCCAGCTCAAAATAGGTCCTTGAACTGAGGAGATTCGAAATGCCATTACATATTTTTGTGAAATATAATGCCTGTTTCCCCTCATTTCTCCCTCAATATCTCTCTTCAGTCTTAGTGGTATTAGAAACAGGATCTCTGTCCCAAAGCTAATTAGCATTTATCTTTGTTATCAAAGAAACATTGGGGAAGCTAATTATTTGGCTTCAAATTGTTACATTTCTGAACTATGTAAAGCCTAATGCATGATTTTAGGCCCTTTAGGGCAATTGATTTATTTATTCTTTAACGTATTCTTTCTAATCCACCTGTTCAGATGTGTTATTACACACCTCTAGAGCAGGTGGGACTTGAACAGGTGGGACTGGGTCTCTCAGTCCAAGGGTAGGGACACTATCACTGGATCACAAGAGGGCCATATCCTCTGTTTATACCCTTTTTTTTACAGCTCAGTGAAAGAAAAGAAAACAAACCAAAAACACAATAACAAAGAAGAAAAAGGAAGGCAATATCTTCTTAGGCAAGGGAACTCTTTTTGCCCCACAGTACACTGGCTATGGCCAGCCAGCTCGGAGTCAGTCACCGAAACTGAGGAGAATTCTGAACTCGCCGTGCATATATTTTTTCACAAATGAATTTTGTATTTTATTCAACAGCTATTATACACAAAGGCCAATGTTCAATATCTTCTCATTACCAGCATCTGAGGAGCCTCCAAAATGGATGATCTTCATAAACAATGTAGAAATAGCACCAGAGTCCATTTGCCATGTAAAGGTTCAACAAAGTCTGAGCAGTACTGCATCTTCAGCAGTTGTTCACCTGGATCTCTGCCTCATCTTTCGCTTTTTACACCTAATCCTGTGCATACACTTCCTCCTCCACTTTGTTCTCATATCATCAAGGTTCATGCAACCCCAGAATCGAAAGAAGCTTCCCCTGTTTATATTGGTCAGCCAGGGCTTCCTGCTTGTCCGAAGTTAACAACCCAATCAAGGCTCTCATAGTCATCCTGGCTCCGATCACTACTTTAATCTTGTTCACATATTTGCTCCTGCAATTCAATTAGCTGCAGTGGAGTGCCCACAAAATAATGCTTCAGTGGTTCTGAGACACCAATCTGGCGGGTTTTACTGGAAGCTCCAGTGCTGGAATTATACATGTTTCAGTTAAAATGGTTGAGGTGCAATTACATTAATTGTGTCATACGACTTCAATTTAAATATGTTCATCATATGCTTTGCCTACCCCAGGAAAACACAAACTTGATAAGTGGAAACTTATGTGGAACACAGTTATAAGGGCCTCTTACTGAGATATTTGTATCATTGATAGTCACAGGTGAGGTGCTGGAAGACTGGAGGTTGGCTAGCATGGTGCCACTATTTCAGAAAGGTGGTAAGGACAAGCCAGAGAACTGTAGACCAGTGAGCTTGACGACGGTGGTGGGCAAGTTGTTGGAGGGAATCCTGAGGGACAGGATGTACATGTATTTGGAAAGGCAAGGACTGATTAGAGATAGTCAACATGGCTTTATGTGTGGGAAATCATGTCTCACAAGCTTGATTGAGTTTATTGAAGAAGTAACAAAGAGGATTAATGAGGGTAGAACAATAGATGTGATCTATATGGACTTTAATAAGGCATTTGACATGGTTCCTCATGGAAGACTGGTTAGCAAGGTTAGATCTCATGGAATACAGGGAGAACTCACCATTTGGATACAGAACTGGCTCAAAGGTAGAAGACAGAGGGTGGTGGTGAAGGATTGTTTTTCAGACTGGAGACCTGTGACCAGTGGAGTGCCACAAGGATCGGTGCTAGGTCCACTACTTTTCATCATTTATATAAATGCTTTGGATGTGAGCATAAGAGGTATAGTTAGCAAGTGACACCAAATATGGAGGTGTAGTGGACAGCAAAGAAAGTTACATCAAAATACAATGGGATCTTGACCAAATGGGCTGAGAAGTGGCAGATGGGAGTTTAACTTAGATAAATGTGCGTTGCTGCATTTTGGGAAAGCAAGTCTTAGCAAGACTTATAGACTAAATAGTAAGGTCCTAGGGAGTGTTGCTGAACAAAGAGACCTTGGAGTGCAGGTTCATAGCTCCTTGAAAGTGGATTCACATGTAGATAGGATAGTGAAGAAGGCATTTGGTATGCCTTCCTTTATTGGTCAGAGTATTGAGTACAGGAGTTGGGAAGTCATGTTGTGGCTGTACAGGACATTGGTTAGTTCACTGTTGGAATACTGTGTTCAATTCTAGTCTCCTTCCTATTGGAAAGATGTTGTGAAATTGAAAGGGTTCAGAAAAGATTTACAAGGATATTGCCAGGGTTGGAGGATTTGAGCTATAGGGAGAGGATGAATAGGCTGGGGCTGTTTTCCCTGGAGCTGAGGGGTGACCTTATAGAGGTTTCTAAAATTATGAGGGGCATGGATAGGATAAATAGACAAAGTCTTTTCCCTCGGGTGGGGGAGTCCAGACCGAGAGGGCACAGGTTTAGGGTGAGAGGAGAAAGATATAAAAGAGACCCAAGGGGCAACTTTTTCACACAGAGGGTGGTACGTGTATGGAATGAGCTGCCAGAGGAAGTGGTGGAGGCTGGTGCAATTGCAACATCTAAAAGGCATCTCGATGGGTATAGGAATAGGAAGGGTTTGGAGGGATATGGACCAAGTGCTGGCAGGTGGGACTCGATTGGGTTGGGATATCTGGTGGGCATGGATGAGTTGGACCGAAGTGTCTGTTTCCATGCTGTACATCTCTATGACTCTATAACTCTAAGTGGGAAGCTACTATTTTAGTTGTCCATCCATCCTGTTCCCTTTTGTCACGTAGAGTTAAAGTTAAGTTTAGTAATTGCATGCGAACTACATGTGAAATTAGGTTTTCAAAATTGTTGATTGCTGTTAAATCACTATTTGCTGATGCCCAGTTTGATAAAATGTTTTCTTTAACTTTAGACCAAAAGAGATTCGTCGAAGTGTGGAGAACCGTCTGCAGTCTGAGATTGCTCTTGCCTGAAACTCTTGTCAGCTATGGGGGAAAATAATAAATAGGTTAATTTTAAAATTCTGATTGATTTTGTAGTACTGAGATTTTTATATTTGTCATCAAATTGATATTTGACATGAGCAAATAAAATGCTATTCTTTCATGTAAAATTACTCTTGTAGTTTAAATTGCCTGCAGTTTTTCAAACTGAATTGTTATTAATCCATATAAATATAATCTTAAAGTTTAATTTTTAAAAATGAAGAATTTTTGAGGTTTATATTTGTCTTTTCAAATTGTATAAATAATTAATTTCATTCCAGTGCGAAAGGTTAAATAAATGTTCTATAAAAATGAAAATGGACTAATCTCTTGTTTGATAGACTTTAAAGGGTAGAGAAACACTCTTTAAATTGTATTTGGGGTGTAAACATCACTGTCACAGCCAGCATTTCTTGTCCTTCCATAACTGGCCTTGAGATGGTGGTGGTAATCTGCCTTCTTGAACTGCTCTATTCCATGTATTTTAGGTGCACTTGCAGCAAATACTGCTAGAGAAGGGAATTCCAAGTTTCTGACTCACCCCCTATGAACAAATATTGAAACAGGTCTAAGTCGGAATGCTGTGTAACTGGAGGGGTACCCACACGTAGTAGTGTTCCTTAGCTCCTCTTACTCATCTTCTGAGATGGTTTTTGGAAGGTGTTGTCAAATAAAGCTTAGTGAATTATTGCTTTGTAACAAGTGGATGCTATATGCTGCTACCACTGTTTATCAGAGGTGCCAATTCATCAGACTGCGTTGAACTGTATTCTATAATTTTTCGCAAGTCTTCACAAAGTTTCCTGAAAATAATACATATTGGTATGTCCTTTAACACATGGAACAGCTAGTATTTGGAGTGTTGCTACAACTAGCCAAAACAGTAGGCGATGGCCTAGTCGTATTTGAAATAACTCCACCGAGGCCAGTATCCTGTCACCAAGTCACCCTTTCTTTACAGATGAAGAGCCCTTGATGCTGACCCAGCTGCAGCAGAGCCAGCTCTAAGAGTGAATAAGATGTCTGACACTCCAGTTTTTAACTGTCAGCCAAGGCTGCCTGATTGGACCAGATTAACAGTGCCAATCAGGGAACTCATATTCAATGATGTCCACCTGACTGATCTTGTAACAGTCATGTCAGTATTAATGGTAGACTATTAATCCATAGATTCAGGTCATGTTCTAGGAACCTATGTTCGAATCCTGCCATGCCAAAATCAATTATAATCTGGAAATAAGAGTCTAATGATGACCATGAAACCATTGTCGATTGTCGGAAAAATCTGATGTCCTTTTGGGATATCCTTATCTTGTCTGGCCTACATGTGACTCCAGACCCACGGCAATGTGGTTGACTCAAGTGCCCTCTGCGCAATTAGGGATGGAAAATAAATGTTGGCCCAGCTAATGACACCCACATCCCGTGAATAAATAAAAAATTAGCTAAAAGCAGATTTAACAAAACATAAGAAATAGGGGAAGCAGTGGGCCAATTGGATGCTCAAGGTTACTCCACCACTCAGTGAGTACTTGCTTGATCTAGTTGTAGCCCTAACTTCACTTTGCTGCTTATTCTCCATAACTCTTGATTCTCTTGTTGATCAGAAATCAATACATTCTGTAATGCTAATTCCACTCCCCTCTGATGTAGGGAATTACAAACACCATGACCATCTAGAATGAACCTCCTTCTCATTACTTGATAAATGGGAGACCCCTCATTTTGAACTTTACTTCCAAGATTTAGATTTCCCGTATGAAGAGAAATGCCTACCTTGTCAAGCCCTCACAGAATCTTATATATGAGAAGGAGGCTAGGTGAGGACCGTGAGGAGGTCAGAGGCAGCTAGATCTATTGGAGTTGATTAGAATTGTTGCTTGCTGTACAATAGAGAAAAGGCTTGGTAAATGGCTATGATCTTTTGTACATTTTGACATAGTATACTAAATGATAAAGGGCTTATGCCCAAAATGGGTCAATTCTCCTGCTCCTCAGGTGCTGCCTGACCTGCTGCGTTTTTCCAGCACCACACTCTCAACTTTAATCTCCAGCATCTGCAGTCATCACTTTCTCCAATACAAAATGCTGACAAAGTTAACTGTACAAAAGGCACATATATGAGTGAATGTGCAATTAAATAATTAAAACTCACAAGAGTTGGAAAATGTGGTGCCGGAAGAACACAGCAGGCCAGGCAGCATCCGAGGAGCAGGAGCTGAAGAAGGGCTTATGTTCAAAACGTCGATTCTCCTGCTCCTCGGATGCTGCCTGGCTTGCTGTGTTTTTCCAGCACCACATTTTTCAACTCTGGTCTCCAGCATCTGCAGTCCTCACTTCCTCCTAGCTCAGATGACATGTCCATGCAGTAGCATACTGGAACTCCTGGAAACCTTGTGGCTTAGGGTAAATACATGAGTGGTAAGTGTTTGAAGTACAAATGGCTTTGGTTGAGAGTGTTGAACTGGAGGCTGAACTATAGATACTGCAACCCATCAGAGAGGAGGAAGTTAGCTGGATTCTTTATACCAGGAGGCAGACACACCTCTTCAGGAATTCAAATGAAGCAAATTATGGAACACAGAGTGTAGACATATTGGAAAGGCATGGACTCTACCATTTTCCAACAGGTTCGAGATTCTGTCAACCTGTTTGGATGAAAATAGGACTTACACAGTGGATGTAGAAGTCATTCAATTGGGTGGGGTGGGGGGAGGTGTTGACAAAGGAGTATGGTAGTATTTGTTGGTGATAATATAGTGAGGGGGATTGACACTGTTTCATATGTCAAAAAGCAAGAGTCTGAAAAATTGTGTTTGTGACTCGCTCCAACATTCAAGACAACTCAGAACTGGGAAGGAATTTATAGTAGAATGGGAAGGGGGAAGGATCCAGTGGCCGTGGTCTATGTGGGCACCAATATCATAGGTAGAAATAGGAAAGAGGTTCTACATAGAGAATATGCAGAGTTATTCACTAAATTGAAAAGCAGAATTTAAAATATATAATGTCTGAATTATTATCTGAGCTAGCGAGTTTTGAGAAGATTTGTAGCTCAGGTTGAGGTTCTGGATGAAGGTTTGCTCACTGAGTTGGCTGATTCATTTTCAGATGTTTCATCACCCAAGGAAACCCAAATATATAAATAGAAAGCGGGCTGCACCACCAGTGCTTCATCCGGAAGCTTGCTGAAGATGTTACCTGGTATGGTGACGAAACATATGAAAACAAACCTTCCAACTCAGCGAGCAAACCTACATCCAATATTATCTGAGCTGTGTGCAAATTAACATAAGGTACACAAAATTAGTGATTAATGCAAAACTCAAAGGCTAATGTGGAACAAGTGGATTCTTGTTCATGAGCCACTGGCACCAGTAATCTGGAAAGTGGGACTGAATCATTGGGACTGTCTCTACCTGATCTGTGCTGGGGTCAGTGTCCTTGCAAACCATATAATTAGTGAAGAAATGAAGATTTTCAACTAAATAGTTTGAGCAAAGGATCAAAGAAGCAAAGAGAAGAGAGAAAGGAAACAGTATAATGGGAAACAAGGGTTTGAAAGTAGCAGGAAGAAAAAGAGGATAAAAAACTTGGAATGTACCAACAATCCCAGCAGTACATTCCTAACCAACCCGAGAATAAAAAAAAACCTGCTTCTGGTTCTTTCCTCATTAGTTTTTTTAATATACGTGCTCTGGTGATTGGCTCATCTGTTTCTGCTGTTTCTCCTTCCACCAAAAAAGTCCTTCACAATTTTGAAGAGTTTAATGAGTTGCTCTTGTGAAGAGCTGACTGGTCATAATAGGGGCAAGTGGTCTCTTACTGTGCTGTGACTATTCTATGATTCTATGACTGCTACATGAGATCAGTGATATGTTACTGAACTGTCAGATATATAAACTTTCACTTGGGCAATGCTGACAAGGACTGACAGGTCTACCTGCAGAATGCAATGTTGGAGTAAAAGATCAGTTAATCTTTAGGGTCTATCTGTTTTGCAATGCTCACCTCATATTTGAAAATGAGTTTCAATCAGGGTCATGCCTCCATTGATTCACAGCAGCCCATGGGCTCCCTCTCCTATGGAACAATCACAAGAATGTCTCCAAGTGACCATGGTTAACCGCTGTTAAAACTTCTCTTCACAACCTATGCTATAAGACTAACAACCTCAATTTCTCCAGGTAATTGAAGTCATGTTTTGATTTTTCTGGTGACCTAGTTAATCTTCTTCTGCCCTCTCTGTGGCCTTGACATCCTTCCAGATGTATTGCACCCAAAATTTCACACAGTATTCCAGCTGTGGCCGAACTAAAGCAAAAATATCTTGTAGTCATTGAGAAAGTGAAGGACAGCAGGATTGTATTCCTCCGGATGTACCCTGCACACCTCTCCCCTCACAAGTGCCCTTGCAAAATTGTAAAAACCTCCAGAAAATAAGTATGAATTGGTTCCTTAACAGGCTCAATTGTCTGCCTGCTCCCAGTAAGCGCAATCCGTATCTAGAAACGTAATCCCCTCTGGTAGACATCAACAGCAGTGGGGATATGTTGGACTTCTGTCCTGAGAAGTTGCCACAGTCCCCTCTTAACCCATCGCCTCAAGTGCAAAAAAATTCCACACAATGTAGTATGTAAAATATTGTTCAGAATTTATTTTCACTGTCTGGGACTTAATTGATATTTTTTAAAATACCAAGAACTGGCTGTTGTTAAGATCATTTTGCAATATTCCTCAAGGACAGAATGAATCCATAACGTGATATAAAACCTCTAGGTCCTTGACACTGTCAATTATGTTTATGCTTTGACATGCATTTGTTTATAATTTGTTTGGAGTTTATTGTATTCAACAGGATTGGCAAAATAGTGGAAGATGGGTCAAAGAAAGATGTGCTCAAATTTTACAGATTTTAATCAGACTACATTCTTCAGAAAAGGGTTCAGATCTAGTCACAGACCACAAAAAAGATATTTGAATCCTCGAGGCTGCATAAAAGAAAAAAAGTTTAATCTCATGCTTATCAGAAAAGAAATGTGAAACTCGTGACTTTTCAGACTTGACTCCATCAATTGTGTGGTGACATTTTAGAGATATATGATGGTAGGATTTATAAAAGAGTTAGATCTCGTACATTCCTTAAATTATAAGCACAGCATTGGGATAGGGTGCAAACTAAAATGCAAATTTTGGATTGACCATGAAGGTCAGGGTGAAAACAAATTTCCTGCACTTCTTTACTTTAAAAACATTGCACCTGTATATCTCTTTCAACATAATTAAACATTCAAGGTACTTTGCAGGAATACAGTCAAATAAAAGTTGACACTTAGCCACAACAGGAGATATTAATACAGCTTATCAGAAGTTTGACAAAAGAAAGTTTTTTGAGCTGTGTCTTGTGAGGTAAAGGAGATTATAGAGAGATTTAGGTAGAGAATTCATGAACTTATGTCATTGTCAGCTAAAGATATCATAATCAATGATGGAGTAAAGAAAGGTGGAGATGAACAAAAGGCAAATAGCACAAAAATCTCAGAGGATGGGAGGTTTGGGGGAAGTTACAAGCAGGGAGAACTGAAATTATGACAAGCTTCTAAGCTAAGAGGTGCTGACCTGGTGGCATTAATGCTGGACTGTTAAAGTAATGTTCTGGAGACTGAGGTTCAATAAAAATCTGGAATTAAGAGTGCAATGATGACCACAAATCCATTGCTGATTGTTAGGAAAGACCTGTCTAGTTCACTAAAATGTCTAGGAAAGGAAACTGTCATCCTCACCTTCTCTGGTCTACATGTGACTCACAGCAATGTGTTTGGCTCTTAACTGATCTCTGGGCAATTAGGGACAGGCAATTCATGAGAATAAAAGTAAAAAAAACTTTTTAAAATGTGGTTAATGTAGGTTAATGCACACAAGAAACATGGTATACGGGTTCATATGATTTGGTTTGAGCTGGGAAATGAGAAATAGCATTTTGAGGGTTTAATCTAAAATACAGGTTTGGTGAGGTGACTAAGACATGAGCTATATGATATTCTAACTGGGATTACCCTAGCTTTGAACTTCCATATGGTGAGTTGCAGAACTTATCCATCAATGAGAAAAGTTTTTTTATCAGCTATAAATCTTGAAAGCAATATACATATCATCTTTTTCAGTCTGCTCATTTGTATATCAAATGAAGAGTCAGTGACATAAATCCCATCCAAAACAGAGGTGGCAGTATGAAGGAATTTTCAATCCTGCAGTCTTTAAAATAATGACTACCCAGTGTAACAAAATAAGGAACAAGCAATCAGTTTAGAGCAGCACTTTGATCATTCACTCTTCTGTTAACCAAAGTGACTGCATGCCTTGTGAATCTTATCCTGACATTTGTCAAGAATGTCTGCTACAGGTGCAGTTGGTATACATAACCACACAAAGGAACTGAAATGGCAGAAGGGTAGAGAAGATGCACGATTTCAAAACTCTGACCTGCATGCACATTTTAAAGTTAAGAACAAAAACACAGATGGAGAGATTCTCATGGTTGTGAACCTGCCAGAAATGACATCTGCACCAACCGAAAGGACATGACACTTTACTGAGTGTCAACTCTCATCTCCAAGATAGACACCAGTTCTGCAGGAAGTTAATTAATTCCAAGAAAGCAAGCAATATAACACATTAGTAATTCGAGCTTTTATTTCTTTGTCACCCTCAGTGCCAGCATGCTTGGACATCAATCATCTGGTGATATGGCACCAACTGGTTTGAGCACCGTCATACCAGTAGTCAGAAGCCATAACAGTCCAAGCTCCTGACACACAATGTGCAATACCAAGGAAATATTAATGCCCAGGAATTCATCTTAGTAAGTAGGGAGGGTCAATTCAACTTCATGCCATTGAGCACCAGTGTGCCTCCAGAGCTCCTTGCAGGGTGCTCCTGATATTGAAAGCTTCCATCCATCTACCAGTAACACAAGTACCTCGAAATGCCACAGCAACAGACGAGAATTTTGCCATGAGGCAAGACTCACTTAAAATGGCAGGGCCTTCCTGATCTCAGTTAATCAGAAAATGCTGAAAATGTGTTGCTGGAAAAGCGCAGCAGGTCAGGCAGCATCCAAGGAACAGGAAATTCGACGTTTCGGGCATAAGCCCTTCATCAGGAATGAGGAAAGTGTGTGCAGCAGGCTAAGATAAAAGGTAGGGAGGAGGGACTTGGGGGAGGGGCGATGGAGCCTAATCAGAAAATGCTGCTGAGGCCATTCAGGCAAATGGAGCACCATGCTCAGCAGTTGTCTCCAGCACAAAAAAGGTCTGTGGGGGCACTAAGGCACAGCATTTGCAAATGCATGAAGAAGTCACTGTTACCATGGGTCGTGAGTAACGATTTTGGAGTCCATTGTGAAGGATGAGATCTCTGAATACTTGGAGGTGTATGGTAAAATAGGGCAAAGTCAGCATAGTTTTATCAAGGGGAGGTCATGCCTGACAAATCTTCTAGAATTCTTCGAATAAGTAACAAGCAGGTTAGACCAAGGAGAGCCAATGGACCTTATCTATCTGGACTTTAAGAAGGCTTTTGACAAGGTGCCATGCAGAAAGCTACTGAGTTACATAAGGGCCCATGGTGTCAGATGCAAGATGCTAATATGGATAGAAGCTTGGCTGTCTGGCAGAAAGCAGAGAATGGGGATGAAAAGGCCCTTCTCAGGATGGCAGCCGGTGACAAGTGGAGTTTCGCAAAGGTCAGTGTTGGGACCACAACTTTTCTCTTTATACATTAATGATCTAGATGAAGGAACTGAGGGCATTGTGGCTAGGTTTGCAGATGATGCAAAGACGGGTAGAGGGACAGGTAGCATTGAGAAGGCAGGGAGGCAGCAGAAGGATTTGGATCGGTTAGGAGAGTGGGCAAAGAAGTGACAGATGGAGTACAACTTGGGAAAGTGTGAGGTCATGCACTTTGGTAAGAAGAATAGAGGCATGGACTATTTTCTAAATGGGGAGAAAATTCTGAAGTGCAAAGAGACTTGAGAGTTCATACAGGATTCTCCCAAGGTAAACTTAGTAGTTAGAAAGGCAAATGCAGTGTTGGTATTTCGTTTGAGAGGACTTAAATATAAAAGCAGGGATGTCCTTCTGAGGCTCTATAAGGCTCGGATTGAACCACATTTGGAGTATTGTGCGCAGTTTTGGGTCCCATATCTCAGGAAAGATGTACTGGCCCTGGAACGTGTTCAGAGGAGATTCACAAGAAAGGTCCCAGGAATGAAAAGCTTAACATATGAGGAACGTTTAAGAACTCTGGGTCTATATTTGATGGAGGGGGGATCTAATTGAAACTTATAACATACTGAAAGGCATGGACAGATTAGATGTTGGGAAGATGTTTCCATTCGTAGGAGAGACTCAGAACTGAGGGCACAGCCTTAGAGTAAAGGGAAGACCCTTTAGACCTGCAATAAGGAGAAATTTCTTCAGCCAGAGAGTAGTGAATCTATGGAATATATTACCACTGAAGACTGTGAAGACCAGGCCATTGCGTATATTAAGATGGAGATAGATAGGTTCTTGATTGTCAAGGAGTTCAAGAGTTACAGGGAGAAAGTGGGACAATGGGGTTGAGAAAAACCGCCACAAGCCCCACTTTTTCCCCCTTTGTGAACGTCACTTCCGTTGGTGACATCACTCCTGACCCCAAAATCATGCCCACTTAAGCAACTGTCTCCACCCCCACCTCCAGCTTCACCATTCCCCCAGACTTCTTTCTCACAGAGAATGAATGTTTAGTCCTCAGCAAAGATCTCACCTTTATCCTTTTATGCTCCCAGATTAATGAGTTCGACACATGCTGCAACTTTGAACATTTCTTCCGCTGCGTCCACCTCCAGGCCCACTTTTTCAACCAAGACACCCGCCCAATCACCGAGGACCTTCCTCCAGCCTCAAACACACTCCAACTACCTGGACACTCTGTGACGGTCTGTTACCTGCCCTTGACCTCTTCATTTCAAACTGCCGCCATGACATCGACCACCTCAACCTGTCCACCCCCTCCTTAGTCACTCCAACCACCTACTCTCATAACACACAGCCCTCCACTCCTTTACTCCAACCCCAACCTCACTATCAAACCCGCAGACAATAGTGTGGCACACCAACCACTGAAGCCAGGCATCAGCTCACAGACACCTCCTTCTACCACCCCCTTGATCACAACCTCAGCTCCCGTCACCAAGCCATCATCTCCCAGACCATCCACAATCTCATCACTTCTGGGAATCTCCCATCCACAGACCCCTACCTCATTGTCCATGAAGCCCGCACCGCCCAATTCTACCTCCTACCGAAGATTCACAAACCTGACTTCCCTGGTCAACCCATTGTCTCAGCCTGTGCCTGTCCCACTGAACTCATCTCTTCCTACCTCGACACCGTCCTGTCCCCCTTAGTCCAGGAACTCGCCACCTATATTTGTAACACCACCAATGCCCTTCACCTCCGCCAAAATTTTTGTTTCCCCGGCCTCCAACGCTTCATCTTCACAACGGACATCCAGTCCCTGTACATATCATCCACCATGTCGAAGGTCACCAAGCCCTCCATTTCTTCCTCTCACACCGTCCCAACCAGTACCTTTCCACCGACACCCTCATCCGCCTAGTTGAACTGGTCCTCACCCTCAACAAATTCTCTTTCCAATCCTCCCACTTCTTACAAACCAAAGGGGTAGATGGGGCACCTGCATGAGACTCAGCTATGCCTGCTTCTTTGTCAGGTATGTGGAACAGTCCACCTTCTACAGTTATACCAGCACCACACTCCACCTGTTCCTCCGCTACATCAATGACTGTATCGGCACCATCTCGTGCTCCCATGAGGGGGTTGGACAGTTCATCAACTTGACCAATACTTTCCACCCAACCTCAAATTCACCTGGACCATCTTGGACACCTCCCTCCACTTTCTGACCCTCTCCATTACCATCTCCGGTGACTGACTAACCACAGACATCTATTACAAGCCCACAACTCCCACAGCTACCTAGACTACACCTCCTCCCATCCTACCTGCTGTTAAAAATGTCATCCCTTATTCAAATCCTCTGCCTCCACCACATCTGTTCCCAGAATGACAAATTCCACCTAAGAAAGTCCCAGATGGCCTCCTTCTTCCAAGATCGCAATTTTTCGTCCCAAGTGGTTGACGATGTCTCCAGCGCATCTCCTTTACTTCACGCACCACCATCCTTGAACTCCACCCCTGGTCCTCACCAACTTCCACATACATCGCATCATCCCCCTCCACTTCCGCCACCCGCAAACGGACTCCACCACTAAAGATATATTTCCCTCCCCACCCCTATCAGCATTCCGGAGAGACCATTCCCTCCGCGACTCCCTCGTTAGGTCCAAGCCCCCCACCAGTTCACACCCCTGCAGGCACCTTTCTCTGCCACCGCAGGAATTGCAAAACCTATGCCCACACCATTCCCCTCACCTCTGTCCAAGGCCCCAAGGGATCCTTCCACATCCATCAGAAATTTACCTGTACCTCTACCAATGTCATCTACTGCATCCTTTTCACCGAGTATGGTCTCCTCTACATCAGGGAGACAGGAAGCCGTGTTGCGGATCGTTTCAGAGAACATCTCTGGATGAATTTCTGCTGGTACTGCTCATTTATGCTAGAGGAAATTAATGTCTGTAGATATGGTTTTTTTTGTTCTGAATGGTGTCAAGCTTTTTGACTGTTGCTGCAGCTGAATTCATCTAAGCAAATGGGGAATGTTCTATTACATTCCTGACTTGTGACTTGTAGATGGTGGACAGGCTCTGATAGAAGTAGGTAGATTCTTGTTTGGCAAGGAAATCAAAGGTTATTCGGGGTGAATGAGAATATGAATTTTGAAACTCAAACAGATCAACCATGATCTTACTGAATGGCAGGCTAGGCTTAAAGGGCTGAATTGTTTACCTATACTCCTGTTTCATATGTGCCAGTTTTTTTTGCCCAATGTTTTCATACATTTGTAAGGACCTATATAATACATTATAACATTGATCTTGAATATTATTAAGAAAAAGATACCTTTACCTGCAATTTTCATTTTGATAATCATATGGAATTTGAAGCGGTTATTATAGAGCTATGTAATCAGTAGCAAAACTGTGTCAGACATTTAAAATTGAATTAACCCATTGCATCAGGAAGTGCATCTGTCTTCATATCACAGCACCCTATTTGACAGCTGTCACCTCACTTTAATGAAAAAAAACACAACCACTGCCAAATCTGTACTAAATATACAAGCAGGAGATAGCATTATTAATGTTACTTGCAGCTGTATATTCAGGGACAATGAACTGGTGATTCAAGCCTAACAACAGCTCATATTGTTTTATTTCATTGGTTTGGTAAAGTGCTGTATCGGATGTACTGTAATGGGATTGTTGAAAAGATAAATTATATCCATGAAGATTGCGCTTCCCCAATACCCCCAGTATCTTCCCCTAACATGGAACTGGCAGAGTCTGGTGATATGTTTGCAGCCAGAAGCTTGTAAACTGCTAGAATTTATGTTGTACACTTTGGAAATCTATAGAATGTTTTGGGAATTCCAATGAAATAGAAGTAGTTTTGAACATATAATACAACCATTTATGTTCTTAATTTGCCTATTTAAAATAGAAAGCAAAATCAGAGATCAGTGGCATTTAGACAAATGCACAATAATAACATACTTTCAACTGCTGAAATTGTTTATAATCTTGGCTGTGGATCTCTAACCTTAAAGAAAATAAAAATTATTTTCTGTTGGGTTGTTGGTGGACTTGAAACTCTTTTTTACTGGAAATCTTTGCAAACGATTTGTCATATCTGTTAGAATTTAAATGTGTGCAAATTTGACAACATCATCAAGCAAAATAGATGCCCACATCAAGAGACTGATTTTATTTTACCTTAGTTTTATCATCATCCTTATGATGGCACAAGTACTGCTATTAAAATGTATTTTGAGGTTAATTAGATTTCTCACTGCTAATGTGCATTAAATGCATTTTAATAGGCTACTCAATTTTCAAACGTGAATCCATACATAACTCAGAGAATATTCTAGCTAAATGCACATTCTTTTTAAAAAATCCTTATCACATCATCACCAATAGAAAAAAAATCTTGATATTTTTAATGCGGATTATTTATGAGTAGAATAAGTCAATGCCAATCAAACCATTCTCTACTTCCTAACCCTCCTGTGAAAGGTTAATGACACCATGACAGGATAATTAAGACACAGCAATCCCCTTTCTGCATTTACTGAATTATTCATAACATTAATGACAGCTCTAAACTTAACATGTAGTCAACACTGCTATGGAGTATTTAAATATTCAGAAACTACCCTGAGACTCCAATTAGTTGGATCAGACCATCCATAATGGCCTTAATTGTAGTTCTGACACTTCCTTATGATCAGCTTGTTACAGTTCAGGCTTTCCCCCAGTTCTCTTTGTTCATGTTCACTAGCCCAGATTCTCTCTAATTTACATTCATAAACATTTTTTAAAAATCTGTTTAGAGATGGAATCACATATTTCTGGAGCAGGACATCAACCTGGACTTTCTGGCCCAGAAGTAGGAACACTACTACCAGGCCACACGAGCCAAAATTGAAAGTAAATTACACTCCATAAGGGCTCACACAGGATGTGAACTCACTATCTCTCACACATATATTCATTAAATGCACCAAAGCAAGAATTACATACCTAAAGCAACAAGCCAACTGTCAAGACTAACTTGCATTTATATATGACCTCTATTGTCATGAAATATCTCAATGCACATAACTGCATCAAGCAAACATTTGGCATCATCCCATAAGATGCCAAAACAATGACATAGGAGCGAAGGATGCCACTTAGCCTATCAATTTCTTTTTGACATTCAATAAAATCAAGACTGACCTGATAATTCTCAAATCCATTTTCTTGCTTTTTCCCAAGAGCTCTTTACTCCTTTACTGATTAAAAATCTGTCTGTCTGGACCTTCTATATAAGTAATAACCCAGAAAACTGGGAGAAGCTTTGTCACACAGTGGCCATTCTTTCCATGTGAGTTGACACCAGATCAAATGCCCGAGACATCATAATGTTCATGCTTCTCCAATCTCTCTCTTAAAGGTGCACAATGTTTCTGGAAATGCTGACAGAAATTAATTCATTTCTTCTGTGTAGGGTTTGAAGCATCTGTGCCCTCCAATGAGATCTCTCCAATAGTTTCCCTGCCTACATATGTAGTTATTTTCCTTCTATTTTTGAATGTCTTAAAATGTTTTCTAGTCAATTAACTTCTTTCCAAGTATAGTCATTTATTGCAATATCAGAAATAGTGGAGATTTGAGAAGGAGCCGTCGAGGAAGGAATATGTACAAAGTACAGCAGTCCATCAAAATGCTGGGCAGGAGAATGCTGAGGAAGTCAAAGATGACAGGTCACCTTCAACTGGCATGACCCTCTCCTTTCCTGATCTAACGGGACACTGAAACTAGGTCCTAGTCACCAATATCCTGTTGTTAACCATCTCTGGTAACGCTACACATTCTCCCTATATCTGCGTGGGTTTCCTCCAGGTGCTCTGGTTTCCTCCCAGTCCAAAAAAGTGCAGGTTAGGTGAATTGGCCATGCTAAATTGCCCGTAGTGTTAGGTGCAGGGGTAAATGTAGGGAAATGGGTCTCGGTGGGTGCGCTTTGGTGGGTCGCTGTGGACTTGTTGGGCCAAAGGGCCTGTTTCCACACTGTAAGTAATCTAAATCTAGTCATAACCTGGTGTTGTGTGATTTCTGATTTTGTCCACCCAGTCCAAAACCAGCATCTGCACACGTCTGGCACTTGTCTAGCAGAGAACAGACCAAGAACTAGAGGTCAGCCCTTCCAGATCTTCCTTTCATCTTATCAACCAAAGTAGGTTTTCCTGCAGCTGTTTTAACCCTGAATCCCTTGAAATAGAGATTCTTCATTGACAGAGTATAGGTCAACGTCATGTTCACATCCTGAAAAATATTATGCTCAGTTTGGGCACTACACACGAGGAGGAATTTGGTGAATTTTCTGAAAAAGTAAACTGGAATGGTATTAGGGTGAGTAACTTGGAGTGACTAGAGAAGTTGGGATTATTATTCTCAGAGCAGACAATATGAAGGAGGATTTATAGAAGTAATTACAATCAAAAGGATTTGATAGAGCAAACAAAAAGAAATTGTTTTTAATGGTTTCAGAATCTATAAGCAAAGGGCTTTGAATTAAGGTGATTAGCAAATGAACCAGATTCAAAATGAGAAAAACATTTTTATGTAACAAATGGTTAGGATTTGAAATGAATTGCCTGATTAGATGAGGTTTACAGATTCAATTGTAATGATTAAAAGGGAATTGATGGATACATGAAGGAGAAAACATTACAGTGACGTGGGTAAACAGCAAGAGAGCAGGACAAAATGGATTTATTCCAGAAGACTCAATGGGACAAGTGATTTTTTTAATGTGTTGTATTATTTAAAGAGAAGTGTCTTTGCCTAATGTATGAGCCAAAATGCTCTGCAATGAACTTTGACTTAGAAGCAGTTCCGTAAGGAAAATCTGTAAAACTGGACCTGCTCTAGAATCATTAGTTCAGGGGTTATTGCAGTCCCAACAGTGGGATTGCTCTGCATGCCCACTGCTCCTGATGGCCCAACTAGGATTGAAGAACTGTCAACCTTCTGATGGCTGGAAGCACTTGGAGGTAGGACATCCTACTGTCAATGGCTAGAGGCCATGACTTCAGCCATCGTATTATTTGAACTATATGAATAATGTTGTGTTTCCCAGGTTCAGCACAGACAGGCTCGCTCTCAACTTTCTACCTGCACATAATGGCTACAACATCCTTGTAAAGTACAAGTCATTGTCTTCAGTCCCAGGTAAAAACTCCATGCCTTTGCCACAGTTTCCATCTGTCCCTTGGCCATTTTCCTCCAACTACTCAGTTCTTTATATCTATATCATTGATAGCAGCATAAACAACAACCTCAAACTGCTTGCCCTCCCTCTTTAGAATATTCTGCAACTGTTCCATGATATCCTTGACCCTGCCCTCAGGGAGGCAATGAAATCTCATCTACAGGTATATAAATGCCTGATTGTCCCACTCACGGTTGAGTGTCCTATCACTCTTGTTCTTCATGCCTTTCCACTCCTCCCTTCCACTGCATTTGTCACTCTCACTGTGAAGATGCTTGGGTTTTTGCAAACTCCTTCCACTGTTAGTGATTAGCCTTGACCTGTGTCAATCAGAGATTCTCAAGATGATTGGCATCTTCATAGATGCTTCTCCTCCAGTTTGAGCAGTCTTAGATCAGAAATTCCAGTGTGTCAATGAGTGTATTTTTTTTTAGGGAGTCATTGAGTACTTCCTCGAAGAGGTTTTTTCTGTCCTCCAGGTCACCACTGCCATGACAAAGTTCAGAGTAGGGAGATCTTGTTTTGGAAATCTTATTTCATGCATGCAGACAAAGTGTTCTTTCCAAAACAGTTGATTGACGTGACCAATGGTTAGATAATCAGGATGTTGGTCTGAGGGAGGAACACCAATATTGGAGCACGTATTATCATCCTTAATGAGTCCCCTGTGGGTAAAACCTAGACATAGCCCCAATGCCTAAAATATTTCAAAGTACAGAAGATTCTGCCCAGTATTTCAGAAGGGGAAACACAAGTGTCAATGCCATTTTAAAATTATGTCTTGGCTTATGTGGGTGCTCATGCATCTCAGCATTTTTTAACTAGAATCATTGAACTAATGGTGAGCAAACTGTTCAAGAGAACTTAAAGGTCTACTTTCTGTTCAAATATTTCCACTTAGTACATGATTCATCCAAACTTACCCACTGCCAAATCTCATAATTTTCTATTTCCCTGAATCTTCCATTTCTCCATTCCCAAATTGAGCTTGTAAAGACTCTTTTGAATTTCTATCCTGTAAGACTGTATTTCTCATTTGCTGTGCTCCCCAGAGGATAAGGATGTGCTCGGTCACATTGATATGCAAATCTCCATCTAGTTTTAGCTGTGAATCACATTGGAAGAAGCAGCAGCTAAACTTCTGCAAAATTAAATAATGTTTTGCATAGTGATATCATTGATTTTGTTCTGGAGATTCCATTGTGCCTATGTTTTAAGAGAGGAAGTCGATGAGAATATCACAAAGGAACGGAGGCTGAAGAAGGGTTGCAGGAATGTAGTGATAGCAAAACCTGACTATAGATATGTGCATACTAAGACCTACAGATGACTAAGGATTTATCTAGACTTTTTGCACAGACTTTGTCTGAGAAGGTTGTGCTTTCTCTTTATAACCATAAAATAAAACTGCAAAGCTATTGAAATCTGACTTGCAACCTTTTCCTACCAGGGCATTGTTTGTGTAAGGACAACAATGCTTATTATTTAAGTATTTAGATGCTTTAAATTGCTCTTGATGACATAAATTGCCTAAGTCAAACATTGCTGTAGTAGGTGGATCACATGTGTGCTGTTCAGGCACATTTCTGAATTTAGTCATTTTCACATGGATCCAACAGGGCATAAGGAGAGGTATTATAGAAATATATGGTAGGAATGCATATCTGTTAAACATGAAGATTTCAATTTTTGCTCCTATCATTGCTTCTTCAGAAGAGCTCGGTACAATTCTTCAGCATTTATGCTACTATTTAAGATGCAAGCTACCTCAGACAGACTTCTCATTTGTGGGTACTGGAAGTGTACTTAGATTAATATCAGATGAAGAGAAGATTAGGATCAAATCCCATCATTCATATGCAATGAAGCATGCTGGGAGCTTGAAAATGAGATGTCAAGTTGGTGAAAATACAGATGACACCAAACCGTGGAATCAGATGGAATAGACATAGCTAATCAATTCCACAACCAACATATCAAATCAAAACTCTGCAGTCCTACTATATTTGGCTGTGAATGATGTGGATAATGCAACAACTAGCTGGATGAAAAAATATTCCTTTCATATTCGTCCATCAAATTATTCTCGAAGTATATATCCAAACTGTCTCTTGAATTTACTGATACAATCATCTTTCATTCATATATTCACCATCTTTGCTAAACCCAAAATGCTTTTATTCTTCCTTCAAACATTTAGTGATATGCATTTTTGCTGCAGAATGTGCATATTAACATGCTAAACATTTATCTTGTGTATACCCATTGGCACTTTGAATACTTCAATAAGATCACCCTGAGCATTTCTTCCGCAAGGGAAAATACTGTAGGCACTTCTTACAACACAAAAAAAATTACTCTGCATTTTAACTGTCCTCCACCCCATCCTCTCCAAGGCCGAAGTATATAAGGACCTAAATATTTTGAAAGCTATGGGGAGTGAGCAGGGAAATGTAATTAAGTGGCTAGCTCCATCAAAGTTCTGGCACAAATGGTGGAATTCTGTATTGGTAATTACATACCTTTCCCATAACTCAATGATCAGAATTATACATAATATTCCTGTTGTGGCCAGAGAAGCATACGGTAAAAACTCAGAATCACTTCTTAACTATGTCATGTGCTCTAAACAAAATCAAATTCTTCTGACTATCAAGCTCAATATCCTATTCACTTTATTTATTTGCGCTGAGCAATGAACCAATGGACTTTAATACTCCATCCATTGAATAGCTCTTCTCCTCACTGTGTCATTAATTATAAATTTCTTTCGGTTTATGTTGCCACTGAGTATTCATCCTTAACCAGTTGTTTGACTTGAGCCATTGTTCAAATTTTGTGGGACCTGCCATTGACCTCATAGCTGAGTTTCCTATTCTGTTCTGAATGTTCTGCTATTGCATTTCTGCTGTTTTGTATTATTTGTAACTTAGGCACATTTGTTATTTTTTCACTTTTAAAGTCACATAGGCACAGTGTAATATTTCTGTACTTATTTCTGATTGAAGAAACTCCCAGTTAGTGTTATATGACAATGTAGCTCCATTTAAAATCACCTTTTGTTACATTGATATATCTGAAGTGCTAAAGGATCAAAGGCTTCATTGGTATTGTGAAAAAATAAACCTGCTGTTAGTTAATGTAGTTACATCAGGAACTTTGTGTCAATGGCCTCTCAAGCTATGTGTTTATTTTGAATTCCTGATATTGAGTGTCACTGTGTATCTAGTCAGATCAAACAGAAATAAGTAACCAATGGATTGAAAAACAACAGTGCTTGTACCTGTTGCATATCAAAGCAGAGTGTACATAAAATGGACTTGTCACTTCGATGCTATTCATAAGGATGTAAACTAGGACAACTGAACCTAGAAACTAAAGAAGAATCTTTATCAGTTTCTAGCAGTTTTCTGTATTTTTCAGGATATTTTAAAATTCTATATTTAACCGTAAGTTTTTGTTCCTATTTGATAATTTGTCATTAATTTAAGTATTTATAAGAATTTAGATTAGTTAAACAATTTTATTTAGAGCTGACTTACCTTAACTTACAATTGATAATAATTTTTATTCAAATTTCTGCAGATTATTTAGTACATACTGGAAGGATCAGGATGGCACTAATTTTAACCAATAATTCTGAAGCGATTGCAAATGAACAAAAAGACTATAGAGAGTGAGTACTTTCTGGTTTCCTTCATAACTCAGCTTGAAAAATACCATTATATACTTTCCCCTTGTTTATGATGAACTAAAAGAGATTGTGATTTTCTTTCTAACGAAGTAATATCTTGTTGTGTAATATGAAATATTAGAAATGATTATTGAAACTTGCTTGCTGAGAAACCTAATGTTAAATTTTTTTTCAATTATTTCAGAAATGCTGTAGTACATGTAAAGAACCCACATTTGTCCTCAATGCCTGAAGACTTACTGTATCATTTTGATTTGGGAACAAAAACACACAATCTTCAAGCAATGTTTGGAGATGTGAAGGTAGGCAGTTATTTATAGTGGGACAGAACAGAGCAGCCAGGAGAAAGCAATCAAAAATTATCCTTTACCTTAGCATTTTTTTTCTTTTGAACAAGGAAATGAACAAAAATAGTAATGCCTAAATAAATTAAAATGAGAGGGAAAAATTATGCATATGAGACAAATAATAGATGATAATTGAGCGTCTCGCCCGGTTCACAAGAATTTATAATAATGCCATTACTTCCTTTCCTACATTACCCCTGTATCCCAATCAGGCTTCCTAGCACTGAATAATTTTTGAAAAAACTTCAGAAATGCGTGTAAATGTAAAATATTAGAATTTCACTTCCTTGATGTATCATTTAGTTAAATTAATATCATATAATATTGCTTACAACAAACTCTTGTAACTCTTGTAATAAACACTTATTTACTTTTTGTAATGCAGTTGATAATTACAGTTGATGGAAATTTATGATTCTCCTTGGAGAGGGAATCAAAGTAGTTGGGTCGCTAAATTTTGTGTAGTTAAAAATCAGCTTCCGATGGTGGGGTGAAACTATTGTAATAAGATCTGCGAGATTCGATGGTGGTTTGAGTTTCCTGACAGCAAGTGTGTGACTGTGTCTGCACATCATGCATATTCATTCAAAGAGAATCTCACCAGATTTCCTGGGACCTGTCTAATTAAGTTATCCACAAATGAGAATTATGTACCTGTGGATTCATAAATGCAAAGAAATGGTATGCAAAGGCTTGGTAGTCTAAAGTAAAACAAAACACTGCAAATGCTGGAAATCTGAAACAAAAGCAGAAATTGCTGGAGAAGGTCCATAGATTTGGCAGCATCTGTGGAGAAAAAGCAAAGTCAATGTTTCAAGTCTAGTGACCCTTGTTCAGCAAGGTAGTCAACTTTCTAGAATGAGTATAAATGGTTATTTCCTTCATTTGACCATTGTTCATTGAGGCAGGATCTTGATCAGATGGGTTAATGGGCTGAGAAGTGGCAGATGGAGTTTAATTCAGATAAATGCGAGGTGCTGCATTTTGATAAAGCAAATCTTAGCAGGACTTATACACTTAATGGTAAGATCCTGGGAAGTGTTGCTGAACAAAGAGACCTTGGAGTCAGGTTCATAATTCCTTGAAAGTGGAGTTGCAGGTAGATAGGATAGTGAAGAAGGCGCTTGATATGCTTTCCTTTATTGGTCAGAGTATTGAGTACAGGAGTTTGGAGGTCATGTTGCAGTTGTACAGGACATTGGTTAGGCCACTGTTAGAATATTGCATGCAATTCTGGTCTCTTGCCTATCGGAAAATGAAACTTGAAAGGGTTCAGAAAAGATTTACAAGAATGTTGCCAGGGTTGGAGGATTTGAACTGTAGGGAGAGGCTGAACAGGCTGGGGCTGTTTTCCATAGAGTGTCGGAGGCGGAGAGATGACCTGATAGAGGTTTACAAAATTATGAGGGGCATGGATAGGATAAATAGACAAAGTCTTTTCCCTGGAGTAGGGGAGTCCAGAACTAGAGGGCATAGATTTAGGGTGAGAGGGGAAAGATATAAAAGAGACCTAAGGGCAACTAGAGGGTGGTACATGTATGGAATGAGCTACCAGAGGAAGTGGTGGACGCTGGTACAATTATAACATTTAAAAGGCATTTGGATGGGTATATGAATAGGAAGGGTTTGGAGGGATATGAGCTGGGTGCTGGCAGGTGGGACTAGATTGGGTTGGGATATCTGGTTGGCATGGATGGGTTGGACCAAAGGGATCTGTTTCCATGCTGTACATCTCTGTGACTCTATCACTCTATGAGGTGATCATTGTGATTGGGTAGTGGCAGTCAAGAGAGAATTGGGCTGTCTAAGGTAGGGAGGAAAGAAAGGTAGGGAGGCAGATGACAGTCTAACCAGAATGGAGAGAGCACACTGAAGCGGTGAGGAAGGGGGAAGGCAGGTGGATGGCAATCTAAAGGGAATGGTGAAAGGAAGGGATGGAGCAGCAGAGGGAGGGAGAGAGAATTTCAGAGAGAGAGGGAGGGTGACAGGGACGGAGAAAGAAAGAGAGGCAGGGAAAAATTTCATGTAGGGAGTTGTGGAGGAGGATGGATTCCAGTATCACTAGTGTGGAAGTCCTGTTCTTGGACTGGATGAAGGACGTTCTAGGATGGCTGATTGGAGAGAGAGAGATAAGTGGGGTTAGAGCACTCAATGGTGGGGTCCTGTGAGCTGGACTGAGAGTACTGGGAAGCAAAGAGGCCAGTCGCATTGATGGTGGGGGAGGGGGCAGTGGAGGGATGAGATGTGATGGGTAAAAAAGTCCAAGGTCAGGATGAAATGATTTCATGATAGGGGGTGGGTATTATAAAAAAGAAGTGAGGCAGTTAATAGGGGCTCAGCGTCAAAGCAAACATTGTGTTGGTGAGATGTAGGGCCAGTGATGAGAGAAGGAATGTGTAGGATAATGATTATAGGTTTAAGGCCAATGCGAGGTAGGTTCAAGGATAACAGAAAGGAGAGGAAAGGTTATATGTGGTGGTCAAGATTGATGGACATAGAACATAAAACACAGAACAGTACAGCACAGCATAGGCCCTTCAGCCCTCGATGTTGGGCTGATCTTTTATCTCCCTCTAAGATCAAACTAACCTACATAGCTTTCATTGTACTATATTATATGTGCCCTAGAAGGTGAAAAGTAAAATGCACTACCCCTTACAACCTTTTTTGAAGCAGTTGCTCTAAAAACGCAATTCCTTGAAAAGAGAGGATTGCTTTGGGTGGAGCTAATGATCTGCGCATTTGGCCAACTAAGGTGATTCCCTGATATTTAGTTAAATTGTGAGAAAAGAAGTAAGTATACTTGCTGCAGTATCTTGTTACCTGAGATGACCTTGACAGCCGTAATTTGATGGCTCAAACCTAAGGAGCTTCAGCCTGCTGTGCTTCTCCTGCAGTGTCTTCAGCCTCATTTTGAGGTGATGGGGACTCTAACAGAGGAAGATCACCCTTGGAGTGTCTCTGAGATGAGGCCTCAAAGATGGCTTGCTAGCCCTTCCTCCCTTCAGTGCATGATGGCACATCCTTTGGGAGAAGGGACACCTGGAACAAGATCAATGTCTTTTCTCTCACTTTTGCCTCGCTACTGCCACATTGGCTACAAAGATGGAGTACAAATTTGAGCACAAGTCCAGCACCCATGGCCTGTTTATCTGTATCTCGTTGTCTAAACTAGTTGCCATCTTTTCCATGAGAGCAGCCAAGCATTCACCTTCTGGAGCCACAATAGTAAACAACTTTGGACAGATTAACACTCCTTTTGTAGAAGGCAAAAGTGAGGGCTGCAGATGCTGGAAACCAGAGTTTAGATGGGAGTGGTGCTGGAAAAGCACAGCAGGTCAGGCAGCATCTGAGGAGCAGGAAAATCGACGTTTCAGGCAAAAGCCCTTCATCAGGTTTTCCTGAGCTTGAAACATCGACTTTTCTGCTCCTTGGATGTTGCCTGACCTGCTGTGCTTTTCCAGCACTACTCTGATCTAAACTCCTTCTGTAGAAGTCTACACATAGCCTCTGGTATTCCTGCCAAGCCTCCATATCTCCATGAAATCTCTTATGGTCAATTTCAGACACTCTGTATCACTGTGAGGGTCTCTGTAGGGTCCTGGTATCTAACAGTTATTCAAATGTAAGAGACATTAGCACTCACATCCTCCATTGCTATCACCATGTGTCAGTGATGTATTCAACAGATTGTGACTCTGAGCATAATCTGGAATGTATACCCAATGAGCTGAATGTCTCTGAGGTGGTGAAGGCTGTGATGGTGTTTCCTCTAAGTCTTCTGAACCATCATCCTTAGAGGTAGTGCTTAAAGTGAAGGTGGAGTTGGAGCTGGAGGAAAACTGTTTCTTCTTCTTGCTTTTAGACTTGATTCAAGGACCTGGGGTAGAGAGCACAACAAATTATCTGATGACTATCCATAATCTCTTTTCCCATCAAGTATTTCATGAATTACCACTGTATACTCAGTTGTCAACACTAGACGTCACATATCAGTGAAATCTCTGTTTTGATCCTCTGGGCCTGCCATCATAAGATCAGAAATGGGGAATATTTCAGGAAATAACTTGTATCCTGACTCCTCAAAACCTATCCATAAGGCACAAGTCAAGCATGTGATGGAAAACTCCCCAATTGCCTGTGTAGGTGCATCTCTAAAAATACTCCAGAAGTTTGACACCACTCAAAATAAAACATCCACAAACATCCACTCCTTCCACCAACAACACTCAATAGCAACAGTGTACACCAAATACAAGATACAATACAGAAATTCACCAAAGCTCCTTAGATAGCATCTTCCAAACCTATAATCACGACCATCTATAAGGGCAGCAGATACATAGGAACACCACCATCTGTAAGTTCCCCTCCAAATCACACATCACCCTGACATGAAAATATATCATCATATCTCGACAGTCACTAGGTCCAAATCCTATAACTCCCTCCTGAATAGCATCATAGGTGTACCTACACCAAATGGACTTCAGCAATTCATGCAGGTTGGTCACCATCATCTTCTCAAGGGCAACTAGAGATGGGCAATAAATGCAATTCAGCTAACAATGCCCATTTTTAATGAATGAATGAAAGGGAATGAAGGGATCACATAGTTTAGGAGCATTTCTACAGATAAAAACAGGTTGAGAGATCAGTCCAGGAATTGAAGAGTGGATTTTAATCAAATAAATATTCATGTGAAATATAGAGAAGAGCTAAACATAACTTAATGGAGGATTTTCCTGAATCTGCAGTTTTCATTCTTGGTTGCTAATAATGGAAAGTCTAAGAGGTTTATAATGGGACTGGTAATGCATGCATGAAACCTATGGAAAGTGATAGACCCTACCTAAAGAGGAAATACATGGAAGTACAATATAGTCTTAAGATGAACTGTTTGGGAAATTACAGGTAGAGTTAAAACATTATATTGACTTAATGTAGAATCTGAAATTTGGTCCTGCATTTTTCAGTTTGTTTGTGTTGGAGGCAGTGCAAACCGGATGAAAGCTTTTGCACAGTTCATGCATATGGAACTTGGACTAAATGAAAGTGACAGTGGCCTCCTGGATATTTGTGCCGAGACTGACAGATATAATATGTACAAAACTGACCCTGTATTGTCCATAAGTGATTTGGTGGGTGAATTTCTTTATCATATGGGCGTTCCTGCCCTGCAGAAACAGTTTTAGTAATTTCTTCTTTATGAGGAAATTCAGGTGGAATTCTTTTCTGCCTAACCTCCTCATTTAAATATTTTCCTCAAGTTTGCACATGAGCCTGAGATTCCAACAATCTGTTCTCCAAGTTATTTAGTGTTGGTCTGATTTGAATTTGTCAAAGTAAAAGCTGAAAATGCAGCAGATGAATGTTTTCTGGATCTGAACCCAGGATAAAGTAGATGCGGTCCAGTCAGATGCAATAGTTCTCATGGTTATATTTTTAAAACAGGCTTCTGGAACTTTCTGTCGATAGGAAATTATTGTGTAAACTTTATTTTTAAATATTCTGCCTAGAGACAGTATTGCTTGCTTCTGATTGTTCTTCACAGGATGAGGTTATTTGTAGATTTTCAGACATTCCATCATGCTACATTTATTTAGCACCTTGCAGGAGCACATGCAATAAAAGATCCTTTTCCTTTATTTTTTTATCAAGTTGGCGATAGCATGCAGTTGCAACTCTTAGTAATGTAGTCCTCATCACCACCACCATCTTCCTTCCACTGTTGCCCTTTGCTATATTAGCTTTGCAGGAAAGGAGAGTAATAATTAAGATTGGTGGAGGATCATTAGTTCAGGGTTTAGGAGATAGGAAGTGATGTGGAAGACTATAGCTGCATGAGGACAAGGTGGTTAAAAATAGGTGTAAGGGACAAGGTAACAAGCATTGGAATCGCTTTTTAAATACATTTGCATGTCATGCATGCTCATTAAAAAGTATTTGTGTCCCTTTTCAATTAAGTAATCAGGGAATGAGAAACATTTGACTTCAGATTCACAGTTGATTAAATGTGGTGTGCAACAGGTAAGATGGTCTTACTGGTGGATCTGGAGTGAGCAGGAGTTGCTTTTGCTTCTCTGGGAAATTTTGTTCAGCTATTGAACAAAGGAGAATTGAAATCGAGTGACAGAAGGTGAACTTGGTATGGCTGACTGAGGGAGGAAGGGATGGAAATGGCAGCCCATCAGAATATTATGTGAGGAGAGGCAGAAAGCTGGATTGCACAGAGATGATCAGTGTTGAAAGTAGGTCAGATTGATTGTAAGAAATCAGCTGTTGTACAAGGAATGTTAATGGTGAAGTCCTGAAAGTTGAAGGTAACACACAGGGAATGTTAAGGATGATGGGTGGCAGGTCAAGGGTAGTGAGAAGGCATTCCCATTGCACTTGAGGGAAATTGAAGGGTTAATGGTAGCTGATTAAACTAACAGGGGAATTGGTAGAATTGGTGACTGAAAGCAGTGCAGGGGTGTAGGAGTGATGTTGGAGGGAAGATCAAGGATTATTGCTGCAGAATACAGGGTGATGGTTTCTAGTTCTGGTGCCACTGCGTGTGTTCATAGTCATGGCTATGTGGACAAGCAGAGAATGTGCAGTGAATCATGAGGATGAAATTGACCACGGATGGTGACTGTGGTTTGGCTGATGCTAAGTATAGACCATCCCACTTGTCATAGGGGTCATAACTGGACACAAGACCTTCTGCTGCTATCTCAGGAAATCAGTACTGTATGCCATTCCTAATGGCCTGGAAGAGACATTTTAGGAGGATCATTGAACTATGGGGCCATGCTTTGCCTGCATTTAGGCATTGCCACTTCTATATGGGTGGTAACAGATCCAGGGATTATCAGGTGGAGAAGGTATGACAGTTCTCAAAACCTCCCTTTAGAGAGTGTTATCATCCTGGACCAGAATACAATTTGTTATAATCTGGCTAGGCACCAGTAATTTTTATTTTTCAAGTCAACAATGTGGGAGGTCTATGGGACTGAATGAGCAGACAAAGCCACAAGATTCCATGGCTTTAAATAAACAACAATAAAATTTACTAGATAATGCTAAAATAATAATAAAATGTACAATACAATCCCAGCAGTTTTCCTGAGCCCTGACTCTAACTCTTAGCTGCCTACGAACTCTCCTAAAACCTCTCCCTTAGTTCTAACAACACATAGCCAATTCACTGAGGCCGCAACTTCACTGACTCTGCGTAGTGCCTTTTCAATAGTACAGCAAAAAGCAGCAGTGCCTAACATGGAGGTGATATCTTTCTCTGACACTTTCACAAAATGACTTTCCCCAAATATGTAATTTCAGTCATCCTTGAACTGTCTTGAGTGACAAATTGAAAACGTTGCAATAAACTCCACCCACTATTATCAGAGAGAATTGAATATAGCCACCTAACAATATTTGGAACTGTCTACTCCAGGAATGCTACCATTTGTAGATGGCTGGCTGGCACAACACAAAATATGCTTTCAAATAGAAGGATTCATCAGAAGAGCACAAATAATGCTTGTGGCTTACAGAGAATGACTGATTGTTTGGTGCCCTCTAAATGTGGTGCTTAGACCCTAGACCACATGAGATAATCATGGGCTTCCAGTCTGCTGCATCACGTGATTCATGCACAAGTACCCAATTGTATGCTGACATGTGATTGCACATGGACAGATATCCCGCAACAAGAGCCAATCCATTGGGCCCATCAGTGACACCCTCGCGACTTCCTGATGTTTCCATCCCATGAGACTGATAAAGAAGAGGGAAGTATTTTAGGGCAGCACATGTAAGTAATTGCAATGAGAGGGACTGACAATGTAAGATGCTGAGTTAAAGCTAACCTTCATCTGAATGCTGGGAGCACATGAAACTTGTGGAAGTCAACAATTTCCAAAGCACTTTTCAAAATACAAAATCTAAAAAGATCAGTCAACTGTGGCTAACCAAGTAGTTAAGTATTGTAAAAGATTAAAAGAAATGGTTTATACAGTTGTCAGAAACAATAGTAAATCCGAGGATTGGGAGTAGTTTAAAATTCAGCAAAGGAGACTTGTAAAGAAAGGGAGGAAATGAAGAAAATACAAACTTCTTTAGGTACATTAAAAGGAAATATTTAGAGAAGTCATTTAAGTCAGGGGAGTTCATAGTGGAGAGTAAAGAAATTACTGAAAGGAAAGATGATTACTTTGTGTCTGTCTTCACTGAGAGAGATTCGAAAATCTCCCAACTTTAGAGATCTAAGATATTGGAAAGAATAAGGAATTGAATGAAGTTATGATTATTGAGAAGATTATGTTGGAGAAAGAAAATGAAGGCTAATGAGCCTTCAGGACCTGATATTCTACAAGTGGAATCTTAAAAGGACTTGAATGCCATGGACTAAGGCAAGATATGTGGCAGAATTTAGCAACAAGTGGAGACAATTTCACTTCAAAGTCAGGAGGAACTTATACATTCTTTTATGTTTTTCATAAGCAGTACAATTATTGTCTTGCTAGGCAGCGGCAGGAAGTCATATGACAGGGATTGGCGTTTGTTAAGTGTCTTGTTAACAGAACAATTCACCTCATGTTGGAATAGGTCTGAGTGACTGAGGAAGATGTTACACCCTACAGTGAGAAAGATAGAACATAAACCTTGTTAAGAGGTGAGTACGTAGCCGAGACAGATTGAGTGTGAGATATCGGAGAAGATAGTGGCACTTACACTATGGAATATAGCAGGGCATTAACTTCTCCCTACATTGCTGGGTATTCTCCCAGATAGTTGAGACTTCTTCAAGACAATTGGCAATCATGGATGAGGCTGGTATGGTCTGGTGTTGTGGCCTCCACAACTGGTACTGATGGAAGACAGAATCCCACGACCATACCACACTGTCCAGCAAGACCTCTAGTGCCATAACCAGAAAGTGTGTGTCAATTTCCCCCATCTGCTATGTCCTGGGCAAATGTCATTAACTGTGCAGGACAGCTCTGGACTGACAGGGCTTGTCTGGGTACACAACAAGATGACATGAGCACAAAGGACACTGGTGAGCAGCACCTTGTTCTGGGAATTGTGCATGGTAAGACAGGAAAGAAATTGTTGAGAGTTGTCAGAGGAATGTATTAGGTAAGTAATGAGGTATATATAATAAAACACAAGAAAACTTGGTCTGCCGCTCAGTAAGAAATTCAACACAACTCAGTCTTGTGTGGAAAAACAAGGTCCAGTCTTATGTCCCTGAATGTTGAGAGAGGTAAATATGAAGACAGTGGATGCATTGGTCATCATGTTCCAAAATCATATAGATTCTGGAATAGTCCGTGCCAATCAAAAGGTGGCAAACTTGGAGAACAGTAGACCTATTGGTGTTACATCAGTTGTAGTGATAAATGCTAGAATTTATTATAAAAATTGTGTTTAATGCACGTTTGAGTAGTAATCATCTGATTGGGCATAGTCAGCATTGACTTGTGAATGAAAAATTGTATTTGATGAACCTAAAGGAGACTGTTGACGATTACATGAACAAATTGATAAAGCCAAGACAATGGATGTAGCGTGTTTGGATTTTCAAAAGGCTTTGGATAAAGTCCCCCACATGAGGTTGGTTTGCAAAATTAAAGCACATGGACTAGGAAGTAAGAAACTGCCACAGATTATGAATTAGTTAAGCGGTAGAAAACAGAACAGGAATAAATGGGTCATTCTTGCATTGGTAATTTGTTTCTGGTGGGGTCCTGCAAGGATTAGTTCTTGGGCTCCAGTTGTTCACAATATAAATGAATCATTTAGAAATGGCTAAATGTAAAATACTAAGTTTATGGATAATACAGGGCTAAGTGGAAATGTTTGCTGTTAAGAAGATGCAAAGTGGTTTCAAGAGGATTTGGATAGACTTAGTTTTTGGCAAGAAAATAGCAAATGAACATAGTATGGAAAATGTGAAGGAACAGATGTACAAAGTACTTCTCAAATGGCAAGTGATAAGTATGGTAAATAAAAAGTATGTCGATATGGTCTCAGCAAAGCCCTGTGCAAGACCGTAAAACATGGAGTACTCACAGTGAGTCAGTTATTTTTTTAAAGAAGTGCGAGTGTTGTACCACTCAGTACACCACACTGTGAGTCTATCAAGTATGTATCCTCAAGGCACTCCTTTGAAGTGTTGAAACGAAGACAACTCAGAGTCCTTGAGTCATGCTCATTCCATCAGCATACAGTCACTGCTAAGAAAACAACATTTCTGCTTGATCAGTCACACTCATTGGATGGTTGATAACTATATACCCAAAGTCCTCCCGCATGGTGAACTGACCACTAACTCATGACCCTTTGGGTATCTGAATCTATACTTAAAAGGACAATTGCAAGAGGGATATGAAGATCTGAATTGACACTGATAACTGAGAGACAGTTGTTGACAACCATGATCTTTGCAAAGCTAAAAATCACACAACACCAGGTTATAGTCCAACAGGTTTAATTGGAAGCACACTAGCTTTCGGAACGATGTTCCTTCATCAGGTGAAAGTGGAGGGCTCGATCGTATGTTGGACTATAACCTGGTGTTGTGTGATTTTTAACTTTGTACACCCCAGTCCAACACCGGCATCTCCAAATCATGATCTTTGCAGGCTGACAGCGAGGACACTGGAAGAGGTGAGCAAGGATGGAAAGTTCAGCTGCTGAGAAGAGTCCCAGAGAAAACAGAAGACACCAAATCCTGCACTTTCTCAGTCTTCTGCCTTCATCCTCAGCTGATAAAAGAGACTGCCATGCTGGAGTGGGTCTTCTGAGCCACATAAGGCAATGGTTTACACAGAGTTGACCACCATCACATAAATCAATATCTTACAAGATAGAAGGTGGCCACAAATTATCAGGAACACTGATTTCTCAGTGGGAGGATATGCTGGGATCGAAGAATACTGGAGTGGGTGCCTGAAATTTGGAAACAGTGGATAGATGTCTCAAAATCTCACAATACCTTTTGAGAGTCCTAGAATCTGATTTGATACTTGCAGGGAGATTCCAGTGCATTGGTATTGAGAAATTAAAATGTTAAACTGGTGCTCCTTGGAGCAGCCCCAGAATCTGGGAAAGTGGTTTATGTTGATGGGACATCTTAGCATTGGTAGAAGATTGTTTGTTACAGAAAATTAAAACATACATGTGGGACAGATATTTCAGAATATTTTATTATGATTATAAAATTATTATATTCTGTAATCCTATGGTATGCAAGTTGCACACCTTCCTGTAAAGGTTAACATTTAGATTATTTCCATTTTTAAGAGCTTGAACATTTGTGTTTAGATGTCTTCAGTGTGACAATTTAATGGTGCTTTGTTTCTAAGTATATATAAACAGACTAGAACAAGATGGATGCATATAAATTTTAATCACTCAACAGCCATATGGGTAACTTTTATATTTATAATTTTAAGCACATTTTAAGCATTAAAAATTTTGGTTATTTGTCATAAGCAAAATGTTCTTCAAATAATATTCAGAGTGGATCGATCCTTGCCACGCCATACTATTATTAAAACAATTACTTACATGGGGAAATAACATTACAAAAGGTTCATTTTGGCAGTTTCAAAGATAAATACTGACATTATAATATTTCCATAAATCATGAAAATAAGGTTATTTACAGCAAGTCCACATATTACCCTAGATTTTTAATGAAATATATTACAGTTCTCCCTTTCGTTATAAACAAATTGTGTCATATATATTAGTCTTGTCATATATCAGAGATAATTTGTTCTCCTATATTGTGGGTGTAATTTTGTCAAGGGTTTGATGGAAACTACATTGGCGTGCCAAAACTCGCTTTCTGCCAAACATCTGCTGATATTGCAGGGGCGAGGCAGGAAATGCCCAACAGAAACTCACCCACCATTTTTCAATTTGTATCCCCTGACTTTGATGCTTCAGATATTTTCCAAAACAATGCTTGCATCAACAAAGTTAAGGATATGAATAAGAGAGAGTTATGAAACAGTATTTGCTCTACCCTTCCTTGTTTTCTGATACCAAGAACAAAATGAACAAACTCTTGATTCAAATCTATTTAAATATTTGCAGCATGGAATGGGTGTGCCATCGATATCAATCATGCTTCATGAACTTATTAAATTACTTCACCATGCCAAGTGCCGGGATGACACTATCATATATATGGGAACATCAGGTGGTAATAGGTATGTCAAAAAATGTGTTAATCTAGCTCTCACTCCTTTCACTCTTACCTTAAGTTAACAGCAGGAAGCTTAAATAAATTAAAGTTTACAGAACAAAGACAGTGGGGAACAAACAACATAGCACTGGAATAGGGTATTTTGGAAGTCAGCATGGACAGAGGTTTTGGAAACAGTAAACTAAATGTAAAGGTGGGTGTTATTAAGGAAGCGGAAGCAATATTTTCGGATATCTGGGATGATTTCTATATGATTTCTAAATTAGGGATTACAGTCTGAGAAGGTAAGAGATCACCACCAACACTCAGGTAAGTAATAGGGAGGGAAAGTCACCAGGATTCTGTGAAAGGAACATGTGAGCAGACAGACTGGATGGAGAAAAGTGTTGCAGAAGCCAAGACTGTCTTTATTATCATTTTTCCCATGTATTCCAGCTCCAAGGTCCCCAATAGAGTAAATGAAACATGCATTGAACCAAAATCTATCCAAAGACAAGTGAGGCAATGTTGTCAGCTGCACACATTCTCTATGATATCTTCCCTAATGACATATGGGATGGCCTTTAATGATCTGAAAGCATTTCTGAAAATATTACCTTGTTCTTTTCACATTGTATTCAAACAATTAAACTTCCTGATCATCTTGAGCAATGTGTTAACTGATAATAATTGGTGCCTCCAAGTGTGGTTCATGATCTTAAAAGTCTCAACAGAGATGTCAAAGGTACTAATTTCAAATTTAAAGAATCTTCTATCTCATTGTTCATTAAATCTTGTACCAGATAGATACTAGATATAATATATACATAATTCCTAAAACCTTGCTAAAAGGGGATGCAGGACAATTTGCTCTTTCTTGATTTCTGCAATGGCAGCAAAACCTCAATGCAAATTAAGATTGTGTCATAAAAGACATGTTAAAACAGCTTTTAAGAATGCTAGTGAACGTCACTTAATCTGCTGCCTTAACTTGAGCTAACTGGTATCATATATTTCAGTGGTTACAAATTGAGGTTTCCTCTGATTGTCTACTAAACCGGACTCAAACCTCCATGACATGACTCAAATATGTATGTATCTAGACTGTAATCCCTTCAAAGCCAATATATATTGTTTGAGGTCCTGTGCCCAGACTGAACAGAATGCTCAAAAAATGGAGTCTGACCGGGTTTTCTGCAATCAAACCATCTCAACTTTCTCTTTGTGTTTATAGGGTCATAGAGCTGTACAGCATGAAAACAGACATTTCAATCTAACTCATCCAGATATCCTAAATTAATCTAGCCCTATTTGGCAGCAAATGGTCCTCATCCCTCTAATGCCTTCCTATTCATTAAACTATCGTAACTTCATAAAAGCAGAACTGATTGGGAAAAAAAATATCAGCAGGTTAGGCAGCATCTGAGAGTCTGATCCAACATTTTGCTTTTATTTCAGATTTCTAGCATCTGCAGTGTTCTGCTTTCCGATTCTTGTAAATTTCTGCCCTATATATTAAATAAGCTGGATAGTACATTTCTGTTATCCATATTCTCTACATCCTTTTTGACGATCAATTATAGAACATTGAAAATAGAACATAGAAAGGTACAGCACAGAGCAGGCCCTTTGGCCCACGATGTTGTGCCGAGATTTATCTGCCATATTTCCCTGCATTACAATGCTGGATACACTTCAAAAGTACGTCATTCACTGTGAGTACATTGGAATGGTCTGACTTCATGAAAGACACACTACAAATGTAATTCTCTCAATTCTTCTTATACAATTGTGAAGAAGCTCAGTTACTGAATGTGGGATCAAGGAGTACTAGGAATGTAACAGAGATATTTTCAATATCTAAATGGAGTTCCTAGAGCTGTGCATTATTTTTATTCTTTCATGGGTTTTGGGCAGTGCTGGCCAGGCCAGAATTTATTGACCACCTTAATCACTGTTAAGAAGTTGGTGGTGAGCTGCTTTCTTGAACTGATGCAGTCCCACAGATGTAGGTTTGCACATATGCTGTAAGTGATGGAGTTTCAAGATTTTGAAGCAGCCAAAGTAAAGGAACAGTGATATAATTCCAAATCAGGATGTGTGTAGCTTGGAGAGAAGCTTACAGTGGTGGTGTTCCCATGCGTCTGAAGACCTTCTAGACGATAGACATCATATATCTGGAAGGTATAGTCGAAAGAACCTGTGTGAGCTGCCACAGTGCATTACATAGATTGTACACATTGTTGCCACTGCATATCAGTGGTAGAAGGAGTGAATTGTTTTGGGTGGTGGATGTATCCAATCAAGCTACCCAATTTGACTTGGGGTGTTGAGCTTTTTTTGAGTTTTGTTGGCTCTGCATTCATCCAGGTAAATGGAGCATATTCCATCATATTCCTGACCATGTCTTGTAGATGTACATAGGCTTTGGAACATCAGGAAGTGAGTTTTTCCCTGCACTATTCCAAGCCACTTACTTGCTCTGATTAAGTTCAGTTTCTGGTCAACTTCAAGAATGTTAATAGTGGGGATTTAATGATGCGAATCACCATTTTGCTGCAGCATCTCGATGCAACATTCAGTCAAATATGGCCTTGATGCCAAGGGCAGTCATTCTCATCTCATCTCATGAGTTCAGCTCTTTTATCCACTTTCGGACCAAGGGTGGAATGTGATCAGGAGTTGAGCAGCCCTGGCCTAAGTCCAACTGAATGTCAGCAAGTAAATCTTTTCTGAATAGGTGCCATTTGATAAAATGAAATCCAAAATCTTACAATAATGTTAACTTGATTGTAAGTCCCAAATATAATTGTAGAAGTGAGTTACACTGACCCAGCTTAACAGTCTTGATTAGTTACAACATTCATTCTGGGTAGGTATGATTTCATAAGTTCTATGGAATTTATTAATTTATCATAGAAGCCATAAAGGAAATTATACTTATTGATATAGTAGTTTTCAGTTGATACACTTGGGACACCAGTTTGTGACATCAGTTGACTGGGCATACGCTTTTTATTTTCTTCTGATGAGTAAAGTTGTACTTCTATCTTTAATCTTCTTTATCTGTATACTGAACCACTAAGAATCACCACAGATTAACCTTTGCTAGCTAATACACCTTGTGCATGAACCAAACATCCTGACCTCAAACTGGGTTCCAATGCATGGACAGAACATGATCAGTCACAGACTACCTGAACTGTGTATGCCCTATCCCTTTTTGACTTCACCACTGATGCTCAGTAGCAGCAGAGTGTACTATCTACAAGCTGCACTGCAGAAATTCACCAAAGATCCTCAGCAGCAAACACTTCCAAACCCACAAACACTTACATCTAGAAGGACAAGAGCAGCAGATATATGGGAACACACCATCGAGACATGTTTCATCGAGACATGTTTCTCTCCAAGCCACTCACCACCCTGACTTGTAAATATATTGCTGTTCCTTCGCTGTTGCTGGGTCAAAATCCTGGATTTCTCTCCCTAATGGCAGAGTGCAGCAGACTGTAGCAGTTCAAGATGGCAGCTCATCAGCATTTTCTCAAGGGCAAACAGAGATGGGCAATAAAACGGCTGGCCTGCCAGGGATGCCCACATCCCACGAGTGGATAAAAAGAATTTTAAAAATTCACGACCCCCGAGAGAAAAAAATCTCATCTGTCTTAAATATGTGCCTCCTAATTCTATGAGCTTCATCTGGAAAATTTAATCTGAGAAAGAGATAATATATGACATGATGCAACACAGTAATCCTCTCTTACATTGTCATTTAAACTGTATTAAAAGTCAGCAATTTATTATCAAACTGTGCTTGTTCTTCAGGGTTGGATCCTGGAACTGTGGTCATTACAGGTACAGCAGTAGATTCTTCTTTCAGCCTAAGTTTGAACAAGTGGTTCTGGGAAAAGTAATTACACGAAGCACTGAATTGGACAAGGATCTAGCACAAGAATTATTGAACTGTGGCAGTGAGATTGATGATTATCCTATTATTATTGGAAACACTATGTGCACCTATGATTTCTATGAAGGTAATTTTTTAAAAAACACACAGGATAAACTTATCAATCCTATATGAAACAAGCAAAACCTTGATACAAAAAAATGATATTACATTTTAACCCTCAATAAGCAATGTAGTCTATTATTTCTGGGGATAACAGAGAGGTAATTCATAAAAACCAAAAGAACTGCAGAATCAGAAACAAAAACAGAAGTTGACGGAAAAGCTCAGCAGGTCTGGCAGCGGCTGTAAAGAGAAATCAAAGTTAACATTTCGGGTCCAGTGACCCTTCCTCAGAACTCGGGAATATATAACCTAAGTCTTTATCCCATAGACAACAGAATTAATTCACTTGAATTTTAAAATAATTCTTTACTGATTCAATTTTCATAAATTAATTGCAAAAACTTGACAAAATTGTACCTTTTCTTTGTTGTAGGGCAAGGACATTTGGATGGTGCTTTATGCTCTTTTTCAAATGATGAAAAATTGGAGTATTTGAGAAAGGCATATAAAGCTGGTGTCAGAGGCATTGAAATGGAGTCCACTGTCTTTGCTGCTATGTGCCACAGCTGTGATCTAAAAGGTAAGCATTGCTTCCAAAGTTATAACCAGAGGATTAGAGATACACGTTTAACCATAATTTATGGAAATGTAAGAATCTGTTCCTGGTTACTTAAGTTCCTAAGCCTAATAGGTTTTTAATAATTTTTATTATACATTTAGTTTTTCTTCTCCATTGCATAATGATCTTTCAGTTATCTATCCACAAAATGTGAGTAAACAAAAGCATTAAATTGACTAATTTTAAGGACAAAGTGTGATTTTGTTTTCTTCTACAATTTCTCAAATTTATTACACAACTTGTCCATGTCAATTATTACTGTGTTTATCAATCTATGGTCAAAATAAATTTGGTTCCACATACCAGCAAATAAAAATGAAACGTATCCTTTGATAAAAGGTAGAAAGAGACCTTAACTAAAAGAAAAACTGCGGGAAAACTCAGCAGATCTGGCAGCATCTGTGGAGAGAAAGCAGAGATGATGTTTTGGATCCCGTGACCATTCTTCAGAAAGAAACCTCAGTTATACGACTGCTTAAAAAATTTATGTTAGATCTGTTGACAAATTAGTACCACAGAAACATTTATTTTCAGATTGTAGCTGAAAAATATTACTGCTACTCTTCTAAGCATAGATATTAAGAGGCAGATCACAGATTGTGCCACAGGACAGCTTGGATGCGACAGGTGCAGAGAACTAGAGGACTTTAAGTGTTGGCTGTGCATTTGCTTCCTACTAAGCTTCAGTTTTATGGCTTGTAGCATTTCCACCTATACCAGAAAAAAAGTAAGGACTGCAGATGCTGGAGATCAGAGTATAGAATGTGGTGCTGGAAAAGCACAGCAGGTCAGGCAGCATCTGGGGAGTAGGAGAATTGACGTTTTGGACATAAGCCCTTCATCAGGAAGCTTATGCCTAAAGGCTTATGCCGGAAACATCAATTCTCCTGCTCCTTGGATGCTGCCTAACCTGCTGTGCTTTTCCAGCACCACACTTTCCACCTATACCAACCTGTTCCCATATCACGGAAGAAGGGCTTATGCCCAAAACGTCAATTCTCCTGTTCCTTTGATGCTGCCTGATCTGCTGCACTTTTCCAGCAACACATTTTTAAGCTCTGATCTCCAGCATCTGCAGTCCTCACTTTCTCCTGTTTCCATATTACGACATATGGGAAGGTGTCAGGCAGCCCACTGTCACTTAGGCCCTTAACTCGCCAATTAGTGATCACTTAAAATCATAGAATCACAGAATCCTAACATCGAGTCTGCACTGATCCTCTGAAGAGGATCTGACTCAGACCCCACCCCACATTTTCAAGGGCAATCCATCTGGCCTGCACATCTTTGAACTGTGGGAGAAAACCAGAGCACCCAGCAGAAACCCACACTGACATTGAGAGAATGTGCAAACTTCATACAGTCACCAAAGGCTAGAATCAAACCTGGGTCCTTGGCACTGTGAGGAAGCACTGCTAACCACTGTGCCATGATGTCACCCAGTTAAGAGCCTCAGTTTGCCTGAACTATTATTTGAGTGACAAGATAAGGTGGAGTAAGGTGAATAGCCCAGCAATTTTCACTGTGCAATTTACCATCAGGTATCCCAGTCACTATTAGCATCCCCTCCAAGAGCAGACTCTCTCCTTTAACTCTCCTTAGCTGGTCTCTCTAACCTGGCCTCCCAGCCACCTTTCCCCTTTCCATGGGCAACTATGTGCCAGGACCTCCTAGCCAAGCATATCAAAAACACTGCACTTACTGGAGTTTGAGTTACATTGCTTTTCTTTCTTGGGAACTGGCTATTGTCCCAGCAGTGGCCACTGTTTGAATCTGGTGCTGTGAGAACTATAGAGCAGCTGACTGGCAGCTCTCCAAGACAGGACTTCCTCCCAGATAGGACAGAAATTCCACAGTGAATCAATTAAAGCTGTTTTCAACATAATGCTGCTGTTAGATAGCCAGTTTATGAACCAAGTTTTCAGTTACGGGTAGCAGGAGTACGTCACTATGAAATTTACAACTATGCTTCAGGCAGCTTGAACTTACTTCATTCTCCAGCCTAAGGTACCAGGTTTCATGCAAAATAACAAAAATTCATAAAATTAGGCGCACCTTTTTGTATTTTTTGTACATCCTTTTGAAATAGGAGTAAGAGAAGTCCCACAGACTAAGGGCCTCTTAAAATGAGGTCTTTCCATGCAGTTTTATTTGCAATATTAAAGTTTCTCCAGAAAATGATTTATGACAGTTTTCCTATATAGTATCAATATTTTTGTAGCATAATTGAAGTTATAGCAGATCTCCTAAAAATTGCTTATACTGACAAGAGGAGTAGAGCTCTCAGTATATTGTATGGCGAGCGAATATCATATCTGTGCAACATTGCCTGCAAACATCTGGCTTGACATAGTCTGCCTAGCACAGCAATAAATTAAAAGAACTGAAAGTTTGGCAAACACACTTAACTCTGAGTACTAAAACAACTCATAAATGGCAGTGACCAGGCAGAGAGAAAGCTGCTCCCTATGGAAATTTTATTTGAAACTTTCCACAACACTCCTCGGGTTACTCTACCTTTCTTGGCTGAGGCTAATAACTATCAATTTTCCAGTGAAAGCCACTAAGATCAAGCACAGCCTTTGTATTCCTGAGTCATGCCCAGACAATGACAAAACCTGTTGTCAGCTGCACTCAGTCCTATACCAATCGTCCTGTTCTTCTCAATCAAATGAATCCACTCTCAGCTGCTTCAAATCTGTAACCCCACCCTCAACAGGACCTACTCGAGAATCACTGATGATAACACATCAGGTAAGAGTTAGACACATAGAATCATACAACATAAGAACAGACCCTACTGCCCAACATGCCTGTGCTGAATAACAAACTTTAAACTACACTAATCTGATTTACCTGCACTTGGTTCAGAGGCTACCATGTCTGGCATTTTAAATGCTCATTCAGATGTTTCTTAAATGTTATGAAAGTGCCTGCCTCCACCGCTCACTCAGACATCATGTTCCATTTATCTATCACCCTCTGGATGCAATTTTCTTTTCAGATCGCTTCTAAACCACTTACTCCTCATTTTAAACTTGTGTCCTCTGGTCTTATACATGTCTGCCATGAGGAAAAGATTCTCACAATCTACTCTGTCTATGCCTCATAATTTTGCAGACTTCAATCAGATACCCCCCCCCCTCTGCCATCTCTACTCCAAGTAAACAAACCCAGCCTATCCAGTTTCTTCTCATAACTGAGACTTTCCATCCCAGGCAACATCCTGGTGAATCTCCTCTGCACTCTCTCCAGTGCAATCACTTCCTTCCAACTGTGTGACGACCAGAACTGTACACAGTATTCCATCTGGGGCCTCACCAATATTTTATAATGTTGTAACAGAACTTCCTTGTTCCTATATTGTACACCACATCCCGCCTTGGGCTACTGAAGGAAAGCATCCTGTATACCTTCTTCACTACCTTGTCTGCTTGTGCTGACACCTCCAGGGATCAATATACTTTTACACCAAGATCTTTTGTTCCTCAGTACTCCATGGTTACCTACCATACAATGTGTATATCTTTCTTTTATGAGGTCTCATTTCTCACTTATCAGAGTTAAATTCCATCTGCCATTGCTCTGCCCAATTTACCAACTGATCAATATCAGATTGAAGCTTGATACATCATTCTCACTATCAACAATACCATTAATTTTTGTCTCATCTGCAAACTTACTGAGTTCATCTTCAACATTCACACCCAAGCTGATTCCTGTGATAAACTGCTCGTCATGCTCTTCCAATCACAAGAACAACCCTCTGTCATCACCCTTTGCCTCCTATTTGCAAGCTAATTTTGGATCCAGTTTGTTAACTTGCCTTGGATCCCACGGGCTCTTACGTTTTGGACTAACCTTTCTCATGGGACATTGTCAAAGGCCTTCCTGAAGTCTGTGTAAACCACATCGAATGCACTGTCCTCACCAACATATTTAGTCACCTTATAAAAAAAACTCAATTAAATTCGTCAGACAGTATCGCCCTCTAATTAATCCCTGCTGATTATCCTTGATCAATCCCTGTCTTTCCAAGTATTCATCAATAGTACCCCTCAAAATTCTTTCTAATAATTTCCCTATCACTGATTTCACTATAACTGGTCTGTAATTACCTGCCCTATCCCTGCTGCCTTTTTTGCACAAAGGAGCCACATTAGCTATCCTTAAGTCATGTGGCACTTCATCTATGGTCAATGAAGCATCAAAGATCTCTACATGGGCCCTATCAATTTCCTTTCTTGCCTCTCATAGCATTCTGGGAAACATCTCATCTGGCTCTAGAGATTTATGCACTTTTACATCCACCAAAGTATCTATGACCTCCTCCTCATTAATCTTAACATGTTCTAAAACCTCCCCATCCCAACATTCTCCTTGTGTCTTTCTGCTCTGCAAATGTAGATGAAAAATATTCATTTAAGACCTCACCCATGTCCTCTGGCTCCATACACAGGTTGCCCCTTTGGTCTTTAATTGACCCTATTCTTTCCCTGGTAATCTCTGACTCTTAATATACTTACAAAATACCTTGGGATTTCCTATCTGTGGCTCCTCTTTGCTCTCCCAATTTCTTTTTAAGCAACTCTCTACACTCTATACTTTTGAAGGGCCTCCCTTGCTTTTAATGTGCTGTACTTGACATATACTTCCTTTTGTTTCTTTATCAAACCCACAACATCCCTTAACATCAAGGGTTCCTTGGACTTGCTGCCCTTGCCCTTCAATCTTGGTAGGTTCACACGTGCCCTGAATTCTCATTATATTACCATTAAAAGACTTCTACTTTCCAAATGTGGACTTACCTGCAAATAGCTCCTCCAAGTCCATGTTTGCCAGGTCCTGTCTAATGATATCCTCAAAATGGTTGCCCACTGAAACTTCAACTACTTGACTGGTTCATTCCCTAGGATTAGATCTAGCACTTCTAGTACTATCTGCACACTGGCACAAAAAAACTCTCATGGATACACTTTAAAAATTCTACCTTGTCTAATTATTTCATATTAAGGCAACTCCAGTTAATATTACCAAACTTGAAATTCCCGATAACATCTTTGTGATATGCCTACATACTGCTCCTCTCTCTACCTCTTACTATTGGCAGACCTGTAGTAAAATCCCAGCAAAGTAATTGCTTCTTCTTTATTTCTAAGCTCTACCAAGATGGCTTCACTTGAAGACCCTCTAGGATATCCTCCCTCATTACTGCATTGATGATTTCCTTTTTTTAAAATGTAATGCCCTGTCTCTCTTACGTCTCTCCCTAATCTGCCTGAAACTTCTCTATCCTGGAATGTTGAACTGTCTGGCCTTCCTTCAACGATGTCTCAGTGACTGCACTAATGCTCTAAATTCCACCGCCTTACTAGTCAAGTTCCTTGCACTGGAATAGATACAATTCATCTTTCTGGACCTCCCATATGCCTAATCATATAATGTCCTTTCTGCCTACTGGATTGTTCAAGTATTCCGTCCATATTTGATTGGACCTTGTTCACCCACCACCTTTAGAATGAAAAGCTATTCCAAGTGAAATCTCTTATGCATACACTTGCATAAACTTTATGTGCACTTTGCATTTGGATAGTTTAATAATATTGACTTAAAAAGAGCAAAACTTGAGAATTATATAAATATTTCATTTACAATGCAATTATTAACTTTTTTTTCTCTCAGCTGCTGTCGTCTGTGTGACTTTATTAAATCAATTTGATGGTGATCAAATCACAACTCCTCATGAAGTTCTGCTTGAGTACCAAAAGCATCCACAAAAACTGGTGTTGATGTTCATAGAAAAAACTTAATCTATATAATTGAAAATATAAAATATAATTGAAATATTTTGTGCAAAACATTAGGAATGTCTTAGACTGTAAATTTTATAGAAGAATAGAACTCATGGCTTGTATTAACTTTATCACATTAATCTAAAGAGATAAATGAAAGATTTAAAGTAGATGTCAGGTTAAAATCTGAATTATTTTCCACAAACAATGTGGAATAATTATTTAAATAATTTCATAAAAATATCACAGAGGACAACATTGGAAGTCTACAAAAGTCCTTCTAAAAATAGGGGCTAGTGTAAAATGTGAATCACTGGTGTTGGCTGTTGCTATCTGCGAATGAAACAATCTCAGTATATAGGAATTAGGACTAAAAGTGGGCCAGTCAGTCCCTCAAACTTGTTCTGCCATTCAGCTGGATCATGGAAACATGCTTCTTGCATCTACCCTGTACAGTACTGCAAGAATTTTGTTATGCTTCACTGAGATCACTTCTCATTCTTCTAAGCTCTTGAGAATATAAGACTAGTTTCCTTAATAGGTCAATGAATTCAATGTGCATTTGTTGTAAATCCTTCCTGAGGTAAGGAAACCAAAACTTGTATACAATACTCCAGATATGGCCTTGCAAGGCTCTATATAATTTACAATTGCAGCAAGACTTCTTTCCTTCTATATTCAAATCCTCTTGCAAGAAAGGCGAACATACCATTTGTCTTCTTCATTGCTAGCTGAACTTGCATGTTAGCTTTCAGTGACTTAAGAACAAGGACACCCAGGTCTTTTTGGATATTACACATTCCAATCTGCCACGCATTTTGCATTTCTGTTTTTCCAGCTGAATTGAGATAACTTCATGTTTTTCCACATTATATGTCATCTATCATTTTCTTGCCCACTCATTTAACCTTACTACCCTCGAAGATTCTTTGCATCCTCTCAGAACTCTAATTCCATTTAGTTTCGTGTCAATAGCAAACTTATTTCATATTCACTTCAAGTAGTTCACTGAATGAATTAACTATTTTAAAATTTCCTTTCAGTGCAATTGAAGTATTTTAAAACTATCAAATTAATTGTTTTCAGCATTTGATGTCGGGAGTTCAATGAATTCACTGAATCACTTTAGCAATGGAATTATCATAAGGAACCACCTCTTCATTAAATTCGGCTGTTCTGCTTTCAAGACCATCACTCCATAACAAATAAACTGAAATGCATACAGCATGTGATGGAAAAGGATAGACCAGATCTAAACGTTGAAGTTCTAAATTGGGGAAAGGCCAATTTTTATGGTATTAGGCAAGAACATTCAAAGCTGATTGGGGACAGATGTTCGCAGGTGAAGGGATGGCTGGAAAATTGGGAGCCTTCAGAAATGAGATAACGAGAATCCAGAGAAAGTATATTCCTGTTAGAGTGAAAGGGAAGGTTGGCAGGAATAGCGAATGCTAGGTGACTAAAGAAATTGAGGGTTTGGTTAAGAAGAAGAATGAAGCATATGTCAGGACTCACAGGATAGATCGAGTGAGTCCTTAGAAGAATATAAAGACAGTAAGAGTATACTTAAGAGAGAAATCAAGAAGGCAAAAAGGGGACATGAGATAGCTTTGTCGAATACAGTTAAGGGGAATCCAAAGGGTTTTTACAAATATATTAAGGACAAAAGGGTAATTAGGGCCCCTCAAAGATCAGCAATGCGGCCTTTGTGTGGAGCCACAGGAGATGGGGAGATACTAAACGAGTATTTTGCATCAGGATTTACTTTGGAAAAGGACATGGAAGATATAGAATGTAGAGAAATAGATGGTGACATTTTGAAAAATGTCCGTTTTACAGAGAAGGAAGTGCTGGATGTCTTGGATGGTAAGGATGAGCCAGGGAACTATAGACCAGTGAGCCTGATGTTGGCAGTGGGCAAGTTGTTGGAGGGAATCCTGAGGGACAGGATGTACATGTATTTGAAAAGGCAAGGACTGATTAGGGATAATCAACATGGCTTTATGCGTGGGAAATCGTGTCTTACAAACTTGATTAAGTTTTTTGAAGAAGTAACAAAGAGGATTGATGAGAGCAGAGTGGTAGACGTGATCTGTGTGGACTTCAGTAAGGCGTTTGACAAGGTTCCACATGGGAAACTGGTTAGCAAGGTTAGACTCACTGAATACAGGGAGAACTAACCATTTGGATACAGAACTGGCTCAAAGGTAGAAGACAGAGGGTAGTGGTGGAGCGTTGTTTTTCAGACTGGAGGCCTGTGACCAGGAGAGTGCCACAAGGATTGGTGCTGGGTCCACTTCTTTTCATCATTTATATAAATGATTATGATGTGAGCTTAAGAGGTATAGTTAGACTGGAAAGGATTGAGGTTAGTTACAAACAGGTGTTATCAATTCTAGAAGGAGCGAAAGTAGACAAGTCCCATGGGCCGGATGGGATTTATCAGAGGATTCTCTGGGAAGCCAGGGAGGAGATAGCAGAGTCTTTGGCTTTGATATTTGAGTCGTCATTGTCTACAGGTTTAGTACCGGAGGATTGCAAATGTTGTGCCCTTGTTCAAGAAGGGCAGTAGAGTTGACCTAGGTAATTATAGACCAGTTAGCCTTACTTCTGTTGTAGGAAAGGTTTTGGAAAGGATTATAAGAGATAAGATTTATAATCATCTAGCAAGCAATAATTTGATTTCAGATAGTCAACATGGTTTTGCCAAGAGTAGGTCATGTCTCACAAACCTCATTAAGTTTTTGACCAAGTGTGTAGATGAGTGTAGGGCAGTTGATGTGGTATACATGGACTTCAGTAAAGCCTTTGATAAGGTTCCACTTGGTTGGCTGTTGGAGAAAATGCAGAGGCATGGAAGTGAAGGTGATTTAACAGCTTGGATTAGAAACTGGCTTTCTGGAAGAAGGCAGCGAGTGGTGTTCGATGGAAAATATTCAGCCTGGAGTCCAGTTACTAGTGGTGTGCCACAAGGATCTGTTTTGGGACCACTGCTGTTTGTCATTTTTATAAATGACTTCGACGCAGGCAATGGTGAATGGATTAGTAAATTTGCAGATGACACTAAGTCAATGGAGTAGTGGACAGTTTGGAAGAATGTTACATGTTGCAGGGAGATTGGATAAACTGCAGAATTGGGCTGAGAGGTGGCAAATGGAGTTCAATGCAGCTAAATGTGAGGCGATGTACTTTGGGAAGAATAACAGAAAGGCAGAGTACTGGGTCAAAGGAAAGATTCTTGGTAGTATGGACATGCAGAGGGATCTTGGAGTCTATGTACATAGATCCCTGAAAGTTGCCACCCAGATTGATAGTGCTGTTAAGAAGGCATATGGTGTGTTAGGTTTTATTTGTAGAGGGATTGAGTTCCGAAGCGACAATATCATGCTGCAACTATACAAAATGCTGGTGCGGCCACACTTGGAATAGTGTATACAGTTCTGGTCGCCATATTTCAGGAAGGATATGGAAGCAATAGAAAAGGTGCAGAGGAGATTTACCAGGATGTTGCCTGGTCTGGAAGGAAGGTCTTATGAGGAAAGACTGAGAGAATTGGGCCTGTTCTCAATGGAATGAAGGCAGATAAGAGGGGATTTGATAGAGACAGACAAGATAATCAGAGGATTAGATAGGGTAGACAGTGAAAGTCTTTTTCCTAGGATGATGACGTCAGCTTGTACGCGGGGACATAACTATAAATTGACTACAAGGGTGATAAATTTAAGACAGATGACAGAGGCAGGTTCTTTACTCAAAGAGTGGTAAGGGCGTGGAATGCCCTACCTGCCAATGTCATCAACTCAACCACATTAGGGAGATTTAAACAATCCTTGGATAAGCACATGGATGATGATGGGTTAGTGTAGGGGGATGAGCTGAGAATGATTCACAGGTCGGTGTAACATCGAGGACCAAAGGGCCTGTTCTGCGCTGTAGTGTTCTATAGTTAGTAAGTTTGCAGATGACACCAAAATTGGAGGTGGTGTGGACAGTGAAGAAAATTACCTCAGATTACAACAGGATCTTGATCAGATGGGCCAATGGGCTGAGAAGTGGCAGATGAAGTTTAATTCAGGTGCTGCATTTTGGGAAAGCAAACCTGAGCAGGACTTATACACTTAATGGTAAGGTCCTAGGGAGTGTTGCTGAACAAAGAGACCTTGGAGTGCAGGTTCATAACTCCTTGAAAATGGAGTCACAGGTAGATAGGATAGTGAAGAAGGTGTTTGGTATGCTTTCCTTTACTGGTCAGAGTATTGAGTGCAGGAGTTGGGAGGTCATGTTGCAGCTATTGGTAAGACTGCTGTTGGAATATTGCATGCAATTCTGGTCTCCTTCATATTGGAAAGATGTTGTGAAACTTGAAAGGATTCAGAAAAGATTTACAAGGATGTTGCCAGGGTTGGAGGATTTGAACAATATGGAGAGGCTGAGCAGGCTGGGGTTGTTTTCCCTGGAGCATCGGAGGCAGAGGGGTGACCTTATAGAGTTTCACAAAATCATGAGGGGCATGGATAGGATAAATAGACAAAGTCTTTTCTCTGGGGTGGAGGAGTCCAGAACTAGAGTGCATAGTTTTAGGGTGAGAGGGGAAAGATATAAAAGAGACCTAAGGAACAACTTTTTCACGCAGGGGGTGGTACATGTATGGAATGAGCTGCCAGAGGAAATGGTGGAGACTGGTATAATTGGAACACTTAAAAGGCATTTGGATGGGTATATGAATAGGAAGGGTTTTGAGGGCTATGGGCCGGGTGCTGGTAGGTGGGACTAGATTGGGTTGGGATATCTGGTCGACATGGATGGGTTGGACTGAAGGGTCAGTTTCCATGCTGTACATCTCTATGACTCATTGTACTTTTGGTAACAATGTAATTGTTCTGACCATTCGAGGACTGATTCCGATTCATGCTTCTGAAGCTCAGATCAGTGATTGGTTTCTATTCAGATGGTACACTAGTCTTGAGCATCTTCTTCAGGGCAGATTCCTGCTTTTTCCATTCTCACAGAGGTTTTCATGGGCACTGAAACCCCTCGCTGTAGCAAATGTTTTGATGAGTCAGCAAATGTTGATACGTTTAACTTGAAAGCAGCTTCAATATTTCATTCTTTTTACTAGAGGGCTAATTTTTGTTCATCATTTGCCATGTTATATGCAGTCATCTCTGTGTGCATGTGTGCTTTGCTGGTATGAAAACTGACCATTAATTTGTGTATAATATTTCAGAACTGAAAAGGGAAAATCAACTTATATATCAAGCAGATAAAAGTATGAGTTTTGCTGCTGAGAAAATTAAGTAAATTTATTGGATTGATTTGTACACTGCAATTTACATTAACAATATTTTACAGTAATATGCAAAAAAGTTGCAATAGTAGTTATAGTTTAATATAAATGAATCAAAAATATTGTTGTTTGAATGTAGGAACTTAAGAAAATAGTCTTGATACTTGAGACAAGTTTATCAATTACATCCATTATCCTTGCTAATCTCAATTTATTTATGATGCATTAAAGGCAAAATCCAATTTTTAAATGTCACAGGTCACATTTGACAATTTAAATGCACTTAATGAGGATGGCATATTTTCATACTTACTGCTAAAGACCTACAGAAATCATTTTTAAATGATATTTTTAATTACATTTTTTTAAATTCATATAAATAAAATATGTTTGACTTTGTGGCCATTTCTTTGAGAGTTTTTTTAATGCAGGATTGATTATAAAGTTTCTATATGAGTCAGCATTTTAACAGTTCATGAAATCTTTCATATCATAATTTAATAATTCTATTAAAACATTAAAAATTAAAACAAATAATTACATTCAGTTTTCATAACTCTTTCATTTCAAAATCCCTATTTAAATAGGAATCAAACATTTACAAACAAGGTGAAAAATGTTATCCAGAGGCAAAATTCTCCAGTTGCTAGAAATCTGAAATAAATACACAAAATGCTGCAAACACTCAGAAGGTCTGGCAACTTCTGGGGGAGAAACAGGTGGCTGAATTTTACCAAAATATTTCATGTGCTACAAAGGGTTGAGTTCCATGAACTCTTGTGAACTACCTCGTGTAAATCTCTGTTGCTCACCACATAATGTGTACTCTATGCCTTCATAGTGCACTCATGCACTATACTGCACTTAGCAACATAGGAAGTACTTGCCACTACCAGGACTTGCTGAGATGTCCATCACCGGTGCCATATTTAAAGCTCAGCTACACACCAGGTCAATTGCTGGAAATCAGGAATTGCCATCCACAGTTGCCATGGAGATGGTTGACAGACGGCAAGTTGCCACCGAGATTTGTTGACAATTCTGAATGAGAGTCATATCAGACCTGACTATAACTCTAGGCTGCATTCTGTATTTTTTGACAAGTCTGAATTGTGTTACGGTTTTTGGTGTAGAAGGAGGCCAAGATGTAAAACAAACAGCTCCTGCCATGTCATCTTGGAATTTGATTGTGAACTTTACAATGAAGGTGAATCTTTACAGCTAACCTGACATTACTTTGCTTCACAGCCATTATCAGGAATGATTTGTCATGTCAAATTAAATGGACAAGATTTTTGGTGCCCAGGAATTTTACCTGACACACTTGATGAATGCAGAACCGTTGGTCCATACACAAAACTGTATGGCAACATAAATTTTTAACCTGTACTTTACTAGCCTCTGTTTAATATTATCATCCCTTTAAGGGCCTCACATTGTTTACAAGTAGAGCTCGTTCTGAGGGGAACTTCATGCACTCCACATACTTCGAGTGTGGTGGCAATTGTTTTCCACTTCAATGCACATTTGCAATTTGAATGTGGATGGAACGTAACACAGGTAAACCTCAAGGATTAAGTAAAAAATGAAAGAACAGTGGATACCGGAGATCAGAAACAAAAACAGAAATTGCTGGAAAAGCTAAGTGGGTCCAGTAGCACCTGTGGAGAGAAATCAGAGTTAACATTTCGGGTTCAGTGACCCTTCCTCAGAACTGATGGCAACTGAATCTGCGGTAGATGCTGCCAGCCAGACCTGCTGAACTTTCCAGCAATTTCTGTGTTTTGTTTCTCAGAGTAAGTCACAAGCTTAGCCTCTCAATCTCGGTGATCTCCCAAACATTCATGCTACTTTTTGATTTGCCCTCCTTGTCAGCTCTATCAGCTTTGATCTTCCCTATTTTCCCAACCAACTCTTACTTATCTGGTTACCTTCACACTTTACTCCCAAAGCCACAGGCATTCGGTGGTATATAAAACACTGTCTCCACAAGTCAGGGTGGCAATGATCATCGATGACACCCCTCTCCCCACAATGTCCCTTGCCTTCCCATTGCTTTGTTGTCTTGCACCCCAAGATGTTGAGTTTCAGTCAGCATGCTGCCTTCAGTCTTCACAAAATGACTTCTCCAGCATTCCCACCTCAGTGCTGGCTTCTAATCACTAAGAGTTAAAGAAGTTAAAATACCCTGCAGAAAACATGACCAATGCCCTTACTGCTCTGACTGATGGATGGCTAGACCCCTGAATGACTTACCACTATATGAGTGACTGACGCTCACTCCCAGGACTGTAGTGATATGAACATCCTAACTCTGATCATCCCAAACACTGACTGTGTCCAAACCCTTGGATTGATATTGGATGGTATCAGCTTTTGACTTACTGTACCAGTATCCACTAACTGGAAGCAGTTCCCATTGACTTGGAGGAGGACATATCTTAGGCTTTGAGATATGGGCATTTGGTTGAAGCACACTGTGTGTTTGTTGTGTAGGCTGCTGGCACATGCTGCAGGTATGACATTGAAATAGCAGTGTGGTACAGTACATGTCCACTGCCTTAGTTTTTTATTGTTGACAAACATGACAGGCTGCCTGGCTTTGTGTCTCCACTAGAAGATAGCATATTGTGAGCCTGTAAGCTTTGAATGAGGGAGCAAAGTGCAAGGCAAAGGAAGGAAGAGAAATTGTGAACATCCAAGGAGTTACAATGTGAATAAACTCCAAATAGCAAGCTAAGTGTCCTGAAATGCACCCTGTTCTGATGCATGAGATGGGTGTTTGTCACTGTACACAAGCGTCCAGCAGCTACCGTACAATGTAAAAAGTCAATGCATTACAAACTTTAATACTGAAGTGGAGAACTCTAAGTGAGTCAGAGATGTGCCATGATGTTGAGAGAATGGTATATGTCCGATTGCCAATCTCTGTGAAGGAAAGATATTTCATTTATTATTGCACAAGGACACCCAGATCATTTTCTTCATCTATATTACATCTGTCATGTGTTTGCCCATTCAGTTAACTTAAGCAGATCACTCTGAAATCTCACTGCACTCTCCTCACAGCTCAACACAAGAGACAGGAAATGACAGAGCAGCACCTTGTGAGTTTAGTTATGGGGGTTATTTAACTAGGCAGGAGGGTGGGGGATGGGAATCCCACCATCTTTCTACTTGCAAACCTGATTAAGTCTGTGGTGGCAAGACCAAAGCACAATCTTTCTCCCCAGCTGCCAATTAAGGCTCTTGCATGAGCAACTTAAGGCCTCATTCTGCTGGTATGAATATTAATCCAGTGACAAGCCTCTATCCATGTAGCCACATTTCCCTTCATTCAAGATGCTTTGCCATGAAGTTTTTAATTGATGGTTTATCAAATTCTTTAAGTTGCATTTTAATTAATTTCTGTTGTTGCATTTTCAAATACTTGAGTAAGGCTGGCAAGCTTGAAAATAATCAGCTTTGTATTACCTGATTTTCCACTACAATTTTCTCTATCCCATTCCATTGTTCATCATTTAAATTAATGTAAATAGATTGTTTGAGTGAGCCAGCAAATACAGTTTACATGGAAAGAAAATAGTGTAACAGATAAACTCTGAACCATTTTACCTCAAATAAATTCAGTCTTTAAAAAGAGTAGACTCCATATCTCTCCTTGGCGGCCTTGTTGGAGGAATCTTTGATAAAACCTCCCGTGCATAAAAGGTATTGTGAAGTCCTGCTTCTCGTAATGCTTGTTCAATTCGGACACGAGGATCAGCCACCACCTACTCAGAAAAAGTACAGTTTAGTTTTGATTTTCAAAGATAAACATGAAAGTTAGAAGTTTACTGAGAAAATATTGAGTCAGAAATCCATGGGATGAGATCTTGAGTATGTTTGATGTCAGGGAGAGGGCATGGAGTTGTCAGGTGCTTGTACTGATGCAGGCACCGAGTGTTTCAAAGAATGGCTGTTCAGGTAGGAATCAGTGGTGCATAATGTTTAATGGGACAATATACCAATAGGAAGAGATACAAATTAATCCATCAAAACTAAACGCAGTAATAAATTGGAACTCTACATAATGCTAGAAATCATTAGCTTCTAAAAATATTTGTAGAAATATCACGTGACAGTTATGTAACTAATGCACTTACCTCCTAATTATATGGATAGGAAAAAACTCCATTTATAGAATGGACATTTTTTAATGCATAAATCTTACATTTTTGTTACTTCATTATAATGATATTTCATTCAACAATATGGGCCTAGATTCCTGAAAGGAAGATAGTTGTTACTGAAGAATAAACAGAATTGGAGAGTTTTGGGTATAGAAAGTCCTAACACAGCTGATTGAGGGCATTGCCCAGAAATTCTGAACTTCCAAATGGTCAATCACCTAGCATCTGAAACCCTCTGTTAAAGTCTCCATATCAGAGTTGGTTGATCCCAATTCACTTCCTTAGATCATTAACCAGGCAAAATTAGGGAGATTTAAACCTCCTGGTTAACCATAAAACTGAACCTCAATTCACACTGTCCCAATCCTCAAATGCATTCCACTCGACACATGCACATATACACCTCCGCCCACCCATTGATCCAACATTCAGGACACAATCCCCATCTTCCCCCATCAGTCTGAACACCAACCTCCATGGGTCTGTCCTAAATCCAATTCTCCCCCTAACCTGACTCCACCCTCTCATGGACTCTACACACCCTCCCCTGACTCCCACCTCCCAAATGTTAGCCCAAACCCAAATCTATCCTTGGATGCTATTCGTTTCCCCTTCAACCAGCAACTCCCAACCCGTTGCCCAGCTGACCTAATCAGACTTCCTACCCTACCCACTCTACCTTAACAACTGACTCAATTACTTACAACTAGTAGTTCAACGAATAGATTCATGGTGGCTCAGTGGCTAGCACTGCTGCCTCACAGCACCAGGGATCCAGGTTCGGTTCCAGTCTCAGGTGACTGTGCAAATACCACACGGACATTCTTCCAGTGTCTGCGTGGGTTTCCTCCCACAATCCAAAATTGGGCAGGTTAGGTGAATTGGCCATGCTAAATTGCACATATTGTTCAGGGATGAGTAGGTTAGGTGCATTAATCAATAGGTAAATATAGGGTAGGGGAATGGGTCTGTGTTACTTTTCAGAGGGTCAGTGTGGACTTGTTGGGCTGAAGTGCCTGTTTCCACACCTTAGGGATTCTATGAACTAGTTCACCTCACCTGACATCCTCCAATTTAACCTAAGCACCCAGTTACTGGCTACACTACCCACTTCTCTTACCATCATTCACTTATACGGCACTCTTCCCCTCAACCAACTTCCACCTGCTACCTGTACACGCTCACTCAATTGGCACCTTATCACCTCACCTATCTGCCGCCCTAATACCCCCATCCCTCTACAAATCTTACATTCGTTCTCTCAATACTGTCAAAGTTGCTTTGGACCATAAGCCACTAAATACTGCAGCTCCTGACACAAGAGGGGTGTTGTTTCAGCAGCAACCCCTCCACAGCTGCCTACACAGATTCCTGGACTGAGTTGGGAAGATTTCTGGCCCAGAGATTCACCCCCATAAAAAAAAACTCTTCCATGGACATGAGGACAAATGTTTGTCTGATCTGGGTTGGAAAATGCGATTCCAACCCATATTGGAAAATTGGGGCAATGCTGTTCAACCTAGTAGGACTATTTCACTTGGTCTCACTCTTAATTGATTGTGGCTCTTTGATTTCCATCATCTCTTATGAAGTCTTTAAACCTGTAGTTCTTGCATTCTAAGATAATAGTTGGTCCACTTCTACTTTTCATCATTCTACATTCATAGTTCCAAGAAGCCCAGCTCTCCCTCTCCATTTATTAACTCATCCATTGCATATCCAGCTGAGATTTTAACCCTCTGCACCAGAACGATTGTCTAGTTCAACATCATCTACCTTCATCCTATGTCAACATTGCTGTGGGACCCTTGTGTGTCTTAACAATTCCCAAGCACCCAGCCAATTTCCCATCCTCTACAAACATCTGCTCAGCCAAAATTCTTGCAACAATATCTGGTCTCATACCAACTCCAGCATGTCCATTTGCATTGTTCTAACTTAAAACCTCTTAGATATTTTCTTAAGCAGCCTGTTGCGAGATATTCATACAACCTCTGAAGGAGGTTGGACTTCAATCCAGGGATACTACCACTGCACTAGACAAGTCCTCTTAAAACCACTTGTGGCATCAGAAATAATAGCTTCCAAGTACCAAGTCAATCCCTCACACCTGAACCTTCATTCCTCTGACTTTGCCATCTTGTTATCCCCTCTTCTTTTTACTTTTGCTGTTGCACTTAGAAGCCCTAACATTATAAATAGGGGTATTGAGGTTATGTTAAATTTGTCAAGAATATTGGTTTGGACTCAATTAGTGTATGCCTCCAGTCAGAAAAATGTGATTGCATTGAGAGAGTGCAGAAATGATTCACAAGGATATATCCAGAGTGAGGAACTTCAGTTATGGAGACAAACTGGAGAAGTCAGGACTGTTCTCCTTTGAGAAGAGAAGGTTAAGAGGAGATTTTATAGACGTGTTTAAAATTATGAGGGACTTGGATTAGGAAACACAGTTTGTATCAGTGGAAGGACTGGGAACAGAATCAGCATGGATTTCAGGTAACTGGTCATGCCACTTTTGGAACACTTTGTGCAATTCTGTTCTCCCTGCTATTGGAAGGACGATTTGAAACTTCAGAAAAGAATTTAAGGATATTGCCAGGGTTGGAGGGTTTGAGCTATAGGGAGAGACTGAATAGTCTGGGGCTATTTTACCTAGCATGTCAGAGGCTGAGGGGTGACCTTATAGAGATTTATAAAATCAAGAAAAGCATGGATAAAGTGAATAGCCAATGTCTTTTCCCAGGGTTGGAGAGTCCAAATCTAGACAGCATAGGTTTAAAAGATTTAAAAGAGACCTCAGGGTCAACTTTTTTCCATGGAGAGGATGGTGCATGTATGGAATGAAATGCTAGAAGTAGTGATGGAGGCTGGTACAATTACAATATGTAAAAGGCAATTGGATGGGTATATGAATAGGAAGGGTTTAGCAGGATATGGACCAAATGCTGGCAAATGGTTCTAGATTAGTTTAGGATATCTGGTTGGCATGGACGAGTTGGACTGAAGGGTCTGATTCCACTCTGTATGACTCTAATTGTCAAAAGAAACAACGGTGACATGATGGGAAATCTTTTAATGCAGTCTGGAGTGCACTGTTCAAGAGCACAATGGAAACAGGTTTAACTGTGGCTTCCAAGGAGGAGTTGGGTTATAATTTAGAAAGGAAGAATGTGCAGAGCTGAAGGAGAGGGCAGAAAAGGGACACTTGGTGAATTGCTTCTTTGGAAAAGATAGCACATACTTGACAGGTTAAACGGCATCCTTCTGTGCTATAGCAATTCTGTGATTCCAGTGCATAAATGGCCTCTTCTACACAATAACTCCTCTTTTCCCACGCACAGTCGCAACCGAGGCAGACAAAGTACATGGTTTTATCTGTTACAATAGCAAGTTTTATTCCTGCTACATAGCAAGCCTGTCACCAGAGATTCTGGCAGAGGGAAGCCACTCCACATCAAGCATGGCTGACCAGGAGACTGCCCTACTCTTATAACCTGCCATTGGCATGGTGAAAGAATTTATAGGTTGATAACCAACCTAGATAGCCACATCATGAATGCATATTCACGCCTTTGAGAAGGACCTAAACCTAGAGCTTCTGGCTTATAGGCAGGGATATTACCTACTGTGCTACAAGACCATCTCTTACATACTATTCCCTGTTTCAAGTCCTCTATTTTTCCACCAACATCTCTTCCTGAAAGACCATCCTTTGGTCATCTTTACTTCTTTGACTTAGGAGAAAGTGAAGACTGCAGATGCTGGAGAGTCAAAGTCGAAAAGTGTGGTGCTGGAAGAGCACAGCAGGTCAGGCAGCATCAGAGGAGCAGAAGAGTCAATGTTTTGGGCATAAGACCTTCATCAGGAATGGCTGAAGGCGGCTTAGTTTTGGCTTGGTATCAATGTTTTTATCAAATATCTATGTTTTTATGTTCTATATATGGAAAGTTGTAATTTAGACAGTTAAAAGCTGGCAGAATAGCTAAAGGAAATACTATAAATATTTTGAGAACATACCCAGTTATATAATTTTAATTTTTGTGGTGCTTTGGTAGAGCCTCTACCTCTGGGCCAGGAGACTTAGATTCAAGTCCCACCTACTCCAGAGCTGTGCTGTAATACCTCTGAACAGGCTGATTAAAAAATATCTATATTTATATGTACAATATATTCCAGAGATAAGCTGTGTTTTATATTATGGAAATGCTGTTGTGATGTACCTGTTTATCTGTGTATGTGCACAAATGAAATAAAGGTTTTTGGAGCAAGAATTCTTCTTGTGTTCCAGTTCCAGTTCGGGCTTTCGATGCTTCTGTGTCACCCATCATCCTGACAGGATCAAACTGAGCAGTGACAGAAAACTGTGAACACAATTAACGCATCAATTTGAATTAGGTGGCCATTATAATTCCTTTCTAGATAAAGTATAATGTTTAGAAAATGCTAATAAATTAATATTGTCTTTGTTGCAAATATACTTTATCTCTTAAAGTTTAAACTATTTACCTTATTAAATATTATTCAAATATTCAAAGCACTTTCTAAAATAATGTAATATCTGCAGACCAAATGTACTAATAGTAGAAGGGTCCAGAAAGAAGTTTGTGCAGCACTCTGTTTAGCTGATGTAATTGGGTCAAAATCCTGGAACTCCCTTCCTAAAGGCATTGTAGGTGTACCTACACCACAAGCTATAGTGGCTCAAGAGGGCAGCTCAATACCACATTCTCAAAGGCAATTAAGGATGGGCAACCAGTCTAGCTGGCTCAGCCAGCAATACCCACAACCTGTGAGCGAATTTTGAAAAAAGGGGGCTAAAAGGTTAAAATCGTGCACGGCGCCATGAGCCTTAGTGGCTGAAAATCATGTACTCAGCTACATGCCTATCAGATGTTAGGTCCATTGTTTACATAAATTTGGAAATGAAAGGTGATTCCTATAATGTCAAAAATGTGCATATTAATTGGGGATTACCACCTGAAATAGGCAATTTTTGGTTGCCAAAGAGGCAGGTCCCTGTAGAAATGGCAACAGACAATCTGTCTTTATTAATGGAATGATGACTATTCCAACCCCATAATGATGACATTACTACCTTTTTGGCAACTTAAAATCAACATGGAGCTATTCAATATAATTATTTTGTACTGTGTCCTGTCATCTGGTTTTATCTGCCTTATAAGGTCACTACTATAGGCCAGTACTTTTCCTTTCCTTGTCTAATGAAGGGAAGTGGCATCAGTTAGCACTGTTGTCAAAATAAATTGATTTTCCTGGCAAAATTAATTATCTTGACTCAGATGAGAACAACTATGGATGAAATAACAAAAATACTGATGTTCATGAAAATGTATCCCAGCATCATTTGGTCATATGGGATATCCCAAAGTATCTCACCTCGAAGTAAATTTGACCCAATACCTGTCTGACCACATTGACAAATGTACCTTGCAAACCAAGCAGCATAGCTTGAAGGCTAGGCATTAGAGTTAAGATGGTAGGACAGTGAATCATCATGGTTGTAACAAAGAGATATCAGATTTTCAATTGATTGTCATAATCGTATTAGTTACAAAATCTAGTTGAAAGAAAAGTAAATCAAAGTAGGCATCTTAATATGTGTGAGGCATTGGTTTGTTGTTATCATATGCATCTCAACACCAGCATCATAGTTGACTAGTTGTTGCATTTGCGTCACTATAATGCATTTATATAAGATAAGAGTCAAAATTTAAGAGTCTAGGCTTTATTTTAGGTCAAGAATTTTACTTAGAAAACGAAATCAGTACCTTCTGCCAGTAAGCATCAAGTACTTTTTGCCTTTCTTCTTCCTCTTGCATTTGCTGCAAAATTAGTGCTTTTCTTTCTTGACGACGTTTCTGTAACAATTCCTGTCGGTGCTTCACACTATCATTAACAATACTATATATAATCAACACTTTTACAATCTCATGCTAATAAATCCAATAAAGATAAGTCAGTTAAAATGCCACTCAATGAAACAGATGTCAAACTTTCAAACAGCTATTACACTCCTATCCAGGAAATAGAGATTGGTACTTGGGCTTCCCTTGTCAGTAATTAACCCTCTTCCCTCTAGTTCCCATCTGTGTGTGTTAGTATTCAAAGGAGAAATAGTTTTGAAGAATAATTTTCTATTATATGACTTAAATTCATCATAATGGTTTTGGTTACATTAAAGTTGTAAATCTCAATAGTCCAATAATCTTGTTCCAAATACATAATTGATTTAGACTTGAAGGTAGGACAATTGATCAATAATTTTAATGATGATACAAAAATTGGTGAGGTGATAAGTACTGAGGAGAGTATCAGAAGGATACAGATGGTCTGGTCAGACTAGCTGATCAATGCAAATGGAATTCAACAAATGTGTGAGTTGATGTACTTGGGCATGACAAACAAATCAAGGGAATACATAACAAACAGTCGGACCTTTGGAAGCATTGGGGATCAGAGGAACACTGGTGTGCAGAGCTACAGGTCTCTTAAGGTAGTAGGACAGGCTGATAAAGCGGCTAAGAAGGCATATGAGATAGCTGCCTTTATCAATGGAGGGACAGAGTTTAAGTTTAGGGAGCTTATGCTGGAACTGTATAAAATATTGATTAGATCACAGCTCGAGTATTGTGTGCAGTCATGGATTATAGGCATTATAAGAGGGATATGATTGCACTGGAAAGGTTGCAGAGGAGATATAACAGGATGCTGCCTAGACTGGAGAATTTTAGTTATGAAGACAGATTGAATGGACTGGGTTTGGATAGACTTAGAGCAAAGGAAGCTGAGGGAGGACATGGCTGTGATATATAAAATCATGAGGGGCCATAGACAGTCACACAGTCATAGAGATGTCCAGCACGGAAACAGACCTTTCGATGCCAGTCAGATAACCTAAATTAATCTAATCCCATTTGCCAGCACTGGGCCCATATCCCTCCAAATGCTTCTTATTAATATACCCATCCAGTTGCCTTTTAAATGTTGTAATTGTACCAGCCTCCACCACCTCCTTTGGCAGCTCATTCCACACATGCAACACCATCTGCGTGGAAAAGTTCCCCTTAGATCCCTTTTAAATCTTTCCCATCTTATCCTAAACCTATGCCATTTGGTCCTGGACGCCCCACCCCAGGGAAAATACCTTATCTATTTACCCTATTCATACTCCTCATGATTTTATAAACTTCTAAGGTCACCCCTCAGTCTCCAACGGTCCAGGGAAAACAGCCCCAGCCTATTCAGCCTCTTGCTAAAGCTCAAATCCTCCTAGTAAATCTTTTATGAACTCTTTCAAGTTTCACAACATCTTTCCTATAGAAGGTAATCCTAGGTTAGACAGGAAAGAACATTTCCTCTTGGAGGAATCAATGACCAGGGATATAATTTAAGGTAAGGGACAGTAAGGTTAGAACAAAGAAAATTACAGCACAGGAACAGGCCCTATGCTGATCCAGATCCTCTATCTAAAACTGTCACCTATTTTCTAAGGATTTGTATCCCTCTGCTCCATGCCTATTCATGTATCAGTCTTGACACATTTTAACTGACGCTATCGTGCCCACCTCTACCAACTCCATTGGCAACACATTTCAGGCACCCACCACCCTCAGCGTAAAAAACTTTCCACATATACCTCCCTTAAACTTTTCCCCTCTCACCTTGAACTCATGATCCCTAGTAATTGAGTCCCCCACACTGGGAAATAACTTCTTGCTATCCAACCTGTCTATACCTCTCATGACTTTTGAGACCTGACTGAGGTCTACCCTCAACCTCTGTCTTTCTAATGAAAATAGTCTTAATCTACTCGACCGCTCCTCATAGCCAGCACCCTCCATACCAGGCAACATCCTGGTTAACCTCCTCTGCATCCTCTTCAAAACATCTACATCCTTTTCATAATGTGACGACCAGAACTATACGCAGTATTCCAAATGTGACTGAACCAAAGTCCTATACAACTGTAACATGACCTGCCAACTCTTGTACTCAATATCCAGACGGATGAAGGAAAGCATGCTGTATGCCTTCTTGACCACTATCGACTGGTGTTGCCACCTTTAGGGTACAATGGACCTGAACACCCAGATAAGGGCGGCACGGTGGCACAGTGGTTAGCACTGCTGTCTCACAGCGCCTGAGACCCGGGTTCAATTCCTGACTCAGGCGACTGACTGTGTGGAGTTTGCACATTCTCCCAGTGTCTGCGTGGGTTTCCTCCGGGTGCTCCGGTTTCCTCCCACAATCCAAAAAGGTGTGCGGGTCAGGTGAATTGGCCATGCTAAATTGCCCGTAGTGTTAGGTTAGGGGTATGGGTGGGTTGCGCTTCGGCGGGTCGGTGTGGACTTGTTGGGCCGAAGGGCCTGTTTCCACACTGTAAGTCTAATCTAATCTCTCTATACAACCAATTTTCACCAAGGCTTTTCCATTGTTTGCTTTTGAATTGATCTTCCAAAATGCATCACCTCGCATTTGCCTGGATTGAACTCCATCTGTCATTTTTCTGCCCAACTCTCCAACCTATCTATATTCTACTGCATTCCCTGACAGTTCCCTTTACTATCTTCTTCTCCACCAATCTTATTGTCATCTGCAAACTTGCTAATCAGACAACCTATACCTTCCTCCAGATCATTTATATGTATCACAAACAGTGGTCCCAACACGGATCCCTGTGACCACTGGTCACAGCTCTCCATTTTGAGAATCGCCTTTCCATTACTAGTGTCTCCTGATGCCCAGCCAGTTCTCGATCCATCTAGCTAGTACACCCTGGACCCCATGCAACTTCACTTTATCCGTCAACCTACCATGGGGAAACTTATCAAATGCCTTACTGAAGTCCATTTTTATGACATCTACAGCCCTTCCCTCAATTTACTTTGTCATTTCCTCAAAGAATTCTATTAAGTTGGTAAGACAAGACCTTCCCTGCACAAAACCATCTTGTCTATCACCAATAAGCCCATTTTCTTCCAAATATAAATAGATCCTATCCCTCAGTATCTTCTCCAACAGCTTCCCTACCACTGTCATCAGGTTCACCAGTCTACAATTACCTGGATCATCCCTGCTACCTTTCTTAAATAAGGGGTCAACATTAGCAATCTCCAGTCCTCTGGGACCTCACCTGTGTTCAGGGATGCTGCAAAGATATCTGTAAAGGCCGCAGCTATTTCCTCTCTCACTTCCCTCAGTATCCTGGGATAGATCCCATCCAGACCTGAGGACTTGTCCACGTTCATGCCTTTCAGAATACCCAACACTTCCTCCATCCTCATGCCAACTTGACCTAGAGTAATCAACCATCTATCCTGAACGTCAACATCAGTCACATCCCTCTCCTCAGTAAATACCGAAGCAAAGTACTCGTTCAGAATCTCACCCATTTTCTGATTCTACACGTATCTTAGAGGGGATTTGATGAAGATCTTTTTTCACTCAGGAGTAGTGAGATTCTAGAACTCACAGTTTGGAAGGGTAGTAGAGGCAAAAATCCTTAAACATTTAAGAAGAATTTAGATGAGCACTTTTGATACCATGGCATACAAGGCTATGGGTTAAATACTGGAAAATGGAATTAGAATAGTTAGGTGATTGTTATGAACTTGCACAGACTTGATGGACCAAAGGGCCTTCTTCTATGCTCCGAATCATTGCTCTCACTGCAGTCGGAGATGCACACAACACCAATTACACTCGTAAAATTTTTGTCCAGATCAATATTCTTCTGCTTCACTGAAAATATGCAATCATATTCACATGAGAAACATACTGCATTGAACACTGGTGAGAAAAATAAAAACTTTTACAGTGCAGTATCACTAATTGGGGAAATAAAAAGCCAATCACATCCACATTGTTATGGACTAGGCCAGACCACTCAATACATTAAGCAGGCAGCCCAGACCATAACTTTGCAATTTGTTTTTATAAGTGTACAGTGAAAATTACCTAGAGTAAGTTAACAAGGTTGACTGCTGAAAATGTGTTGCTGGTTAAAGCACAGCAGGTTAGGCAGCATCCAAGGAATAGGAAATTCGACGTTTCGGGCATAAGCCCTTCATCAGGAATGAGGAGAGTGTGCCAAGCAGGCTAAGATAAAAGGTAGGGAGGAGGGACTTGGGGGAGGGGCGATGGAGATGTGATAGGTGGAAGGAGGTCAAGGTGAGGGTGATAGGCCGGAGTGGGGTGGGGGCGGAGAGGTCAGGAAGAAGATTGCAGGTTAGGAGGGCGGTGCTGAGTTGAGGGAACCGACTGAGACAAGGTGGGGGGAGGGGAAATGAGGAAACTGGAGAAATCGGAGTTCATTCCTTGTGGTTGGAGGGTTCCCAGGCGGAAGATGAGGCGCTCCCCCTCCAGCCGTCATGTTGTTATGTTCTGCCGGTGGAGGAGTCCAAGGACCTGCATGTCCTCAGTGGAGTGGGAGGGAGAGTTAAAGTGTTGAGCCACGGGGTGGTTGGGTTGGTTGGTCCAGGCGTCCCAGAGGTGTTCGCTGAAGCATTCCGCAAGTAAGCGGCCCGTCTCCCCAATATAGAGGAGGCCACATCGGGTGCAGCGGATGCAATAGATGATGTGTGTGGAGGTACAGGTGAACTTGTGCCGGATATAGAAGGATCCCTTGGGGCCTTGCAGGGAAGTGAGGGAGGAGGTGTGGGCGCAAGTTTTACATTTCCTGCGGTTGCAGGGGAAGGTGCCGGGAGTGGAGGTTGGGTTGGTGGGGGGTGTGGACCTGACGAGGGAGTCACGAAGGGAGTGGTCTTTGCGGAACGCTGATAGGGGAGGGGAGGGAAATATATCCCTGGTGGTGGGGTCCGTTTGGAGGTGGCGGAAATGACGGCGGATGATACGTTGTATACGGAGGTTGGTGGGGTGGTAGGTGAGAACCAGTGGGGTTCTGTCTTGGTGGGGGTTGGAGGAGCGGGGCTCAAGGGCAGAGGAGCGGGAAGTGGAGGAGATGCGGTGGAGGGCATCGTCGATCACGTCTGGGGGAAATCTGCGGTCCTTGAAGGAGGAGGCCATCTGGGCTGTGCGGTGTTGGAACTGGTCCTACTGGGAGCAGATGCGGTGGAGACGAAGGAATTGGGAATATGGGATGGAGTTTTTATAGGGGGCAGGGTGGGAGGAGGTGTAGTCCAGGTAGCTGTGGGAGTCAGTCGGTTTATAGTAGATGTCTGTGTTGAGTCGGTCGCCCGAGATAGAAATGGAAAGGTCTAGGAAGGGGAAGGAGGAGTCTGAGACAGTCCAGGTGAATTTGAGGTCGGGATGGAAAGTGTTAGTAAAGTTGATGAACTGTTCAACCTCCTCGTGGGAGCACAAGGCAGCGCCGATACAGTCACCGATGTAGCGGAGGAAAAGGTGGGGGGTGGTGCCAGTGTAGTTGCGGAAGATGGACTGTTCCACATATCCTACGAAGGGACAGGCATAGCTGGGGCCCATGCGGGTGCCCATGGCAACTCCTTTAGTTTCGAGGAAGTGGGAGGATTGAAAAGAGAAATTATTCAGGGTGAGGACCAGTTCACTCAGTCGGTCGCCCGAGATACAAATGGAAAGGTCTAGTCTGTGTTGAGTCAGTCGCCCGAGATAGAAATGGAAAGGTCTAGTCTGTGTTGAGTTGGTCGCACCTCCTCCAGGATTTTCGCTTACCCGGTCCCCAATGCCTTATTTTCACGATGGACATCCAGTCCCTGTACACCTCCATCCCCCATCACGAAGGACTCAAAGCCCTCCGCTTCTTCCTTTCCCACCGCACCAACCAGTACCCTTCCACTGACACCCTCCTTCGACTGACTGAACTGGTCCTCACCCTGAATAACGTCTCTTTTCAATCCTCCCACTTCCTCCAAACTAAAGGAGTTGCCATGGGCACCCGCATGGGCCCCAGCTATGCCTGTCTCTTCGTAGGATATGTGGAACAGTCCATCTTCCGCAACTACCTTTTCCTCCGCTACATCGATGACTGTATCGGCGCTGCCTCGTGCTCCCACGAGGAGGTTGAACAGTTCATCAACTTTACTAACACCTTCCATCCCGACCTCAAATTCACCTGGACTGTCTCAGACTCCTCCCTCCCCTTCCTAGACCTTTCCATTTCTATCTCGGGCGACCGACTCAACACAGACATCTACTATAAACCGACTGACTCCCACAGCTACCTGGACTACACCTCCTCCCACCCTGCTCCCTGTAAAAACTCCATCCCATATTCCCAATTCCTTCGTCTCCGCCGCATCTGCTCCCAGGAGGACCAGTTCCAACACCGCACAGCCCAGATGGCCTCCTTCTTCAAGGACCGCAGATTCCCCCCAGACGTGATCGACGATGCCCTCCACCGCATCTCCTCCACTTCCCGCTCCTCCGCCCTTGAGCCCCGCTCCTCCAACCCCCACCAAGACAGAACCCCACTGGTTCTCACCTACCACCCCACCAACCTCCGTATACAACGTATCATCCGCCGTCATTTCCGCCACCTCCAAACGGACCCCACCACCAGGGATATATGTCACTCCCCTCCCCTATCAGCGTTCCGCAAAGACCACTCCCTTCGTGACTCCCTCGTCAGGTCCACACCACCCACCAACCCAACCTCCACTCCCGGCACCTTCCCCTGCAACCGCAGGAAATGTAAAACTTGCGCCCACACCTCCTCCCTCACTTCCCTCCAAGGCCCCAAGGGATCCTTCCATATCCGCCACAAGTTCACCTGTACCTCCATACACATCATCTATTGCATCCGCTGCACCCGATGTGGCCTCCTCTATATTGGGGAGACGGGCCGCTTACTTGCGGAACGCTTCAGAGAACACCTCTGCGACGCCCGGACCAACCAACCCAACCACCCCGTGGCTCAACACTTTAACTCTCCCTCCCACTCCACCGAGGACATGCAGGTCCTTGGACTCCTCCACCGGCAGAACATAACAACACGACGGCTGGAGGAGGAGCGCCTCATCTTCTGCCTGGGAACCCTCCAACCACAAGGAATGAACTCAGATTTCTCCAGTTTCCTCATTTCCCCTCCCCCCACCTTGTCTCAGTCGGTTCCCTCAACTCAGCACCGCCCTCCTAACCTGCAATCTTCTTCCTGATCTCTCCGCCCCCACCCCACTCAGGCCTATCACCCTCACCTTGACCTCCTTCCACCTATCACATCTCCATCGCCCCTCCCCCAAGTCCCTCCTCCCTACCTTTTATCTTAGCCTGCTTGGCACACTCTCCTCATTCCTGATGAAGGGCTTATGCCCGAAACGTCGAATTTCCTATTCCTTGGATGCTGTCTAACCTGCTGTGCTTTAACCAGCAACACATTTTCAGCTGTGATCTCCAGCATCTGCAGACCTCATTTTTAACAAGGTTGACTACCAGGTTTTAAAAAAGAGACTAAAATGTATTCACAAAATTATACAATGGAACAAAGATAGAAGAAAGAACCCTTACAGAACTCAGTCTATCCAAACTGGACTTAATTATGCTGTTCTGAATATACACAACAAGCAACCCCCCTGAAACAACAGTAAAAATTGAACAAATGCTTACAGATTGAAGTTATAAGGGCAGAAGGAAAGAGAAGTTTTGTAGCCTGTTCACACAGTCCACTGCTGAACTTTTAACTAGTTCTGGACTGAACTGCTCAGCTACAGAGCTGACCATTCATCCTTCATTATACAGGTCACATCTAAAACATGACCTCATGGCCTAAAGTCTCATCTGTTTACATATAAACAAAAGGCCTCTGAAAATCCTCTCTCATCTCTGTACCAATTACCCTGGGCTGGGAGCTGGTTTACAGCCTCTCTGAAAATAACCCAAAGACACAGTATCCTTGAGAAAAGGAGCAGCTTTTAGAAAAAAGACCAGCTGTGTGACAACATTGAGAAACATGGTATGTGTACAGCTCTGAAGTATTGCAGGTATATTTGTAATTTGTGACATTGTTGATCACAGCAGAAGAAAAATCAATGGTCTTGAAGAACAAAGACAGTGGATGACAGAAGGGAACACTTAACTTGAGAACTGGCAATTCATCCTTACCGCTCTCTGTCCCTTTTAGCTTGCTCTGCCATTTCATTTTTCAATTCTCTAAGTCGCTGCTGATGTTTTTGTTCTAATTCTTCCCTCTTACGTTGCTTTTCAGCACAGAACTGCTTTATCTAAAAACATACAGATGAATCTTTTAGGTTTAGTGAATTCCAGTGCATTAAAATGCAGTTTCAAAGTGGCCTTGATGTCTTGTAGGTAGGCGACTCCCCCAGGGGATAAAAATCAGCAAGTCATTCTGAACCAGAGGACAAACATCCAATGCCAAATCTCGGTATTTGTAGGCAGCTGATTGTGTGACAGCATACCATATGTCCTAGCTACGCTGATCAATATCACTGTAGCCGGAAACAAACACAGATAATGTTGGAGAAATTCACCAGGTCTGGCAGCATCTGTGGAGAGAAACAGACCTTCCAAACCTGCTAAGTCTCTCCAGTATTCTTTGTGGTTGTTTTAGATTTCCAGCTTCAAAATATTTTACTTTTATCAATGTAGCCTGATCTCATCTGAACTCCAACTCCTGCTATTCATTGGTTCACAAGTGTTACCTCTATAAGCCTTGAAATGCTCAGGTGATGCCAGAAATCTCATCTTCTTCTGTACAGTCCAACAATTTAAAAGTTCTCAAATGTAAGCCTCTCAACACCAGTGATGGTAATTCTGTGCCACTGATTTATGCCAAATTGTTATGTCTGAAAGCTGGGAGTAAAAATTCACTAGGTAAGGGTTCTTTTAACTATTAAAAGTGTAGACTAATTTCTTTAGGTTAAAATTGATTTATCTTTTTAGTTTTTCTGTCAGTTTTTGATTGCTCGGAGTCAAATTTTGCTTTATCTTTTTGTAACTAATTTTTCACTCAGATTTAAACTTTTCATAATCTTTACTGTACAGATTACACAGTCCTTCAATCTAATTAGTTCAGAAGAAATGTAGGTGCTTTCATTGAGTCAAAGAGACGTACAGCACAGAAACAGACCCTTCGGTCCAACTCATCCATGCCAACCAGATATCCTAAATTAAATTAATCTAGTCTCATTTGCCAGCATTTGGCCCATACTCCTCTCAACCCTTCTTATTCATATACCCATCCATATGCCTTTTAAATCTTGCAATTGTAACCAGCCTCCAGCACTTCTTCTGGCAGCTTATTCCACACATGCACCACAAAAAGTTGCTCTTTGGTCCCTTTTATATCTTTCCCCCTCACTTTAAACCTATGTCCTAGAGTTTTGCACTCCCCCACCGTAGGGAAAAGACCTTGCCTATTTATTCTATCCATGCCAGTCAGGATTTTATAAACCTCTGCCAGGTCACCCTTCAGCCTCCGACACCCGAGGGAAAATAGTCCCAGCCTATTCAGCTTTCTCTAAAGCTCAGATCCTCCAGCACTGGTAACATCCTTATAAATCTTTTCTGAACCCTTCCAAGATTCACAACATCCTTCCTGAGCAGGGAGACCAGAATTGAACACAGTATTCCAAAAGTGGCCTGACCAATGTCCTGTACAGTCACAATATGTTTCAGCATTCCTGATGAAGGGCTTTTGCCTGAAACGTTGATTTTACTGCTCCTCGGATGCTGCCTGAACTGCTGTGTTCTTCCAGCATCACTAATCTAGAATCTATACTCAATGCACTGACCAATAAAGGCAGTGTACCTTCGCTATCCTACCTACCTGTGACTCCACTTAAGGAATTATGAACTTGCACTCCAAGGTCTCTTTGTTCAGCAACATTCCCCAGGATCTAAACATTAAATGTTTAAGTCCTGCCCCTGATTTGCCTTTCCGAAATGCAGCACCTCACATTTATCTAAAATTAAACTCCATCTGCCACTCCTCAGCCCATCTGATCAGGCACATTCCAAAAGTCATGTTTCAATATGATGTTTTCAACTCACACTTTCAGCAACTTCTGATGGGAAACATAAAATGCAAGGCCCAAGTCTAACTGACACTGTCAAATGTCCTGCTGCAGTAAAAAAAATCATCGAATGTACAACAGCAATTTTGAAATAATAGAGCAAACATTGCACTTTTGCAAGTGATCTGTATATAAGAGAAAGCTACAATAAAGTAAATCGATTATTTTAAATTTAACAACCCAGAGTAGCAGATTAAATGATGTCATTATGCTTAACAAACTATTAATATCAAATCACATGCTTCAGTAATTTCAATACTTGTAGCACAATTGTGTTAAGAGGTTAGCCCTCAATGACAAAAATGTAGTGTAATTACATGAGTCACGTTAGAGATCCTACACTCAGAGCTATGTGAAGAATCATATTTATTTCAGACTTCCAAAAAATTACAGCAATTAATTATAAAAACAGAACCAATAGCACCAAAGTCTATTATTCACATTGTACAGATCTCCTTACTTTTTCTTTATCCATGGTTCTACGGCACATTTCCTTTTCTCTTTCCTTCCTCTCCTGTTCCAATTCTCTTTCTCTCTTCTGTGCAGCAATAGCTGCTTCCAGTCTAGCCATTTCCTCTTGATGTGCACGCATTTCCTGAACCTAGTGAAATGTACTGTTCGTTTAATTAAGTAAAATCAAAATCATTGGAGAGCATAATATGTACTCTATGGAACAAGTAAAGAAACACATTAATCTCAATTTTTAAAAAATTGATAAATTAAATGCAGGTGATTACAGGTATATATCCAGTTCATGGTTGATTTGATAAATTGTAATTCATCGTGTTTCAATATCAGTTGTAGGTTTGGTGATTTCCAGATGAGACTTCATTCGTAGGTTTCTTGATAACTCAGTTGGTAAATGTTCTGAGTAATGGGATACTGAACACAAAAGATCAAGAGTGTCCTAGGTTTCAATTATTAGTCTCTGCTCTTGCTTGAACTCCCTGAGCAGGCACGGGGGAAACATTACAATATGTTCCTAAAACAAACAAACATGTTTCTAATTTATACGATAATCAATTGTCTGTACAAAAATACAGAAAGGGGACCATTCAGCAAATCTATCTGTGCAGGCAAAATAAAGGTTATCCAGTTCAAAATTTGCTTTTAACTGTTGATTCATAACCTTATAGATTCTTCAAATGCATATGTAAATACTTTTTAAATTTGGTGAGAGTTCCTGCTTCTACCATCCCAGCTGGCAATAAGTTCCAAATCCCAGACTTTAAATATGAAAGAATTTCTCCTTAACTTGCTTCTAATCATTTTGTCACTTACTGATATAAGTTATTATACAATAAAGAGCAAGGAACTAATCTGTCAGGAACCAACTGAATATCTAAATGTTCCAAAGGGCCATAGACATAGCTGCCCTGGAGAGCCAGATTGTAAGGAACACTACAATGGCTTAAGGTAGTCGGTTAATTTGACATCATGGCAAATTGAGTTAAAGATGAAAAGTTCTAACCTTTTTAAGGCTGAAGTATGGTTATTTCAAACTCTGGGAGGCAGGGCAACCACAATATATAATGTGGTGACAGATGTGAACAAACCTAAAGCATCTTAATTTCTCCAGCACGCCCTGCTTTTCTTCAGATTTTCAGCATCCACAGTTCTTTGTTTTTATTCAATTAATTTAATGCTGGTCAGCAAAATCATCCCAATTAGTTGCAGAGAGAGAGAAAAAACTAAGTTCAACATAATAAAACTAAAAAATGGAATGTCAATGTGCACAGAATTAATGCATGCTATAATCCATAATGAATTGAGAAGCTGACGATATCATGGGAGTCAGTTGAAAAGTTTAAGCAAAAGAACTCACTGACTTTTAGTAGTTTCCTAAAAGGAACGAGCAATGAAGAGAGGGTCAACTATAATCTTTCGCAGGCAACAGACAAAAGACTACATTTATTCAACAACTGAAAGCTTACTGAAGAATACAGCAGAAATTTGGTTTTGTTTTGAAAAATACAGCACTTATCTCCAAGTAAAATCAAATTGTCGGTCTACCAATATGAATATGAAAGCCTCAGAAAAGAATGAAATGAGCATATTAAAAGAATTGTCACAGATTAAAAATGCTGCCAGAAAATAGAAATTGAAGGACACAGATGAAAGGTTGATAGACCAATTAAGTTAAGGTTCTGTACGTTGAACTGCAGAAAATATCAATTAGAAAGGACAAGCTCACAATACTGCAGGGTATGTTCACTACACAACACATGAAGGCACGAGCACAGTTGAAGATCCTGATGACCAGAACAGCTAGACATCAGTTAAGCCAAGAGAAAGCCAGCAGGGTTTGTTCTTATTCCTGATGAAGGGTTTATGCGTGAAACATTCACTCTCCTGCTCCTCAGATGCTCCTTTACCTGCAGTGCTTTTCTAGCACCATACACTGACATGCGGAACCACCCAAATCAGACAGACAAAGAGAAGAATGTTAATCGCACAGTCTATATTACAGAAACAGACAGACGGTCCTCATGTACTAGGATTGAGCAGATGTGAAGAACTACAGATTGTCTCAATGAATCATGAGGCAAAGAAGGTAGCTAAGAGTTGAAGATAGTACACTCAGTGAAAAGCATCCTGTAATCACAGGGCGATACAAAGAAGAATTGATACAAATGTACCCAGAATGTTTCAATTAAACAGTGGAACATTTTGAAGACTTGGAGTATCACATTTCTGTTAATCCAGCAACGAAGCCATTGATTCATTTATCCACATAACATACGAATAAAACTAAAAGGAAAGCTTGGAGGGGAATTCTAACTGGTGAAAAGAATGCACAAATTGATTGATCTGCAATACTGGGCAGAACTTTATTGGGCCTGAATGATGGCAAGAAATCTGGAAGAACTGTGTGAGAAGTCCTGTGAGACATTTCTCAACTTTGGGAATAACTAGTTGCATTTTCCAATTAAGTCCTGGGAATTGAATGAGATTCTCACTTGGCAACAATAAGATGCGTTTTATAGATATTATTGCTGGTTGTTAGCTTCATTAAAAGCACACCTCACCTCAGTTTTAATGCTGATATCTAATCTATCAACTGCTGCACGGAAAGTTGATGCTGAAGATGCTTGACAAGGAAGTTGGAGTGGGTGCATAGTGACTCTAGCTTGTTGCTTGATCCACCAGCCCTCCATCTTGGGCACATGGCATCTCAGGGCACATCCCTTGAGCACTGACCACATGCACCCCTTGTCAACAGTCCTTGGCACTGGGCATGTGCCAACCTCTCTTCATCATCATGGCACATCTTTGATCCACCAACAATAAGCGTGAGCACCGGCAACTCATTGAAATGTTGCTAAAAGGTAACTTTATATACTGGGACTAGGATCGAACCTGACAGATTAGACTAGGCTGCACCTCAGGGCTGTTCATTTACTCTCTTAGCATCGCTCACTTTAAGCCTAGGTGCAACACACAGCATTTCTGCCTTCCTTGCCTTAATATTTTGCACATTTCCCCTTCAGGTAGAAATGAAAGGCTCTTAATGGTTTAGTCTTTCCTTGCTATTTAGCACATACACAAAGCTAGGAAGCTTGTCATGGGTGCCAGCAGTCCTCAGTCAAGTCAAGGACAGTACTTTTCATTCAGGAGGTCCCAGCACAGTAAATTAAAAGGTAGCTGATGGGACAGTCAGGGTGATGATCCTTTCCTCTTGGGGTCAGGAGCCAAATGTTGGATAGCCTACCATCTTTCTTGACTCTTTCTGCTTTGTTATTGGCCATTTTCTCCTGGATTGAGAAAAAGGGAGGTATATAAGATGCAAGTGGCTGGTTGGCACTGGTGATGTGCATTGAATGACATAACATGTTGGATGCAATAGTAAGTGGTAGAATGCAAGCCTTGGTGAGGACTGGGTACAGTGACAGATGGAATGAGTGTAAGTTAGCAGAGAGAAGATGGTGGAGCACTTAACCTATACAGCAAACAAAGTCATTGACATTCTTTTCATATTGTTGCCCATTTCTCTGGATGGAAGAGACTGCACATACATGGGAGGCTACCACAGACGTGGCTCCTCTGCTGAGGAAAAGGACATACCTCTTCTGCACCAAAACATCCAGGTTCTTGTCCACAAAGCAAGGTGCCAACTTCCTGAATTTTTTTTATGTCCAGAGCAAATGTCACAAATGATGTAAGCCTTTGTCCAGATACTCAATGCCCTTTTAGAGATGGCATTGGCCCCAAAGTTGCCAATCCATTATAGGAGATCATGAGAGTGATGAGTTCTTGAGTATGGTGATTGCAAGATTAGGCTAATGTTGGATGAAAGAGTGTCCCCGCTAGGCAGGTGGGTAGTTAATGAGGCAAGTTTAGGATGATAAGGTGAGAAAACCTGCCAGGGCCTCGCATAAAGAAACTTTCTGTGAAACCCTGGTTATTGACACTTGACAAAGAACCATAATACTCAGCACAGAATCTATGCATTGTTTGCATATGCTGGGCAAAAAACCCAGTTAAGGCAAAGGAGTTAGAATTTGACAGGTGCTTTGTTAAATATTTGTTGTGGTTTTGATTTGAGTATTCATACACTATTCAATTTGTCAATTATGTTCTATTTCAAATAATTGTTTTTGTTTCGATCATTTTAAGCATTTGATAGGGTGCGAAGGCTTGTTAAAAAATTGTAGCTGTCAACTTCATATCAAATAGGTTGGCATAACCATGTCTAAAACAATACACAATCTCAACATAATTTTTTTTGTTACTATTGGAAGCCAAGAATACAATAAAAAATTCACAATTTTTGTAATAGTGTAGACAAAAGCAGAGTAAGGTATGGTTTAAGTCTTACATACTGTGCCTGATTTAAACAAGCAGCTGTTACATCAAATATGACAAAATTAAACTGTATTTGATACATATACTATAAGAGTTAATGTAATACTAGTTGATTTTCCAAGGAGTTGCAGACAGGATCTGAACATTAATTCAAGGGACATTGAGAATGTTACTTGGGATGACGGGGATAACTCAACCAGGATGTACTAACATATTTCCATCCTTATTTTAAAAGTCTCACATTATGTTTTTGTTTCTATTTTTATTTATATTGAATAAACATTGAATTTATAGTTTCCAAGGAATCTTAGTGTTGACAGCCCCAGTGAATCATGCAGCATCTGCTATTGGCCAATTTTATACTGTGCACCCCTGTGCCCACAGATGAGGTAGATACAGCCTGCTCACTTATGACTTGCCTGTAGCTGAAATGTCCACTGCAGTTATCCTCATTATGCAGGTGCCAGAGGACATCCCTCCAGCGGTTGCTGCACCCATTTCACTGAATGTGCACCTTTGTCATAGGGCTCCACAGGCACAGTCTGAGGGGCCAAGAAAATCTATAAAGAGATTGCCCCATGATGGATTGTTTCCTTAGCTTTCTCATCATTATTGACCTCCCCAGCCTTTATGATTTTGATGGCTGGAGTTGAACCAGCTAGGTACAACTGGTATTTACTTCACAATTCCTCCCTTCAGCACCACTGACCAATCCACATTAGTGCTCTACATGGATTAATTCCATGTAGCATTTATATTGTCTCAGAATGCCATCATGTCTGGCTATGAGTTTTTTGGCTCTCTCAAGCAGCCTGCAGACTCAAAGCTATGAGCCATAGTTGCACAAACACAGAACATTATAGCGCAGTACAGGTCCTTTAGCCCTCGATGTTGCACCGAACAGTCATACCAATCTGAAGCCCATCTAACCTACACTATTCCATGTACGTCCATATGCTTGTCCAATGATGACTTAAATGTACTGAAAGTTGGCGAATCTGCCACTGTTGCAGGCAAAGCATTCCATACCCTTATTACTCTCTGAATAAAGAAACTACCTCTGACATCTGTCCTATATCTATCACCCCTCTATTTAAAGCTATGCCCCCTCGTGCTCACTGTCGCCATACTTGGAAAAAGGCTCTCCCTGTCCACCCTATCTAACCCTTTGATTGTCTTATATGTCTCTATTAAGTCACCTCTCAACCTTCTTCTCTCTAATGAAAACAACCTCAAGTCCCTCAGCCTTTCCTCGTAAGACCTTTCCTCCATACCAGGCAACATCCTAGTAAATCTCCTCTGCACCCTTTCCAAAGCTTCCAAATTCTTCTTATAATGCGGTGACCAGAACTGTACACAATACTCCCAAGTGCGGCCGCACTAGAGTTTTGTACAGCTGTAGCATAACCTCATGGTTCCAGAACTCGATCCCTCTATTAATAAAAGCTAAAACACTGTATGCCTTCTTAACAACCCTGTCAACCTGGGTGGCAACTTTCAAGGATCTGTGTACCTGGACACCGAGATCTCTCTGCTCATCTACACTACCAAGAATCCTACCATTAGCCCAGTACTTTGCATTCCGGTTACTCTGACCAAAGTGAATCACCTCACACTTGTCAGCATTAAACTTCATTTGCCACCTCTCAGCCCAGCTCTGCAGCTTATCTATGTCTCTCTGTAACCTACAACATCCTTCGTCACTATCCACAACTCCACCGACCTTAGTGTCGTCTGCAAATTTACCAACCCACCCTTCTATGCCCTCAACCAGATGGTTTATAAAAATGACGAACAGCAGTGGACCCAACACCGACCCTTGCGGTACACCACTGGTAACTGGACTCCAGGATGAACATTTCCCATCAACCACCACCCTCTGTCTTCTTTCAGAAAGCCAGTTACTGATCCAAACTGCTATATCTCCCACAATCCCATTCTTCCGCATTTTGTACAATAGCCTACTGTGGGGAACCTTATCGAACGCCTTGCTGAAATCCATTTACAGCACATCAACCGGTTTACTCTCATCTACCTGTTTGGTTACCTTCTCAAAGAACTCAATAAGGTTGCAAGGAGTAAAGACTCAGTTTTAGTAAGTATTGAAATCATGAAATATCTTATCTGGATTTATGCCTTGTCAGAAAGTCATCTCAACACTGAAGATTAAAATCTGCAAATATTCACATGCGAAACATTGTCACATCAGCCACTGTGCACAGAAATAATAAATGGGGAGGACAATTTTTAGAAGCATAAGGAGATTATCAAGTTATTTTAATTATTTGTGGCAAATAAAGATAGAGGAACAGTTGAATTTGGTCTGATGTTTGTATAAATCAATGTTTCTTCTCACCTTGTAGTTTAATTCAGCACAGATTTCCTGCTGTTTCCGTCTGTCATTTGCCAGCAATACGTCAGTCTCATGAGCAATACAAGCTTCAGCAAATATCATCACTGTCTTCATAAGCAAGTCTTTCTTGTCACGGGTCCAACTCTGAATCAGAACTTTCCGGTGCTCTTTCTTAAATTGAAATCCATCCCATAATCTCCAGTGATCAATCTGCAAGTAAGACTTTGTTACTTTCTCAATAAAAATCCATCTTTTAGGCCAATTTTTTTTATCTATTGATGTTCTGATCTGTTTCATAAATCTGAAAAGATTCATATTTATTTACAGATATTAAATTCAATCGGTCAGCATTTTGCACCTCGACTTAAAAGGATGGAGCGTGTAATGACTTTTTTCCCAAAACTAAGGTACTATCACCTCAAGACACATGTAAAACACTCTTCGTATTGTATAAAAAAATTCATTCATCTTAGTTTCCGAAGTGTAGTGTGAGAAATGTTGGTGCAATACCATATTAATCACATTAATTCATAGAAAGTTAGGAACTTTTCAGGATATTGACACAGGTTCACTAGATTAGAATGCCCAAACTCATTGAAGCTAATTTTCACCCATCCTACAGATTTTTCACCTGATCTACAATGCGTCATGAAGCACCCAAATAGTGTAGCAAAGTAAGTAAAAGCTTCAGTCATTGAATCAGAAGTGGATAGGGACAATGAATGTGCTTCATTAGATTTCCCAGTGTGCAAGGCACAAAGTTTAACTCACATTCTGGAATCAAATTGCTTTTTAAGTGAGCCCATGTTTTTTGTCTTCAAAACTTTGTTTATATCTTCACTATGGAGAGACTTGATCACTTAGGATTATATTCTTTAAAAGAATAAGGGGGAATCTCAGAAACAGCATAGTCAGAGAGTCGTAGAGATGTACAGCATGGAAACAGACCCTTCGGTCCAACCCGTCCATGCCGACCAGATATCCCAACCCAATCTAGTTCCACCTGCCAGCACCCGGCCTATATCCCTCCAAACCCTTCCTATTCAAATACCCATCCAAATGCCTTTTAAATGTTGCAATTGTACCAGCCTCCACCACTTCCTCTGGTAGCTCATTCCAGACACGTACCACCCTCTGTGTGAAAAAGTTCCCCTCTCACGATAAACCTATGCCCTCTAGTTCTGGACTCCCTGATCCCAGGGAAAAGACTTTACCTATTTGTCCTATCCATGCCCCTCATAATTTTGTAAACATCTATAGGGTCAACCTCCACCACTCCAGGGAAAACAGCCCCAGCCTGTTCAGCCTCTTCCTCTAACTCAAATCCTCTAACCCTGGCAACATCCTTGTAATTCTTTTCTGAACCCTTTCAAGTTTCACAACATCTTTCCAATAGGAAGGAGACCAGAATTGCACACAATATTCCAACAGTGGCCTAACCAATGTCCTGTACAGCCGCAACATGACCTCCCAACTCCTGTACTCAATACTCTTTCCTATAAAAGAAAACATACCAAACGCCTTCTTCACTATCTTATCTACCGCGACTCCACTTTCAAGGAGCTATGAACCTGCACTCCCAGGTCTCTTTGTTCATAAGCACTCCCTCGGACCTGATCATGACGTGTATAAGTCCTGCTAAGATTTGCTTTCCCAAAATGCAGCACCTCGCATTTATCTGAATTAAACTCCATCTGCCACTTCTCAGCCCATTGGTCCATCTGGTCAAGATCCTGCTGTAATCTGAGGTAACCCTCTTCACTGTGTGTTGCCTCTCATGTGCCAGGGTTTGTGATGTCTCTGATCGTGTTTTTGGGATCATTGAGGGGCATGGGGAGAAGCCCAAGTTGTGGTCCACATATGCACTAATGACAGAGGTGGGAAGAGAGATGGGGATTTAAGGCAGACATTTAGGGAGCTAGGGTGTAAGCATACAGCTGGAGCAAAGAAAGAGCTGTTGTCTTTGGTTGATTGCCCATGCTTTGTGCTGGGAAGGTAGCAGGCACACAAACAGACAGAGAGACACACAGACAGAGAGACACAAAGGAAGAGACACACACACACACACACACACACACACACACACACACAGACATTGAACATGTGGCGATAGGGATGGTGCAGGAGGGAGGGTTTTGGATTCCTGGATAATTGGGGCTTTTTCTGGGGTAGGTGGGACCTCTACATGCAGGATGGTCTTCACCTGAACCAGAGGGGTACCAATAAATTTGTGAATGCTCTTCAGGTGGGTTTAAACTAATTCAGCAGGGGGATGGGAACAGAAATGGTAGTTCGAGTATACGCGAGGTTGAGACTAGTGAAGATTTCAAGATTGCAAGAATGCACCAGCAGCAAGAAGTTCATTTGAAGTATGTCTACTTCAACACCAGGAGCATCTGGAATAAGGGAGGTGAACTTGCAGCTTGGTTTGGTACCTGGGATTTCGACATTGTGGCCATTTCAGAGACATGGGTAGAGCAGGGACAGGAATGGTTATTGCAGGTTCCGGGATATAGATGTTGTAGTAAGAACACAGAAAATGGTAAACGAGGGGGTGGTGTGGCACTGTCAGTCAAGGACAGTATTACGGTTGCAGAAAGGACGTTTGCGGAGTCATCTTCTGAGATAGTATGGGCTGAGATTAGAAACAGGAAAGGAGAGGTTACCCTGTTGGGAGTTTTCTATAGGCCTCCAAATAGTACCAGAGAATTGGAGGATAGGATAGCAAAGATGATCCTCGATAGGAGCAAGAGTGACAGGTGGTCGTTATGGGGGAGTTTTAACTTGCCAAATACTGACTGGGAGTACTATACTTCAGTATTTAGGTGGGTCAGTTTTTGCCCAATGTGTGCAGGAGGGTTTCCTGACACAGTATGTAGAGAGGCCATCAAGGGGCAAGGCCACATTAGATTTGGTACTGAGTAATAAACCCGGCCAGATGTTTGATTCGGAGGTAAGTGAGGGCTTTGGTGATAGTGACCACAATTCGGTTACATTTACTTTAGTGATGGAAAGGGATAGGTATATACCACATGGCAAAAGGTTTAGCTGGAGAAAAGGCAATTATGATGCGATTAGGGCAAGATTTAGGATGCATAGGATGGGGAAGGAAGCTGCAGGGGTTGGAGCTTATTCAAGGACTATCCTTGAGAAGTATATACCGGCCAGGCAGGGAGGAAGTTGTTGAACGCACGAGCTACAGTTTACTAGGGAAATTGAATCACTTGTCAAGGGGAAGAAGGCAATTTATGTTAGGGTGAGATGTGAAGGCTCAGTTAGGGTGCTTGAGAGTTACAAGTTAGCCAGGAAAGACTAAAAGAGAGAACTAAGAAGAGTCAGGAGGGCACATGAGAAGTCATTTGGTGGATAGGATCAAGGAAAACCCTCAGGCTTTCAATAGATATATCAAGATTAAAAGAATGACCTAGAGTAAGATTTGGGCCAATCAATCATAGTAGTGGGAAGTTGTGCGTGGAGTCAGAGGAGATAGTGAAAATGCTAAATGAATACTTTTCGTCAGTATTCACACTAGAAAAAGACAATGTGGTGAGGAGAATACTGAGATACAGGCTACTAGACCATATGGGATTGAGGTGCATAAGGAGGAGGTGTTAGTAATTCTAGAAAGTGTTAAAAATAGATAAGTCTCCTGGGCCGAATGGGATTTATCCTAGGATTCTATGGATTATCCTTTGGCTTTGATCTTTATACAGTCATCAAGTCATAGAGATGTATAGAATGGAAACAGACCCTTCGGTCCAACTTGTCCATGCCGACCAGATATCCCAACCCAATCTAGTCCCACCTGCCAGCACCTGGCCCATATCCCTCCAAACCCTTCTTATTCATATACACATGTTGTCATTGTCAACATGAATAGATCCAGAAGATTGGAGAATAGCAAATGTTGTTCCCTTGTTCTAGAAGAGGAGTAGAGACAACCCTGGAAATGATCGACCTGTGAGCTTCACTTCAGTTGTTGGTAAAGTGTTGGAAAGGGTTATAAGAGATAGGATTTATCATCTAGAAAGGAATAAGTTGATTAGGGATAGTCAACGCAGTTTTGTGAAGGGTTGGTCATGCCTCACAAACTTTATTGAGTTCTTTGAGAAGGTGACCAAACAGGTGAATGAGGGTAATGCAGTCGATGTGTACATGGATTTCAGTAAGGCATTTGATAAGGTTCCTTATGGTAGGCTATTGCACAAAATACGAAGGCATGGGATTGAGGGTGTTTCAGCAGCTCGGATCAGAAACTGGCTGGCTGAGAAAAGACAGAGGCTGGTGATATTCATCTGGAGTTCAGTTACTAGTGGGATATCGCAAGGATCTGTTTTGGGTCCACTGTTGTTTGTCATTTTTATAAATGACCTGGTTGAGGACAGAGAAAGATGGGTTAGTAAATTTGCAGATGACACTAAAGTCCGTAGAGTTGTAGATAGTGACGAAGAATGTTGTAGGTTACAGAGAGACATAGATAAGCTGCTGAGCTGACCTGAGAGGTGGCAAATGGAGTTTAATGCGGAAACATATGAGATGATAAACTTTGGGAGAAGTAACAGGAATGCAGAGTACTGGGCTAATGGTAAGATTATTGGTCGTGTAGATGAGCAGAGAGATCTCAGTGTCCAGGTGCATAGATCCCTGAAAGCTGCCACCCAGGTTGATAGGGTTGTTAAGAAGGCTTACAGTGTGTTACCTTGTATTGGTAGAGGGATTGAGTTTCGAAAACATCAGATCATGCTGCGGCTCTGGTGCGGCCACATTTGGAGTTTTGTGTACAGTTCTGGCCATCTCATTATAGGAAAGATGTGGAAGCTTTAGAAAGGGTTCAGAGGAGATTTACTAGGATATTGCCTGGTATGTAGGGAAGGTCTTAAGAGGAAAGGCCGAGAGACTGAAGGCTATTTTCATTACAGAAAAGAAGGTTGAGAGGTGACTTAATTAAGACATAAGGTTAGAGAGTTAGATAGGTTGGATAGTGACTGCCTTTTTCCTCAGAGGGAGGTGGCTAGCGTGAGGGAACATAGCTTTAAACTGAGGGTGATAGATATAGAATAGATATCAAAATTTAGTTTCTTTATCCATAGTTGGGGTGTGGCATGCACTGCCTGCAATAGTCATAGTTTCAGCAAGTTTAAGGGCATTTAAATGGTCACTGGATAGGCATATGGACAGGAATGGAATAGTATATGTTAGATGGGCTTCAGATTAGTTCACAGGTCGGTGCAACATTGAGGGCTGTAATGTTTTATGTTCATATAGGGAGGGTCAATAGTTGAGGGACTGGCAGTGGACTGTGGGATCTTTAATAGAAGAAGTACTATCAAAAGATTTCTGAACTAATCTTTGAATTAGTCAATGGCATCCACAACAGTGAAGTAATTATGCTTCTACAATTCATAGATGTCAAAGAGACAGCAACATGGACAATCAGAAACACACAGAGGACTAGTTCATGCCTCAAATTGTGGAAGTTATCACAGGTGATCAAATTTGGTAAATGCCAAAATGAGTTCAGCACTGCAAGGTGCTGAAGTTCAAGGTTTAATAGGCCAGAGTTTCCGTTAGTGTTCAATTCTGACACTTGACAACAGCATCTTAACTGTCTCTAAGCACTGAATGTTCCCATTGTAAATAGTGACCAAAAGTGGACACTATAAGAGAGGAAATAATCTTAGAATAACATTTCAAAATCCCACATATACATCCTCTAAATTCAAAGTAAGGGACTAACCAGTTCTTGCCTGGACTTGTGTGGCAACAACCTCAACAGCATATCCATGTAGAGCATATTTCGATTCTGTGCCTCATGAGAGTACAAATCCACAATAACTAGAAATGTCCAATGATCTTCTTCACTCCAACCACAATTCCTAAAAAAAAAGGAGAAATGCCTTTAACAGCAAAGTTAAACATAAAAACTTTTTTTGCAGTATCAGAAAGAAAGTCTAATTAGGTTGCATTTCCCCACTATTAATGCATTTAGATTGCTCAAGCACCAAAGGAAATTTTTCCAGGATGGCTTTTTTGGGTACTATAATGTTTTTGGAAACCTCCTGTGATGGACACACATTGCATGTAGCTACTCGTCAGGGAATATAAAAATGCAAAAACAAAAACAAAAGAAACAGCTGTAGACGCCTTGGTCCCTCATGCTTGCTCTGTTACTCAATAGGATTGTAGCTGCCTCAGCTCCACTTTCCTGCCAGTTCCCACAAACCCTTGATTCCTTCGTAGACCAAAACTCTAATCTTGAATATATTGAATGATCCGCCTCCAATGTTAAAGAATTTCAAACATTCACGTCCCTCCAACAGAAGACATTCCAGCTGATCCTCACTTTAAATGGGAAATACAGTAGTGCCTCGACTTACGAACTTAATCCGTTCCGGGACCCGGTTTGCGAACCAAAAAGTTCGCGAACTGAATCAATTTTTCCCATTGTTTGGATAGCGTAAGAATGCTCAGACGTAGCAACGAACGCTGTTCACAGCGCACGCACCAAAGACGAACTGAATGAGATCACGTGGGGCTAGAGAGCTTTTGCGTTCAACAAACGCGTAGCAAAGCAGAACAATGAAACCACGTGGTCGCACACGGGCTGTTTGTGTTCGTACCTTCGTTCATACCTTGAATTTTGTACATACGTTGAAGCAAAGATTTACGTACAATCCTGTTTGTAAACGGATTTGTTCGTGAACGGGGTCGTTCATACGTCAAGGCGCTACTGTACCTTAATTTGAAACTATGCTGTCTTTCCAGATTTTGCCATGAGGCAACTATCATCTTAGTACTTACCCTGTCAAGTACCATCACAATTTTATCATATGATCACCTTTTATTCTTATGCATATGTTACTGAAGGTTTGGTCTCAGCAATGCCATGTACAGTTCTAACAAAAGCTTTACCAGTTTTATAAACCATTCTCCTTTCAAGAAACATTTTGTCTTTCTAATTAGTTATTCTATTTGCAAGCTAACCTTTCATAATTTGTCTCTATGGACACAAATTGCTCTGTAACACAGCATTCTGTTGTGTGCATGTACATTGTACTTGACTTAATCTGAACCTACATGCATTTGCATGTACAGAATGTCAGCCTAAGCTCAAGACATCCTTCCAAGAACTACAGCCCCATCTCATCGTAGGACCTTGAGTTTGGAAAAGTACACCGAAATGTAGTCACTGCTGTAATAATACAATTAGCAACAGAATTTTCTTACTGATAGCCAAAAACTGTCTATCTTTTACTTGGTGTACAAATACAAAAGTAAGCTTACTCTCGCTCAATTTAAAAAAATTTTTTATGGACTAATGAGAAGGTTGATAATGAGCCTTAATGCAATGAGCATTGTCTGTATGGATTTTAACTGAAGTGTTTTATAAAGTACCATATAAAGGGTGATCAACCTCATGGTCAGGAGGATCAATGTCAGCTTGATTTTTTTAAAAATTGGCTTAAGGACAGAAAAGAGCCAGTAATGATAAATTGTTAGTTTTCAGACTGTAGGATGGTAGACAGTGGTGTTAGGACAACTGCTTTTTGATGCATATAAATGATATGGATGTTGGAATGCAAAGTCAAATTGTTTGAAACTACCAAAATGAAAGAGTGTCAAACAGTGAAGATGATATAAATTGACTGTAGTAGAAGATGAATAGGTTATCTGAATGGGTAGACGAGTGGCAAATGGAATTGAATACAGATTATTGCAAGCTGATCTATTTTGCAGAAGTGATTGGGGGAGACAATAGAGATTTTTTTCTAAAGAATGTACATTGAAGACGATTTAAGGGGCATGTGCATAGATCTTTGCATATAAGAACACATATTGACAGAGTGGTGAATGTTTTGACTTGGACAAGCCCCCAGTTTTATGTTTTGACCAAGATTGGAGCTGTGTACTGTCTCTTTCTAGTACCATGCAGTCCACTGACAACCTACTAAATGGTTTCCCAAAAGCTGGCATGGGAATTAGAGATACAATTTGTATGGAAGCTTCGGTTTTCCCTCAGTCTGACACACTGGCATATTTACTAAACTGCACCATGCTTTTATGAAATCGCGGTCATTAACAAAATTGACAAGTGCGTCGGTTTTCTGGATCCCTTAATGTCCAGCCATAGAAACTTCATGGGCTATGCTTAATACGTCCTGAAAATATTTGGGTGGCACCGCTCTTGGCAAAATATTGAGTACTTTTCATTCTCTTGTCTGCAAGGAAGTCTCCACTTCCTCATCAGAACCCTTTTTAGCATTCTGGAATTCCCTTCAGTTTAATTTTGAGCCAATTGTTCTACTAGTTAGGTCTGGATCAGTCTGTTGAGCCTCAGAAGGCTTATTGAACTCTCCTTCAGATTATTCAATTCCCCAAAGAAAGATTCAGACAGCCATTTGTGTCAGGTTCAGACAACGTACTGGTCTGTGATGCCAATGTGGCTTCTGCTGCTGGAATGTGTTTGGTCACTGCTCAGATCACTACACATAAAGGAGAAAGCCCTGGAATCTTTTCTGCAACTGCTTTGTATTCTTGACCTCACTTGGTATTTCTGTGACTAATGGAGAAGTTATGACTTTACTCCAGCCATAATCACTCCCTAAGAGTAAGTCAATTTTGCCTATAGGTAAACTACAAACAGTTACAGTTCAGATTTTAGGTCACTTCAGGATGCAGTCAGTACAAAGGTGAGATAAACTCCTGCTAATACTGTTCATTAAAACCATTCAATGTACTCTCTGGTGAAAGAGATATGCTAATCCTCAGCAAAATAGTTTGTTGGCTTCTGTACCCTAAGCAAATATACAAGTTTATCTGTCTTATTTGAGGGATAAGGAATTACTTCTACTTTTGACAAGAATTTCTTAACTCTCAGATATCTCATTCATCTCCCTCACACTCACTATGTTATGTGTACACAGCACCACAGCTGCAGTCAGAGCTTCACATTGGTCTGTTGTACTTTTCGGTCAGGGCTCCTTTCTCTGCATTGATTTTGTGAACCCAGCAAGCTGAGATGCGGTATCCCACACTTCTGCAGAAACAGGACGTTGGCTTTAACATTGGCCAGGAAGGCCATCGTAGAAACACATCGCGTAGCCGATTTGATGCTACGCACATTGATGCTGGCAATTCTTATCCCCATTTTATCAGTTTACGAGATGACCAGTGTCCATTTGCTGCTGGTCTTGGCTCTCTGGAGTAGCTGTGTGCATCCCCGTGGTGATGGCAAACTGCTGGACCCTACCCAGGGCTGGGGTAGCTGTCCGGCTCCACGCTGGCGCCATTTCCCAGCCCTGGTGTCTTCGTGTCGGGCCCAGGGTGGGCACAGTCCAGTTCTCCATCTGACAGCAAGGCTATCACAGAACCGCTGCTCCAAGTTACCCGGAGCTGTGGGCCGTTGGGTACCTCTTGGTCCTCACCGGGTGGGGGGAGGCCTTTACCCATCCCCTCAGAGGGATCGTCTTTTCCTGTTTGGGCCATTCTGCCCTCCTTTTTCCCTGCAGCCCTCTGTCTCTTCCTCTGGTGATGACCCTCCTTGCGCTCGTCCTCACCGTCGGAAGAGCGGCCTATATCCTTGTCGTGTAGGTGTCACTTCCCCCTTTGCTGGGTGGCTTTGGGCCTTGTAAGGTTTCCTCTTTCTGCTTTTGACAGTAATCCAATCCTCTGCCTCCTTTGTTCCCTCCTTTTCCATTTCCTCCGTCTGTCTTGAAGGAGCTTGGATTGGCTGCTGCACCTCCCCACTGTCTACCGTCTGCTCCGCTACAGCCTGCCCTTCCTTCTGGGTGCCTCCAGACACCGTTCCCGTGCTGTTTTGTGGTCTTAGGCAGTCCACGGCTCGTGTTGCCATCTCTGGCCATCTGTACATAGGTGGCGGCCCGTCTTGGGCAGGCCTTGTACATGTGGCCCGCCTCTCCGCACAGATTACAGTTCTTGGTCTCCTTACATTCCTTGGTCGGGTGGCCTTCCTGCTTGCAGTTTCGGCAGATGGTCACCTTACAATCCGCCGCCATGTGGCCTGACCTCCTGCAGGTTCGGCACACTTTTGGCTGCCCTGCATATGTCAGGTAACCTCTGCTTCCTCCGATGGCAAAGCTGGAGGGTGGATGAAGGATGTTCCCACTGGCATTGACCCTCAGTGTTACCCTGACCTGTCATTTGCTGGTCCAGATCCTGAAAGGATCTATCACATCAGTACTCTCTCCCTCGACCTGGACGTATCTTCTCAGGAAGGTCAGGACATCTGCTGCTGGGACATGGGGGTTGTACATATGGATTGTTACAACACGACTCCTCTGCGCAGGAATCACACTCAACGGGACCGCTGACAAGATGGAGAACAGAGGTTTCCATTCCTTCTCCTTGAAGATCTTCAGGAGCTGCTCACAATTCTTCACGCTCCTGAAGGTTATGTTGAAATAGCCTGCCGCAGGGAAATCCTGCAGGCAGTACAGGTCCGCTGCTTCGAACCTGCAGCACTCCAGCAAAATCTTCTCCACGAACAACATCCGATTGACCAGTGTGCGCTCCTCCACTTTCTTCACAGTCACCCTAACTGTGTTGCAAATGCCCTGGCCTGGACTGCGAGCGGCTGCTGAGGCCATAGCTCTGAGGTTGACTGGTACCTGAATTGGCGTTAGGCCAAAGCCAGCATAAAGATCCATCAAGAGCAGGTCAGCACAACCAAACGATCCTTCAGCGTCCAATCACGATCCAGCGATGATCTTCAGCAGCTCCGACGATCCGCCATACGACCCCTGTGGTATCTCCCCTGCCAGCACATGTCCGCTGCGTCGAACCTGCAGCCCTCCAGCAGAATCTCTTCCTCTGGTCCTCAGGAACTACACAGTTCTTAAGAGGGAAACCAGGAGGGAAAAAAGGGAATATAAAATAACCTTGGCAGATAAGGTTAAGGATAATCCAAGGAGATTCTACAAGTACATTAGGAGCAAAGGTGAAAGCCACAGAGAGTGGTTTGTGTGTTGAATACACTTCCAGAGGAAGTGGAGGATGTGGTTACAGTTACAATGTTTAAAATACATTTAGTTAGATTGATGAATAAGAAATATTTGGAGGGATATAGGCCACACACAGGCAGGCAGGATTAATTTAGTTTGGAGTTATAATCGGTATGAACTGATTGGACTGACGGGTCTGTTTCTATGCTGTATGACTCTGTGACTTTATGAAAGAGCAACTAGGGAGAGAATAGAGTCCCTGTAAGATCAGCAAGATCATCTATATGTGAAACTATGGGAAATGGGAGAGATACTAAACAAATGTTTTGCATCAGTTTTTACAATGAACAAAGATATAGAGGCTAGCGAACTGGGGGAAATAAATATTGATGTCTTGAAAACAGTCCATATTACAGAAGAAGAGGTACTGGAGGTCTTAAAAAAACATTAAGGTGGATAAGTCTCCAGGACCTGATCAAGTATATCCCAGGACATTGTATGAAGCCAGGGAAGAAATTGTGGACCCGTAGCAGAGATATTTGTAACATCTATAGCCACAGGCGAGTTGCTGAAGGACTGGAGGGTGGTTAATGTTGTGCCTTTATTTAAGAAAAGCTGTAAGGAGAAGCCTGGGAATTTTAGCTATAGGGAGAGGTTAAATAGGCTAGGGCTGTTTTTCATGGAGTATCAGAGGCTGAGGGGTGACCTTATAGAAGTTTATCAAATCACGAGGGGCATGGATTAGATAAATAGACAAGATCTTTTCCCTAGGTTGGGGGAGTCCAGACTAGAGGACATAGATTTAGGGTGAGAGGAGAAAGATATAAAAGAGACCTAAGGGGCAACTTTTTCACACAGAGGGTGGTGTGTGTGTGGGGAATGGGCTGCCAGAGGAAGTGGTGGAGGCTAGTACAATTGAAACATTTAAAAGGCATCTGAATGGATATATCAATAAGAAGGGTTGGAGGGATATGGGCCGGGTGCTGGCAGGTGGGACTAGATTGGGTTGGGATATCTGGTTGGCATGGACGAGTTGGACCGTAGGGTCTGTTTCTGTGCTGTACCTCTCTATGACTCTATGACTCTATATTCTGAGCCAAAAGGCCAAGAAGCGTCGAGCTTGTGGGTCTATGGGCCGTCAGTTTGGTCGGAGGGCAACGATCGCCGCGCCTCCAGCCTGGGTATCCTGTTGCGAGGAGGCAACTTCACCATCTCTGAGGTTAAGGAGGTGGTGGGCGGGTGCCTCCTCATCACAGAGTCATGTACAGGAATGGTCCCCTGAGACTGATTAATGTGTACGCCCCAGTGGGTAAGAGTGAACGGTTGGCCGTCCTGTAGCAGCTTCCACTGTTGCTGGCCGGAGACTTCAACTGTATCTGATGCAGATGGACGATCTGGTGGGGGGGGACAGTAAATTGGACGCCATGTCCAGAGCCCTGATGGACACGGTAAAAGATGCCAAGCTGCACGACGTCTTCAGCACTCCTGCAGACGGAGCGCAGGGTAGATACACCTGGTCACGGGCAGACGGGTCTATCCGCTCAAGGATAGATTACCTGTTTGTGTCCCGAATGCTCTTGGTCAGATCCACCGACGTCAAGCTGGTGTTCTTCTCTTACCACTGCCTCCTGCTGGCCGACTGTCATCTACAGGATGGGCAGCGGGCTGGTAAGGGAACGTGGAAGCTGAACACAAAGCTGTTGACCCTGGGAAACATTGAGGAGCTCAAGAGGGACTACGCAGGTTGGAGAACCGTGAAGCTCCTCTTTGAGTCCCCAGCGGACTGGTGGGAAACAGTAAAAGGGAACATCAAGTGTTATTCATCCTCAAAGGTGTTCAGGAGGCGAGAGAGAGGCAGGGAAAACTGTCCCAGCTCCAGGAAAGTATGCAGAACCTGCTCCTGCTGCAGGCGATGGGGGTCGATGTCACGGAGGACTTCAAGGAGTTGAAGGGCTCTTCGCTCTTTGCCTCGGAGGCCTCCAAGATAATCTTCCAGTCCAGGGTCCGCTTGGTGGAGCAGGACGAGACATGCTCACGTTTCTTCTTCCAGAAGGTGCACAAAGAGAGCTCCGTGCTCAGCAGCCTGAAAGAAGAAGATGGCTCGATAACGTCATCTCAGGCTGACGTCATGAGGATCAGCAAATCTTTCTATGCCAGCCTGTGTGACGCAAAGCCAACCGACAGTGCGGCCTCCCAGTCGTTCCTGTCCTCTATCACAGAGGTCTTAGACGACAGAACATGGTAAGGCTGGACCAGCCGCTATCTCTGGACGAGCTGACCTCAAGGCCCTCAAGTCCTTCAAAAAGAATAAAACTCCTGGAAGCGACAGCTTACCGGTCGAGCTCTATTCTGCTCTGTGGGACTTGATTGGCCAGGACCTGCTGGAGGTGTATGTCAGTATGCTTCGGGCAGGTACCATGAGTGAATCCATGAGGAAAGGCATCATCACCCTCATCTACAAGCGGAAGGGGGAGAGGGAGGAACTAAAAAATTGGAGACCAATCTCACTGTTGAATGCGAATTACAAAATTCTGTCAAAGGTAATCGCCAATTGGGTCAGGTCTACTCTAGGGTCAGTGATTCACCCTGACCAAACCTGTGCTATACCGGGCAGGAAGATCGCTGAGAGTCTCACCCTCCTCAGGGATACGATTGCCTACGTGCAGGACAGAGGGTTGGACACCTGCCTGATCAGCCTGGACCAGGAGAAAGTCTTTGACAGAATATCACACAGGTATATGAGAGATGTTCTCTCCAAAATCGGATTTGGGGAGGGAATCTGCAATTGGATCAGACTGCTCTACACCAACATTGTCAGTGCAGTCTCAAATCAATGGGTGGGAATCAGATAGCTTCCTAGTCAGATTTGGAGTCAGGCAGGGCTGCCCTCTCTCTCCTGCCTTGTTTGTGTGCTGCATAGAGCCATTTGCCAAGTCCATCAGGAAGGATGCGCGCCTGAGAGGGGTAACTATTCCTGGCAGCAGGGGCCTGCTGGTTAAGGCCTCCCCGTACATGGATGATGTCGCCGTTTTCTGCACGGATCTGCTGTCCGTGCGCAGCCTCATGTGCATATGTGATCAGTTCGAGTGGACCTCGGGGGCCAAGGTAAACCGACACAAGAGCAAGGCCATGCTCTTCTGGAACTGGGCCGACCAATCCTCGATCCCTTTCACCATCAGGGCCGACCACCCAAAGGTGCTGGGTATTTAGTTCGGGGGGCTGGGGCATGCGCCAAGTCTTGGGAGGAGCGTATCAACAAAGTGAGACAGAAACTGGGCAGATGGAAGCTACAGTTGCTCTCCATTGCAGGAAAAAACCTGGTCATCAGTTGTGAGGCACTGTCATTGCTGTTATACGTGGCACAGGTCTGGCCTTTTCCCAGAACCTGTGCCGCTGCAGTCACCTGGACCATCTTCCAATTTAAATGGAGGTCAAAGATGAACCAGGTCTGAAAGGAACTCGCTGTACAAAGATCTGGGCAACGGGGGAAAAAAATACACCCAATGCCACCCTCATCCTGATGGCCACCTTTGTGTGTGGCTGCATCAAGCTGTGCATAGATCCCTGGTACACAAACACCAAGTGTCATTACTTACTGAGGTTCTACCTGTCCCCGGTGTTGCGAAGGATGGGCCTGGCCTCGCTGCTGCAGAACGCTCCGAGTAGTTGGACCGTTCCATATCACCTGTCCTTCATGGAGAAGTTTATGAAGAAAAACACCTTTGACCACAAGTCCATCAGGAAGTGGTCAGCACGTAGTGTCCTTGAGACCCTTCGGGAAAAGGAGAGGGTGGATCCTATCGAGCGGTCCCCTGAGCAGACTGTCAAAGCCATTTGGCAGAATGCCTCATCACCAGAACTTTCCAACAAGCACCAAGAAATGGCTTGGCTGGTGGTGAGAAGGGCTCTGCCTGTATGATCCTTTATGCATGCCTGGACTCTCAGCCGCACCGCACGCTGCCCTCGAAGTGGCTGCGGGGGGGACGAGACTGTCACACACCTCCTTCTGGAATGTGCCAATGCAGAAGAAGTCTGGAAAGGAATGCAGTGGTGTTTGTCAAGGTTCGTCCCGAGCAGCGCCGTGATGCGGGACTCCATGCTCTACGGTCTGTTCCCCGGGATGCACACCAAGACGAACATCAACTGTGCCTGGAGGATCATCAACTCTGGGTGGTCCAAAACCTGTTGATCCTCCAGCTGAAGGAGTTGACCCTGACTGAGTGTTGCAGACTGGTACATTCCAAAGTCCAGGACTACGTGTTGAGGGACGCGCTGAAGCTTGGGGCAGCTGCCGCCAAGGCGCGGTGGGGAAAGACCACCGTGTAACATCTGCCTGCCTAAGAAGAACAGGGGGCCCACGCAGTCATTTGGGTTCTGCTGACGCCTCAGCTAAATATATGGACATATGATGGATAAGTGTACAGACCTGTGTATAAAAATGATAAATTCTGATCTCTGTATGTAAATGTTTACGTATGTAGGGCATGACCAACTGTACATACCACCAAATTATTTTATGAATAAAGTATATTTTTGAAATAAAAAAAAGACTTTGTGAACCTGGCAAGTCCTATGGGTTTATCTGGAAACATCCAGCAATCCATACAAAGCTTTAAAGGGCATTACTTCCACTCTTAGCACCTTCCTTTCAGGACTAAACTGGAGATCCCAGGGAATTCTCAGCTGTCCTTTCTCCTCTTTAGCTACTTTTCTCCTTTTAACACGCTTATCTTTCTCAGGTTTGTGGTGATGGAAAAGGTTTGGGCTTATGGACAAGCCCATTTTGGCTGCTTGTCTGGCAGTTGAAATCTCTTGCTTTTAATATGCATTCTTACAATGGGAAACACTGGATTTTTGACTCTTCCAGGGAGTTATTTCCATTAGGGTCCCAAACATAATCTCTATCATTAATGCCTACATCCAACGATCAAAGTTATTTTGCTTTACCCTCTTAAATTCTAACTAAGTCTAACTAAAAAGTATTCAGCAACTTCCAGAGATTCCAAAAGTTCTGCCTGTAAGCCTCAGAGGCTAACTCGTATGCTCCAAGTGTAACCTTTTATTTCCCTCTTATAATCTGTAGAAGCCTCCTCAGAAAGCATGACATGGACTTTGAGCTCTGTTCGAGAGCTTGCTTTGCACAAACAGTACCACCCCATCTTTTCAAAAGAAATAAAATGCCTCCACTTTCTTTCATCAAACTTCAGGAGGGTTTCTGCAAAGTTAAATAGCTTCCAACTGGTCTTGGGTTAGTGCCATACCTTGAAAAGAAAACAAACTTGAGAAGAGTTCTCTGTAAGTTTTATAACAGAATTGATGAAATGACAATCCAGACTTCTAATATTGGTTTGTCAGAGCTGAGAGATTATTCATCACTGACATCATGGCTTGGCATATAATTAAAAACTCATTCTTTATTCAACAACACATAACAGCTTCAATGGATTTTACTGAGAATACTGCATAATAACTTGAAGCTCATATCCAAGCACAGATTCTGTGCTGATTATACTTACATAAGTTGTAACAATTGCCCTGTGCAAGAACAGGTTATTGTTGACATCAACTTCCACACTTCCACTAAGATTTAGAAAAAAAATGTTCATGATATGGGCTTCACTGGCAAAGCTAACATTTACTGCCAATATCTAATTGGTCTAGGGAAGGTATGATGAGCCCATTTCTTGAAATACTACACTCCTCGTCATAGGAGGTAGAGGCTGCAGGTTTAGCAGGTGTTAGTGGAGGAGCCTTTGTGAGTTGCTGCAGCGCTTCTTGAAGATGGTGTATATTGTTATCACTCAGCATTGGTGCAAAAGGGAGTTAATGTTGAATGTAGTGATGGTTGGGGTAGTAATTAAACAGCTTTAAAGTGTCTGGAACCAACAATGGCACTAATGAAGTGCTTGGTCATGGGGCTCATTAAAAGGCCCCATTGTCACAGTTTCAGATTTTCAGTCAGCAGGCACGGCAAGTTAATTGGAATTTGTAAGATTGCTTTACTGGATTCTTGTAGTTCCAGGAGTTTAAAAATTGCGTCCAAGTAGCTATTAAGACACCAAACAGACCAGAGAACTCGATTCTTCAGTAGAAATGGCCTCCACTTCATCAATTCCTGTCTACATGTCTGCACTGAGGGCAACTGCAATAATACCTGGTTCCTGAGAGAGCACCAGCTATTGCACATCTTCAAGCCAACACACAGACTCTGTGGGTAGCTGCTAGGTGATAATATTTATTGCTTAAAGAGGTGGTCCATATTCCTGCCATGATTTGGAGATGCCAGTGTTGGACTGGGGTGTACAAAGTTAAAAATCACACAACACCACATTATAGTCCAACAGGTTTAATTGGAAGCACACTAGCTTTCGGAACGTCGCTCCTTCATCAGGTGGTAGTGGAGGGCTCAATCCTAACACACAGAATTTATAGCAAAAATTGACAGTGTGATGTAACTGCAATTATACATTGAAAAATTGATTGTCTGTTAAACCTTTCATCTGTTAGAATATCATGATAGTTTCACTTCTTTCATGTGTAAATCACAAAACCTTTTAAAAAAAAAGGTTGCGTTCTCAGGTTAGCTGTTAACAATGGTGATAGCTAGACAATATGTTGAACGTATTAGCTCTCTGTCAATGCCATGATGTTTAGATTGATTCTAATCTAAAAAGTAAGATAATGGAGTTTTACATGAATACATGCAGTTTTTAAGTAAAGTACAATGTAACCCTGCACTTACAAATTCACCCCACAAAATATATGTGTGCATATGGATCTTTGTCTGTGTTGGGGTGTGTGTGTGTGTGTGTGTGTGTGTGTGTGTGTGTGTGTGTGTGTGTGTGTGTGTGTGTGTGTGTGTGTGTGTGTGTGTGTGTGTGTGTGTGTGTGTGTGAGAGAGAGGAAACACACACACACACACACACACACACACACACAGTGTCTTAAGTTTGTGAGGGGGTGCATGTGGGAGTGTGTGTGTCTGTTTGCGCGTCTGTGTATATGTGTGTCCGTGTGTATGTGTGTATAGAAGTGCCTGTGTGTGTGTGTGAGAGGGCATGTAGGAGTATGTGTATAGTGCAATGATGGTCACCTGTAATGTGACATGAACCCAAGATCTCGTTTGAGGCTCTCCCTACGGGTACCGAACTTAGCTATCAGCCTCGGCTCGGCCACTTTTCGCTGCTGCCTGTCCTGAAGTCTGCCTTGGAGGATGGTCACCTGAAGGTCCGAGGTCAAATTTCCTGGACCACTGAAGTGTTCCCCAACTTGGAGGGAACACCCCTGTCTGTTGATTCTTGTGCGATGCCCGTTCATCTGTTGTCGTAGCCTTTGCTCGGATTCCCCAATGATCCATGCCTCTGGGCATCCTTGCCTGCAACATATAAGATAGACAACATTGGCTGAGTAACATGAGTACCTGCCATTTACAAGGTGGGAGGTGTCCCCATGCATAATGGTGGTATCTATGTCCACACTCTGACATGTCCTGCAGCACCTACCGTGACAGGGTTGTATGGAGTTGTCCTGAGAGTTGGGCAGCTTGCTATGAAGAACGATCTGTTTGAGGTTAGGCAGTTATATAAAGGCAAGTAGTGGAGGTGTGGGGAAGGTCTTGGTGAGGTGCTCATCCTCATTGATAATGTGTTGCAGGTCACGAAAAACATAGCTGCAACTACGCCATGTTCTTCGTGACCTGCAACATTATCAATGAGGATGAGCACCTCGCCAAGACCTTCCCCACACCTCCATTACTTGCCTTTAAATAACCACCAAACCTCAAACAGATTGTCGTTCGCAGCAAGCTGCCCAGCTCTCAGGACAACTCCATACAACCCTGTCACGATAGGCACTGCAAGACATGTCAGAGTGTGGACATAGATACCACCATTACGCGTGGGGACACCTCCCACTTTGTACATGGTAGGTACTCATGTGACTCAGCCAACGTTGTCTATCTTGTACGTTGCAGGCAAGGATGCCCAGAGGTATGGTTAATCAGGGAAACCGAGAAAAGGCTACGACAACGGATGAACGGGCACCGCACAAGAATCAACAGACAGGAGTGTTCCCTCCCAGTTAGGGAATACTTCAGTGGTCCAGGACATTCGACCTCGGACCTTCGGGTGACCATCCTCCAAGCGGACTTCAGGTTTTGTGATTTACACATGAAAGAAGTGAAAATATCATGATATTCTAACAGATGAAAAGCTTAACAGACAATCAATTTTTCAATGTATAATTGCAGTTACATCACAGTGAAAAATTTTCCTATAAATTCTGTGTGTTAGGATTGAGCCCTCCACTACCACCTGATGAAGGAGTGTCGCTCCGAAAGCTAGTATGTTTCCAATTAAACCTGTTGGACTATAACCTGGTGTTGTGTGATTTTTAACCATGTTCCTGTCAGCTATTTAGGCAGAGAAGCAGAGAGGTGTGACTACCAAAATCATCTTTCAACATGGACCTGCTTTGAGCAGACTACTGGCACGTTGAAGATATGCTTCCTTTGCCTTCACGATTATAGTAATGTCCTCCGGTATTAGCCAGGCAGAATGTCCAGTTTTGTAGCTGCTTTGCTGCATGCTCCACAACAAGAGATATACAAAGAGGTGTAAAGCTGGATCAGGAGAAAGACTGATACAACACTCTTGCTCAGAGCTGGACAGGGATGAGTAGCATGAAGGAGGCATCTCTGAGAAAGTCAGGATCCACATACTGAAGGGAGGCTGCTAAAGCCATAAAGGCTTCAGAGCGATCAATTGATTGACATGGCTACAAGGATAACCTGACTCAGCAAAAAGCAATGTCCCAGGCTTTCCAGTAGAGAGATAAATTATCCAGTGAGCACACACATTTCAATCATCCCATTGCTACACAAGCGCATGAAGCATGAAGCCTCAACATCATCATCCCACATGGACTGGGGGCCCAGTTCATGACAATATCTCCTGTGCTTAGTTACCCTACAACTTTCTTTTCAGTCTTTACCACAATACATTAACACACAGAAGACTAATCAATGTCAAACAATATTATTGTAGAATTATAAATCGAATGAGAACAAAAGAGAGATGACTTCATCCTGGTAACATAATCAAGTGTAACTCTCAGTGTGGTGTGTTTCACTCACACCACTCCCTATGCAGTGCTTGCCATCTGGCTGAGGAAGAGATGGACACAGCCAGTTGCTGGAGCTGTTTCTTTTATTCACAAATAACACTAGTGATCTAAGCCATCCAGATCAAGCTGAGGAGGTTTTGCATACACGTGCCAATTTGGTGAAGACCATCTGGTCAAGTGGGTTATGCACTTACACAAGCTTGGGATTAATCTACATCCTGGAAAGTGAGGAGCTGAAATTCTTAAGGAAAACAGAGCTTTGAAGAACTCTATGATTGAATCAAATCACATGATGCATCTTAATTGTACCTGCCACTTAATGTGTAAATTTATAGTCTTCACTAAACCACAACTAGCAGTTGATTCATGTTTAACTAACATTGACTTTTTGTTTTAGAGTATAGGTGATTAAGGTAGTATTTGCTTTATTGACTTTTGTGGAAGAAAAAAAACTTTTGTTTTTGACTGTAGGTTATTATAGTTTTATTCTGTTAATAAATAACTGGAATTTCTGAATAACTGGAATGATTGAATGTATTTTTTTAAAAAGTCGCTGCTCTACTTGGATCATAACAATATTTGCAGAGAAACACAATGCAATTCTGATCCTTGTTGAGTTTTTGCCTAAAACCATATCTAGTAGAATGCTTGCAATTGAAAGTTGGGAGCTTTTTGTTAAGTATCCACTGACTTTCCTGATTTTCAGCATGAGTCGGGTGGCAGGCAGACAAACAAAAATCTCTGCTTCATAGTTATGCAAACACATCCACTGCAGGATCAAGGCTTTTTAAAAATCTAATTGGCAGGAAGATCACTTGTGGATTAGGTTAATCTCATTATTCATTTCTTGTGTAATTGTTATCCTACCTGTCCATAAATTTAAGTTGGTGATTGATTTCCTCTAGCTGAGATTTGTATTTTGCATTCAGGTTCTGGAACTCTTGCAGAACAGAGGCCTTCAAGTTGAGATATGGACATTCCAAGTAGTGCACATCCTCTGGAATTTCATCAAGATGAGGAGAGATTTCTTCCTGATTATATAAAAAAAAGAGAAAATTATGAAAAGTAATGACCCTTGCTATAATTTTCCACCTAATGATCCTAATGTCCAATAATATCTGAAATAAGGTTAATGAAGTTAATTTTCTTCTGAGCATGAAACAAGAGCAGAAAAACTGCAGAGATTTCACTTATCTCATGAGTACATACTTCTGGCCAATTTTTCATGAGAAGGAAAGTTACCTTCCACACAACTATATTTATTAATCCCTTTATAATTTATACAAACTACTAAATGACTTAATCAAACATTCTTGAAAACACTTGCAGACTCCACTGAATATTAAGGGAATTTTCCTTACTGTAGTACTTCCAGTTTAGAGGTTGTCACAGCAACAATTTATCACCATTTGCTTCTAATGCATTATCAACATGTTTGGATATGTTATGACACACCTGTGATAGGCTGGACCTGAACCAAGGCTTTCTGAACCAGAAGAAAGGATACTATTAATGCAGCACCACAGCTCCTCTTGCAATAAATGCCTACATTCATTTACTTTTCTCATCACTTCTGCACCTATGTACTATTTGAACGTCACAGTCATTGGGTTTTAAAGCATAGAAAGAGGCCCTTTGGCCCATGCGAGTTATCAAGCACCTATCAATTGTAGTCCCATTTTTCAGTACCTGGACTGTAGTCTTATATGATATGATGCTTTAAAATGATCATCTAAATAGTAAATATTATGATGGTTCCCACTTAGAACACCCATTCAAGCAATGATACAGATACTCACCATCCTAAAAGGTGAAAAAAAGTCTTCCTTAAAATCGTATTTAAACCTCCTGCCTTTTATCTTCAATTCTGCCCCTCCATTATAAATTCCTCTATGAAAACACCCAGCTTATTCAGTCCCTTTTCGTAGCGGAGTCTCTAAACCCAGATCCTGGTGTATCTTGTCTCCACATTCTCTAAATGCAATGCCATCCTCCCTATTGTGTGGCAACCAGAATTGCACACAATTCCCCAGCTGAGGCCTGACTAACAGATTGCACAGCTCAAAGCATAACTTCCCTACTCTTGTATTCAGTATAACAACAAACAGAGGCAGCATCCTGTATGTCTTCTTCATCACCTTTTCCACCTGTCCTGTTGTCTTCAAGGATCTGTTAATAATCAGACGAAAGTCCTTCTGATCCTCTGTATTTCCGGGATCCTACCATTCATCATATATTTCCTTGCTTTTCTAACCAAACTGATTCTACCTTCAGATCTTTTGAATATTCAGACAAGTTCAAAAAGCCAGATCGTTGTTAAAAAAAAGTGATCGTCTTTATTACTGAGAGGTTGAAGGTGGTTTCTTCCAGGCTTTTCTCAGAGTTTCCAAATTGAAGAGTTTCGACAGAACTTTAAATGTCCTCTTCAAAATGATAATGCAGCATGGCACATAAAAATGAGGCACCAGATATCTTGAGGTTGAGGACCAGTTCAGCCAAATGAATGAGTGTATGTCAGTGGAAGGATACTGGTGAGGACGTCAGGAGAGGCAGAAATGAAGGCTTGGAGGCCCTCATCATGATGGATGGAGGTGTATAGGGACTGGATGTCCATGGTGAAGATGAGGCATTGGAGGCCAGTGAGGAGATGGAGGGCTTGGGTAGTGTCCCAAATGTATGTGGGAAGTTTTTTTTGTATCACTAGTTCTAGCTTCTTATTTTAAGATTTTCACCTATCCAAACAACGGTACCCTTTCTCTTTGGTTGTGAGTATAAACCTAGTGTAACAGGTCAGCATCCTTTTGGCTTGATACTTCAGAAATAAGTTTATAGTAAATAAAAATTGATGCCTAGACGTCTACATACATTAATTACCACTTTATTTGTACAATATTTCACAATCAGATAAAAACAATTCAACCTAGATTCATTTATGACTCCTTTACAGAAGTAAAAGCCTGCAAATGCTGGATATCTGAACTAAAAGAAACAGAAAATACTTGAAATGACAGTATCTAGAGACAGGGAGAAAGTGAGGTCTGCAGATGCTGGAGATCAGAGTCGAGAGTGTGTTGCTGGAAAAGCACAGCAGGTCAGGCGGCATCCGAGGAGCAGCAGAATCGATGCTTCGGGCCAGAGCCCTTCACCAGGAAAGGGCTTTAGCCCAAAACATCGATTCTCCTGATCCCCGGATGCTGCCTGACCTGCTGTGCTTTTCCAGCAACACACTCTCAACAGTTTTTAGAGACAGTCAATATTCCAAGTCTGAACTTCCTCATTTTGCTGTTTTTATTTTAGACTTGTGTTACACTGTTTACTGTTATTCTATCACTCTATTTCACTTTAACCACTCTCTTGTCTGCAGAAATGCTTGTATTATATTTTCTAAGCTTCTTGTTTGAGATTGGTTTGTGTCTTCCTCCCATCTCACTAATTTAAATGCTTCTTACTGAGTAATTATTTCTACCAGCACATTAGTGTCAGTGCAGTCAGAAGAAAAACAACTCAGTTATACAGCGTCCAGTCACCTAATACTCATCATGATGTTCTAAGAATCTGAAATCTTTAAGTGCACTCCATTGAATCCTATGGCAGTTGCCATGCCAAAATGAAATGATGTCAATTTGAAGGTACCTTAAATAGAGAATGTCATGGTTTAAGTATTACATGATGAAAGAAAGCATAAGAAAGCAAATATGTACATCCACTATTATGCCATGTTTGAACTATCCAATAGATTAAGCAATATGGCAGCAATTGGCAATTCTAATGTACAAGTTCAAATAGTTGCATACAATAACAAGGTAGTAAACATTATCTCAATCTTTTGGCAATCAATTGACTTTGGACAGAAATTAAAGTCCCAGAAAGGAGATTTGCAGGTGAGGGGGCATAAAATTCTGTGCTTTTTGCCTTCCAGCATCAACCTAGCCATAATGTACTGTCCAGTGGGCAAGTGCTCTTGTGTCAATTGAGGTTACCGAACTCTGTCCCCACTGGGTGATCTACATGCTGTGGCCTGTGGACCCTAGCCCTACTTTCTTTGCATCCCCACCCAGGTCCTCCTATTTTGGCCCTGCTAAAATACTACCCAACTGTATAACCTGTCAACTGGCACCTAGCTTTCTAGTGTTTGGATTGGATACTCTGGAGCTGCTGACTCCTCTGAGTGTTAAATAGCTGGGGATAGCCCATTGGAGCAGGTTAACTTTCACAATGACCTTTTGGTGACAGCACAGGAAAAGCTACCCCAAGGTAAAATCCTGCCCCAAGTTTCAAACTGGCTCTGATTCTTCCTGCTGTGTCCTACCTCCTTATGGCATTTCTTTATAAATGCCCAACTCACTGCATATCGATATAACCACAACACGATCATCTTTCAACCAATCAGTTGTGAATCTTTGGAATTTTCAACTGTAGCCCACTGTGGATGCTTAGTAGATTGATATATTCAAAACAGAGACCAAACATTTTCAGAAACCTAGTTATATATGGATATCAGGAAATTAGAAATGTTTTCGATCATTAGCCTACTTCTGTTTCTATTTCTTATGTTCCATGTTCTTACTTAGCCAATACAATGCTAATTTCTGGGATGGCAGCATTGATGTGCGAAGATAGGCTGTATTGGAAAAGATTATATTCACTGGATTTTACAAGAATAAGGGGGAATCTCATAGAACCCTCTAAAAATCTGTCAGGATTGGACTGGGTAAACACATGATGCATGTTCCCATAGACTGGGGAATCTAGAATCAAGGGTTACAATTTAAGGATATGGTATAGGACATTTAGGACTGAATGGAGGAGAAATTACATCGTCTAGACAATGGTGAGTCTGTGGAATTTTTTGTCACAGTAAGTGATCAAAGCCAATACATTGAATGTCCTTACGTCTAATGGGGTGAAACGCTATGGGAAGAAAGCTGAGGAAGAAAAAAAGGTACTGAATTGGATGATCAGCCATGGTCAGGTTGAATAGCTGTGCAGGCTTAAAAAAGGGCCAAATGTTCTACTCCCGTTCCTCTTTTCTATGTCTTTGTGTGATCATTTCATTTCTTCCTGATTTTTCGATGTTTCAAGCTATGATGGTGCTATGTGTAAGCTAAATAGTGAAACAGTTTAAGATTGTACCATTAACATATCAACAGGTCTTGTCATGCCAAGTGGCCATAATGGAGGAGAAGCATCATGATTTCTGGGTCACCAGGATGTTAATTGCTGAGCTGTGTCATTCACTATAAAGACAACTGTAACCAACCTGCAACAGAAACATCTTTCCAGTGCAGGCGTTCAGGTACTTTTCAAATAATGAAAGGAATTTATTCTAAATTTCAAACTAAGGTCAAAGTCAAGGAAATTTGGACTGAGTCATAATTCATAACTTACATGAACCAAAAAGCACTCACTTTTCCAATGCTTCAGTATCTAGCTAATTAGAAATGGACCTTCCTGTTTTGTATAATTAAAAAAAATTATTTACCTCAAATTCAATATTTTTGATCTGTTCTTCCAAGATGCTTCTCTCTTGTTCAAGCATGTCTGTTATCATTTTCTGTTGGGTTCTTACAGATTCCACCTAAATGCATATAAAGATCAAGAAAATATGTGTTTCATAAGCAGAGGAATAGCAAGTGTTGAGGAGTTACAATTAGTTTCCCCTCAGGATAATTTAAAACAGTAATAATTTGAGAAATTTTGGAAAGCTTTGACTGACATTTATGTTCTCTTCCTTCTTAGACTGGCCACGAGGTGGTCACATTCAGGCAGGTAAACTAGCTTCCACCTCCTGTGGAAACCTTGTGGCTGAGTGGAAAATGCCAGTCAGTCATAGTCCTTTAGGAGCTTTTAAGTCACCCTTAATTACTTCCATTGGCTTTCTGCCTCCTGCTGACATGCCATTCCACCTCTGCAAAAATGTCCCAGGGGCATGACAGAACCGGTGAACTTGTGCAGAAGCAAGCATTTACATTCTTCTATTCACTGTCCTGGCAGTTGTTAAAGATCATTGAAAAGCTCTGTGCTTGACTATGTGAGTCTGTTTACTCCTGATGTTCACTATGCTTGATTTGTTAAATCTGGCTCAGGATTCACAGAAAAGTAAAAAGATTATAGAAGTTGCTGGAAACAAAAAAGCCACAAATATAGTGCAGGTTCAAGATTCAATTGGATGGGTTTTTGCATGGTAGAGGAATTAAGGGTTATGGAGACAATGCAGGTAGGAGGAGCTGAGATGATGGACAAATCAGCCATGATCTTAATGAATGGCAGAGCCGGCTCGACAGGCCAAAAGGTCTACTCCCGTTTCAATTACTATGAAGCACTGAAGATATTTTGAAGTATTGTGAATAAATTTTTGTTACACACATGAAAACTAGTGCTATCTCTGCACAGCTCCAAGACAAAAATATACAACAAACTTGGGGACAGCTTATTCTCAAATCACTTGTACCAGAGGTTTTCAGAAGTATAATGCAAGGAAACATAAGAACCATCATTAACTGCTTCACCAAGACTTCCCATCATCGTAAGGTCAGAAGAAGGGATTACTGATTATCAGAGAATGTTCCAGTGCCATTCATGACACTTCAGAGACTAAAGTAATCTGTGTTCCTATACAGCAAGATCTAGCCAACAGTCAGTCTAGGGCTTGACATTCAGACCAAAAGTTCCAGGCAATGACCATTTTTAACAAGACAGAATCTACTAATCTTCCCTTGGCATTCAATGGTATTGCCTTTGCTAAACCTCCTATTATCAATATCTGTGGGGTATACCATTGATCAGAAACCAAACTGAACAACCATATGAATACAGTGGCCACAAGTGCTGGGATTGGGAATGCTGAGGCATGTAAATCACCTTCTGACAGTCATAGAGCACAGAAACAAACCCTTTGGTCAAATCAGTCCAAAACAAAAACATTCACCAAGATGTTGCTGGAAGTGGAGGGTGTGAGAAATAAGGACAGGCTGGATAAGCTGGAATTTTTTTTCATTGGAGCATAGAGGTTGAGAGTTGATCCTATAGAGTTCTAGAAAATCATGAGCAGTATGGATAAGGGGAAAGACAAAAGTCTTTTCCCTTGGGTAGGCAATTTCAAGACAAGGGGGCATATTTTTAAGCTGAGAGGAGAAAGATTTTAAAAAGACTGAGATGCAATTTTTGTTTTACACAAACAAAAGTGGTTCATGTGTGGAATGAACTGCCAGAGGAAGTGGTGGATGCAAGTACAGTTACAACATTTAAAAGACATTTAGATAAGTACATGAATAAAAAATGTTTGGAAAGATGTTGGCCAAGCACAGGCAGGTGGGATAGTTTATGGTTTGGGATGGACTGGTTGGACCAAAGGGTCTATTTCCATGCTGCATGACTCTAATGACCCTCTAAGAGAATAAGTTCCACTTTTTCTCTCTAATGAGATCCTTTACTGTGAAAGTGTGCCTCCAGTTCTCGATACTCCCATGAGGAGACGCATCAACGGTGTCAAGCCCCCTTAGAATCTTATTTCTTCCAATACGGTCACCTCCCAATCTTTTCAATGTCAATAAAAACAACCTTAGAAACCTATGTCTTTGACCAAGCTGTCAGTCATCTGGCCTAATAACGCTTTATGCAACTTGATGGTTTTGGAATTTGTTTTAGAACACTCTTGTCAAGTGCCTTGTGATATTTTATCACATTAATGGCACAATTTAAAAACAAGTTGTTCTTTGTTGCTGTGTTAAAGCAAAATTAAGGACAACTTACAACAAATACCTGATTTTTGTGATTTTGTTCTATTTCTAGAATACTTTACCTTTTCAGTAACCTCTACATATAAATATAGAAATTAAACATTAATGAGCATAAATGTTCACTGACAGTAAGTTAAATGCAAAGCAAAGTAATGCAAAAATTGTTTGATGACTTGCTATGAAACCCAAAGTAAATAAAAATTAAATTAAATAGTTTTGTACCTGCTGCTGTATCTGGCAGGAATTAAGTCCATCACCCTGGTAACAATGCTGTATTTCAATCAGCCTTTGTTTCAAGTCTTTTTTCAATTGCAAGATTGGATCCACTGTAGCTGTTCTAAAAGCTTCTTGGTCTCTTTGCAACATTGCACCTTTGTTAGAGAGAAATTCTCAATGTGCCTGCTATGTAATGATTTTTTCAAAGGATACAGTTCGAACAATTTCACTCTACTACTGAAAGGGTAAATACATTTTAAAAATTCTTCAATCCCTGTAGTGATATTTTACCATTTTCACGTGAAAGTAGCAATGTGCAAGGAACTACTTAAATTTTCAAAGAACAATTAACACAAGTTTTTAAAAAATGGACTTATCAGCAGTTCAAGACTTATTTTATGCATTCACGGGATGTAGGCATTGTTGGCAAGGCCAGCATTTGTTTCACAACCTTATTTGAAAAAGGCTCAGGATGACATATATAGATGAGACATGATGAAACACATGAACAATGAGAAGGGAGAGTTATCTTGGCGAGACCTACGAAAAGCAGCTCCATGAAACAAAACTAAATCAAAATTAATCTTTGTTCAATAATTTTTTAGTTGTTAATAGTGCCAACACTTTCCCTCATTCTATTTCCACTGCAGAACACTTATGTTGCTGAGTATAAAAGACATTGGTTTAACATTGTGTTCAACTACCACTGAAATTTTTTATTTTTATTTAAACCTTAACTTGTTTGCTCCACGCCACGCATTTTCATCCTCAACTGTGAAAAAACTAAGCTCTTGCTGGTGTTCAAAATAACACATATCTGACAGCCCTTAGCTCGTCCAAAACTCTGTAACCTGTTTCTGAGTAATAATAAGAGGGAATCACAGTAACATAAGCGGTGATCTCAGCTGTCAGCTGGAGCAAGTGTGTAACCCCTGTTGTCTCCTTTGGAGATGATCCACTGAATTGAGACAATCGGGTAATTAAGAGGCCGCTGACAGCCTTTCATGGGGTCAGCACCCTTAGGCCAGCCGTACAGAAACAAACAACTCTTTTGCTCAGTTTTCCCACCAGGGAGTGATGGATGAAGGGTCATGATTGACACAGGCCAGATGTGATTGATGGTGAGAGAGGTTCCATAGTGTGAAGGGTTTAGCACCAACTGTAGGAGACTGTAAAGTAAACTGCACATTTATTTTAGGTACAACTACAGAGAATATGCAAAGGGAACTAAGTTAGAATGACATTAGATCACATGGAATTCGATCACAGAGCTGTAGGGTTCTAAATAAGATGTCTTCTCTTACCAAGCTGATAGTAATAGAGTCATAGAGATGTACAGATTGGAAACTGACCCTTCGGTCCAACCTGTCCATGCCGACCAGTTATCCCAACCCAATCAAGTCCCACCTGCCAGCACCCGGCCCATATCCCTCCAAACCCTTCCTATTCATACACCCATCCAAATGACTCTTAAATGTTGCAATTGTACCAGCCTCCACCACTTCCTCTGGCAGCTCATTCCATACACGCACCACCCTCTGCGAGAAAATGTTGCACCTTAGGTCTCTTTTATATCTTTCCCCTCTCACCCTAAATCTATGCCCTCTCGTTCTGGACTCCCCGATCCCAGGGAAAAGACTTTGCTTATTTACCCTATCCATGCCCCTCATAATTTTTAAACCTCTATAAGGTCACCCCTCAGCCTCCGACACACCAGGGAAAACACCCAAATCCCGTTCTGCCTCTCCCTATAGCTCAAATCCTCCAACCCCAGGCAACATCCTTGTAAATCTTTTCTGAACCCTTTCAAGTTTCACAACATCTTTCCAATAGGAAGGATACCAGAATTGCATGCAATATTCGAACAGTGGCCTAACCTATGTCCTGTACAGCCACAACATGACCTCCCAAGCCCTGTACTCAATACTCTGACCAATAAAGGAAAGCATACCAAATGTCTTCTTCACTATCTTATCTACCTGCGACTCCACTTTCAAGGAGTTATGAACCTGCACTCCAAGGTCTCTTTTTTCAGCAACACTCCCCAGGACCTTACCATTAAGTGTATATGTCCTGCTAGATTTGCTTTCCCAAAATGCAGCACCTCACATTTATTGGAATTAAACTTCATCTCCACTTCTCAGTCCATTGGCCAATCTGGTCCAGATCCTGTTGTAACCTGGGGTAACCATCTTCGCTGTCCACTATACCTCCAATTTTGGTGTCATCTGCAAACTTACTAACTGTACCTCTTATGCTCGCATCCAAATCATTTATGTAAATGACAAAAAGTAGAGGACACAGCACTGATCCTTGTGACACTCCACTGGTCACAGGCCTCCAGTCTGAAAAACAACCCTCCACCGCCACCTTCTGCCTTCTACCTTTGAGCCAGTTCTGTATCCAAATGGCTAATTCTTCTTGTATTCCATGAGATCTAACCTTGCTTATCAATCTCCCATGGGAACCTTGTCAAATGCCTTACTGAAGTCCATATAGATCACATCTACTGCTCTGCCCTCATCAATCTTCTTTGTTACTTCTTCAAAAAACTCAATTAATTTTGTGAGACATGATTTCCCAAGCACAAAGCCATGTTGACAATCCCTAATCAATCCTTGCCTTTCCAAATACATATACATCCTGTCCCTTAGGATTCCCTCCAACAACTTGCCCACCAACAATGTCAGGCTCACCGGTCTATTGTTTTCTGGCTTGTCCTTACCGCCCTTCTTAAACAGTGGCACCATGTTAGCCAACCTCCAGTCTTCCAGCACCTCACCTGTGACAATCAATGATACAAATATCTCAGCAAGAGGCCCAGGATTCCCCAGCTTCCCACAGAGTTCTCGGGTATACCTGATCAGGTCCTGGGGATTTATCCACCTTTAACCATTTCAAGACATCCAGCACTTCCTCCTCTGTAATCTGGACATTTTGCAAGATGTCACCATCTATTTCCCTACAGTCTGTATCTTCCATATCCTTTTCCACAGTAAATACTGATGCAAAATATTCATTTAGCATCTCCCCCATTTTCTGTGGCTCCACACAAAAGCCGCCTTGCTGATCTTTGAGGGGCCCTATTCTCTCCCTGGTTACCCTTTTGTCCTTAATGTATTTGTAAAAACCCTTTGGATTCTCCTGAATTCTATTTGCCAAAGCTATCTCATGTCCCCTCTTAAGTATACTCCTACTTCCTTTATCCTCTTCTAAGGATTCACTCGATCTATCCTGTCTATACCTGACGTATGCTTTCTTCTTTTTCTCAAACAAACCCTCAATTTCTTTAGTTGAAAATGTGTTGCTGGTTAAAGCACAGCAGGTTAGGCAGCATCCAAGGAATTGGAAATTCGACGTTTCGGGCATAAGCCCTTCATCAGGAATCAACTGTGATCTCCAGCATCTGCAGACCTCATTTTTTACCCTCAATTTCTTTAGTCATCCAGCATTCCCTGTACCTACCAGCCTTCCCTTTCACTCTGATTGGAATACACTTTGTCTGGATTCTTGTTATCTCATTTCTGAAGGCTTCCCATTTTCCAGCCCTCCCTGTACCTGCGAACATTTGCCTCCAATCAGCTTTCAAACGTTCTTGTCTAATACCGTCAAAATTGGCCTTTCTCCAATTTAGAACTTCAATTTTAGGTCTGATCTATCCTTTCCATCACTATTTTAAAACAAATAGAATTATGGTCAGTGGCCCCAAAGTGCTCCCCCATTGACACCTCAGTCACCTGCCCTGCCTTATTTCCCGAGTAGGTCAAGTTTTGCACCTTCTCTAGAAGGTATATCCACATACTGAATCAGAAAACTGTCTTGTACATACTTACGAAATTCCTCTCCATCTAAACCTTTAACACTATGACAGTCCCAGTCAATGTCTGAAAAGTTAAAATCCCCTTCCATAACAACCCTATTATTCATGTAGATAGTTGAGGTCTCCTTACAAGTTTGTTTCTCAATTTTCCTCTGACTATTAGAGGGTCTATAATACAATCCCAATAAGGTGATCACCACTTTCTTATTTCTCAGTTCCACCCAAATTACTTCCCTAGATGTATTTCCGGGAATATCCTCCCTCAGCACAGCTGTAATGCTATCCCTTATCAAAAATGCCACTCCCCCTCCTCTCTTGCCTGCCTTTCTATCCTTCTTGTAGCTTTTGTATCCTGGAACATTAAGCTGCCAGTCCTGTCCATCCCTGAGCCATGTTTCTGTAATTGTTATGATATCCCAGTCCCATGTTCCTAACCATGCCCTGAGTTCATCTGCCTTCCCTGTAAGGCCCCTTGCATTGAAATAAATGCAGTTTAATTTATTAGTCCTACCTTGTCCCTGCCTACTCTGACTATATACAGTTCTATTCAATAAAGCCTGTTTGCTCACATGAATATATTCACATTATGCTTACATTACTACATGGCAACAGTGACCAGAGATATGGAATCTAAGGCTGGTGACAAGAGGCTGAATTGAAGACAAGTGACAATAAACCATGAGGCCAGGTGACAAATCCAAACCCAACGGTGGGCAAAATACCTGAAGAAAAGCTCAATGCTGATAAAGGCAAGTTGATGAGGAAGTTCAAGGTGCACCTAGGCACTGGACCATGGAATAGGAAGTTGGAGGAAGTGTGGGAAAGAGAATGCAGTTAGCAACAGGAAGAAATAAATCGGTCACAATGAGTAAAATAATACAGAAACAAAACTTAGGGATGGGTAAGAAAGGAACACACAAAATACATCAATGGGAAGTGCACAAAGGAGCCAGGTGTGATCCAAGCCATAAAGGAACTTCACTTTGACAACCCAACCAGTTTTATAGAAAGTCGTGAGTGTAATGCTGGGGTAAGAGAGCAGAAGCAGCATGCAAAATTAAAAATGGCCATAGCAGATTTCCACCGGTAAGGGAGAAAAAGTGGCAGAATGAACTCTTCTGTAGAGATGGGAGAGGTGCACAACAAGGATTTAATTTCTTTGCTGGTATAGTTCCAGAGGATGAATTTTGGGACATAGAGCAGAAAGTAATTGGCAGAGAAGCCAGTTTTACATTAGATACCAGAGCAGATGTATTGATATTATGCCAAGACTGAGTCCAGAAATCCTTTTAAAGTCCAACAAATGAAAGAATTAGAGGCCAGGGCTTATGCCCGAAACGTTGAATCTCCTGTTCCTTGGATGCTGCCTGACCTGCTGTGCTTTTCCAGCAACACATTTTCAGCCAGATGCAACCTACACTGGGCTAGCATATATAAAAAAAAACCTTTTTCACACAGAGGGTGGTACGTGTATAGAATGAGCTTCCAGAGGATGTGGTGGAGGCTGTACAATTGCAACATTTAAGAGACATTTGGATGGGTATATGAATAGGAAGGGTTTGGAGGGATATGGGCCAGGTGCTGGCAGGTGGGACTAAATTGGTTTGGGATATCTAGTTGGCATGGACAGGTTGGACCGAAGGGTCTGTTTCCGTGCTGAACATCTCTATGACTCTAAGTAGCATTTAGAAAAGCTTAATGCAATCAACCAGAGCCAACAAGGCTTTGTGAAAGGGAAATCATATTTGACAAATTTGCTAGAGCTCTTTAAAGTAAAACTAGCAAAGATAAAAGAAGAGTAATTGGTAGATGTGTTATATCTGGATTTCAAAAAAGGCATTTGATATGTTACCGCACAAAATGCTATTGCATAAACTAGCAGCTCATGGTTTTGGTGATAATGTATTAGTATGGAATGAGGATTGATCAGCACATTGCTGACAATGATGTAACTCGTGGAGTGTAGCAAGGATCTGTCCAAGGGATTCGATTGTTTACTACATAGTCAACATGGTTTTGTGTGGTAAATCATGTCTTGTTAACTTGATTACGTTTTTTGAAGAGATGACAAAGAAAGAGAGTACTCCCAAGTTGGATCATCAAAGAAGGAAATCTACCACCACCAAAGCTGGACCAGATGGGGTGGCAGATTCTCTTCCCTGTTGATCCAACTCTGTACAAACAAAAAACTCTTATCCCTATTTTTGTAGTGTTAGTCAATATATAACAAACCTGAATTCTAACAATTTCCCAACAACACAGGTTAAACTAACTGGTCTGTAGTTTCCTACTTTCTGACTCCCTCGTTTTTGAATAGGTTTGTTGTGTTAACAATTTTAAAATCCACTGGAACTTTTCCCAGGTCCAGGGAACTTTGGAATATTATAACTAATGGATTCAATCTCTGTTGCTTTCCTTCAAGTGCTAGAATGTTGGCCATTAGGCCCTGGAGACTTATCTGCCTTTGATTCCAATAGCTGATTCAGTACTTTTCCCCCCTAGGTTTTTCCCCCTAAATACCTCCTTTTCTATAAAATCTGCATCCCAATACTAACAAGTAGTGCGCTTCAATATACAAATGAAAATAAAATATTGACTTAGTGACTTCAACACTGCTGTGTTCCTAATTATTAACTCCCCAATTTCATTTACCAAGCAACCAAAATTCACTATACACATGGATTACACGTACCATATTCTTTCATTTCGAAATAGAATACATTTTCAGTGTTCCCATCTTCAAGTAATTGCTGAAGTTGTGATTCTATCTTTTTCCTGTAAAAGGAAAAATTATTAAGTTGTATAGTTATAGCTGTAATTATTGTAATATCACTGATACTCTTTTATGGTATCACTATGATACATATATTCGTTTATCGTATCTGCTGTACCAGCAAATGTTGCTGAATGCTAAGCAGGACAAGGAACATTAGTGTTGTTGCACTTCTTAACTCTTGATTGTTGAGTGAAATCATGGGATTTTGTCGTACTTTTAACTTGAGGGTTTTATTCAGGAGGAGAATTAACAATGGTATAATTTGTATGATAATCAATGAACCATTTTTTGCCTTCACGAAGTTAACAATGAAGAAAAGGAAGTTCCTTCTTTCTTTAATTATTTGGTATTTCATAATACTCCACAATATCAAAGAAAACATGATAAACAAAATAGAGAAATTTCCAAGCTATTAACAAAATGGGAGATACAGATCACGAATGAATTTGGAGAGAAATAGCAAGGTGATTGCACTTATACTCAAAAATGCAAAGGATTTGAAAAAGAACAGTGATTTCGCACAGCAGAGGGCCATGGTAAAAAATTAGTATTATACACATAGTCAATTTGATACAGCACAGAAACAGATGCTTTGGTCCAACTTGTCCATGCCAACCAAGTTTCCCCAAACTAAACTAGTCCCATTTGCTTGCATTTAGCCCACATAGAGACGTAGAGTTATAGAAATGTCTAGCACAGAAACAGACCCTTCGGTCCGACCCATCCATGCCGATCCCTCTAAACTTTTCCTATTCATGTACCTATCTGAAATAACTGAACAGTGGTCAGTATCCTGTCACCAAGTCACCCTTTACTTGTGCATAGTGCACTGGCTGTGGCCAGCCAGTTCAGAGTCAGTCCCCTCAAGGAAGGAGATTCTAAATCTCCTGTTAATATTGGTAGTCAAAGCCCAGGTTAACAATCCCAAATCAAGGACATAGTAGTTAACAATCACTGCACCCTCACCCCATCCCAACTCAACTCCAGGGATGTAGGCCTGGTCTTTCTCTTGTAGCTTTTCCGGTATCATTTTCGCCCCAGTCAGGTTTCTCTGACTTAGACTGTGACATGGCGAGGTGTATTGGATAGTGGACCATCTCTTGCATCCGGAGCACCACAGGACAGTTTTTTCTTCTTCCTGCAGTAACAGTATGAAGGCTGCATCCATCTCAGATTCTGAGGTTTCCTCGACACTAGATGGAGGAGGGAGAAACTAAAGTTGAACAGGCCTTCTAGTTGTTGTGAGGGACCAGGTATGTTTTGCTCCTGCCCAGTCTGTGCGGTTACAGCTTTCAGGTCATCTGTGTGCTTGTTCAGGACTGTATTGCCGACGTGAACTTTGTAAGTCACAGGACCTGACCTCTCGAACCCATAAAGGGCCATTTCCATGATTCTGACACCAAACTTCGTTTCCCCCCCCCGCCCCTGATTTAAATTCTCTCTCACTTACAGTACGCTTGTGGCCAGCATTTGAGTTTTTGCTGCAGTTTCACCCTTCCATCCAGGTCTGGAAATATCAGGTTTAACCTGGTGCAGAATCTTCTCCCAGTCAGCAAGTCTGCTGGAGCCATCCCTGTTGTATGAGGGGTGACTCTATAATTGAATAGGAACCAGGACAGTTTGATATCAAGTGATGCTGTAGGTCGCTTCGTTAAGTCTGCCTTCAACATTTGAACTGCTCCTTCTCCTAGGCCATTGGACAATGGTTGGTATGAAGCGGGCCTTATGTGTTGAATGCCATTGGACTTTAGGAAATAGACCAACTGCCTGCTGGTAAATTACATCCTATTGTCTGTGACCAATATCTCCAGGAGTCTGTGCATCGCAAATAATGCTCGCAGCTTCTCAATTGGCATCCTGAGTTTGCTGAATGAACTTTATGCACATCCAACCATTTTGAATGGATGTCCATGATGACCAAGAACATTGAGCCCATGAAAGAATGGCATAGGCGACATGTAATGGTGTCCAGGATTTATCTGGCCATTCCCACATATGTGATGGTGCTGCGGTGGCAATTATTTTACCTTGATGGCATTCTGGGCACTGCCCCATCAATGTAGCTATGTCAGCATCCAACTCTGACCACCAAACATAGCGTCTTGCTAGCATCTTCATCTTGGAAATGCCTGGATAACCCTGGTGGAGTTTGGCCAGTGTCTGGCAGTGACCTTTACTCAGGATAATCATCCTTGTTCTCTATAGTAATATGCTGTCCTCAGTGGTGACCTGGTCTTGCCAGGTGCAGAAATGTTTCAATTCTGATTGCAATGGCCCTCTGTTTCCCCCATTACCACTAGCCATTTTAGTTTCGCTAGAACAGAATCTTTGTGTCCACAGTCAGATATCGTCAGCTGTGACTGGTAGGGTGTCCAGGAAGTTTAAAACCAAAACAGAATCTTCCATGGGAGACACCACAGGTGGAATATCTGCCTGTGGGAGGCACCTCAAGGCATCCACATTAGCCATTTGACTTCCTGGACCATGTTCTAACTTGTATTCTATATGCCAAGAAACAGGACCCAATGTGAATTCTACCAGAATTGCCTTGTCTTCCTTCAGCAATCCTAGCAGGGGATAATGATCTGTTACTATGACAAATTATTGGACATGAAGATACTGGCAAATCTTCATCACACCAAAAGATGATTGCCAAACCTTCCTTCTCTGTCTGAGTATATTTGTATTCAACATCAGTCAAAACCTGGGAAGAATACGCTAATGGGCATTCCTCTCCACTGGGCCAACAATGCGCCAGCACTACCCAATACCATACAGGGTGACATCACCTGTCAGCACTATCTCTCACTTTGGATCATAGTGGGCCAACACCTTATTTCAGGATAGCTGCTTTTTCACTTCCCTAACCATTTCTAAGGCTGACACTTTTTTAATAGCAGGTGTCAGGGTGCCAAGATGGAGGTCAGGTTACATTTGACTTTTCCATAGTAACTCACTAACCAAAGGAAAGACATAAGCCCCAGTACAGACATGGAAGCTGAGGCACCCTCACTTTATCTTCCAACTGGTGTAACCCGGTTTTGTCAACTCTGTAACCAAAGTAGGTCACTTAGGGCACCTGGACCATACATTTTTGCCTTCTTCCTCCTAGAAGAAACATTTAAGCACTATATCCAAGTTCTCTTTATCAGTCATTCCTGTTATTAGTACATCATCCAGATAAATGGCAACCTAGAGTAACTCTTGTAAAACATTCTCCATGGTTCACTGGAAAAGGGTTGATGATACCCCAAATGGCAGTCTTGTATATTGGTATAAACCCTTGTAGGTATTAATTGTAGCGTACTTCTAGGACTACTCAGTCAGTCAATTCCAGGGAGGCATGGCTCATGTCCAACTTCGTAAAGGACAGCCCCCTGTCACCTTTATATACATGTCCTCTTTGCAGTGGATTGGGTATTTATCCAGCTGCAAGAAGTGGTTTACCATTTGCTTAAAATTCCCACAAAGACAAACCGAGCCATCAGGCTCCACAATCGGTATGATCAGTACTGTGCATTCTGCAAACTGCACCAGTTTGATGATTCATTCACTCTCCAGCTTCCTGATTTCTGCCTCTATTTTGCTGAGAAGGCAAATGGCACCAGGAACTTGCAAAATGCTGGAATCACTTCCTGGTCAATATGTAAAGCAGCTTTGGTCCCTTTGATGGTCCCAAGCCTTTCCTGAAAAGCCCCTGGGGATGTCACTAGCCCTTCACTGAGGCAGCCACTTTCTCATCGAAAAATTTGAGCCAATCTAGGTGAATCTTCTTCACAAATTCTGCCCCAATAGGCTTGGGCCCAAGTCTTTTACTACTTTCAGAGGTAACTGCACCAACTGCTTCTCATAGGAGAAGTTGAACCCTTAATTTGCAACTTCTCCCTAACGTGTCTCAGTCTGGCTGAAGTCTCGCACAAACTTAAGGGCTGGAGTCCCAAGCAAATCTTGTTAAAGACAGATTCTGCAACCACAGATATAGCTGCACCAGTATCGGTCTCCATGGGAACTGGGTGAACATTTAAACAAATATTAATTTTAAATCGATTCCGATTTGAATGTCACAAAGCAATTTAATAGTTTGAACCCACACGTAGGTGGACTTTCCACGGTGTGCACTCTCTCAGCCTATAAGTTTTCTTATTCAAGTCAGGCCTTGTAGAACCCCTTTGCTGTCTCAATTCCGCATAACAAAAGTGACTACAATGGTTTGCCAGCCCACATCCCGAAGAACTTTTTAGCCACTTGGCCAAAGCTCAACTTTGACATGGGATTCTGCTGTGGGTTGGCATAGGGTCCCTCTACTCCAGATATGCCCTGCGTGAGCCTCTGCAATTGCCTATACTCAAATGGTGTTTCCCAAGCTGAGTTGGCCAGGTGATGGAGTCCACTTCTAATGGGATGCCCTGTTGCTCCCACGCTCCACTTTCTTCATTTTCTTATGACAATGCCAGCTGTCGTGCCTGTTTGAACTGCAGTTAGGCTTCAGCTAATAGGCACTTCAGCATGGCTACATCATTAATTCCACACACTAAACAGTCTCTCAGCATCTCATTCAAGGTGAAACCAAAATTACTTGCCTCTGCCAGTCATTTCAACCTCATCAAAAGTCACAATACAGATTTCTCCAGTTCTCTAATAGCCAATTAAACCAATAGCATCTCAGAGTTAGAAGGGGTTTGGGATTGTAATATTCTTTAACCAACTGCATCATTTCTTGGAACATTTAAGTGTCTGGTGCCTTTGGGAAAGTTAAGCCCCTTATAATCAAAAATGCTGCAGGTCTGCAAGCAGTCAGAAAGATTACTTCTTGTTTTTCATCTGCCCCGATGCTAGTGGCTCAGAAAAAAAATTATTTTTTCCACATACTGGCCCCAGTCTTCAACAGCAAGATCAAATGAGTCAAGTTTCCCAAATAAAGGTATGATGCCAGAAATGCTTAATCCAACTCCACAATGACTGTTGTAAGCTGAAAATGTGTTGCTGGTTAAAGCACAGCAGGTTAGGCAGCATCCAAGGAACAGGAAATTTGACGTTTCGGCCAGAGCCCTTCATCAGAAAACTCCAGCATCTGCAGACCTCACTTTTTACTCGAAAAAACTTCAGCATCTGCAGACCTCACTTTTTACTCAATAACTGTTGTAAGCCAATGTTCTTCAGGCACATACTGTTTTCTTTCATTGCCACTGAAATTACTTCACAGAGACCAGAATCCCATCACAAAGTCACCCTTTATTTACTTGCAGGCAATGCACTAACTGTGACCAGCCACTTAATAGTCAATCCCCTAGACTACAGAGATTCTACATTTCCTGTTAATAGTGGTCAGACAGGGCTTTCCTGACTGGCCCAGGTTAACACTCCCAATCAAGGGCATTGTAGTCAATAGGCTCCACCCGATTCCAATCACTACACTATCCAAATGTCCACTAAATATTGTAACTATCCCTGCACCTAAAATTTCCTCTGGCAGTTCATTCCACGTATGAACCACCCTCTGTGTGAAAAAGTTGCCCCTCAGGTCCTTTTTAAATCTTTTTACTCTCACCTTAATATGCCCCTTAATTTTAAACTCCCTTACCCTATTGAAAGATTTTTACTATTCACTTTATCTATGCTGCTCATGATTTTATAAACCTCTGTAAGGTCAACCATCAACCTCTTGTAATCTAGTAAAGAAAGTCCCAGTCTATCCAGCCTCTCCTTACAACTTAAATCTCCAGTTCCAGCAGTATCCTGTAAATCTTTTCTGAACCCTCTTCAATTTAATAACACCTTTTCCATAGCATGGTGACCAGAGTTCTCCAAAATGACTTCACTGGCATCCTGTACAACCTCAACATAACGTCCCAACCCCTATACTTGAGATATCCAATTTCCCATGCACAAAACTATGCTGACTATCCCTAATCAGTCATTGCCTCTCCAAATACTTGTAAGTCCTATCTCACAGAATCTCCTCCTACACCTTACCCGCAACTGATATCAGACTGGTCAACGGAGTCATAGAGAGGTACAGCACAGAAACAGACCCTACGGTCCAACTCGTCCATGCCGACCAGATATCCCAACCCAATCTAGTCCCACCTGCCAGCACCCGGCCCATATCCCTCCAACCCTTCCTATTCATATACCCATCCAGATGCCTTTTAAATGTTTCAATTGTACTAGCCTCCACCATTTCCTCTGGCAGCCCATTCCACACACACACGCCACCCTTTGTGTGAAAAAGTTGTCCCTTAGGTCTCTTTTATATCTTTCTCCTCTCACCCTAAACCTATGTCCTCTAGTTCTGGACTCCCCCAACCTAGGGAAAAGATCTTGTCTATTTACCCAATCCATGCCCCTCATGATTTGATAAACTTCTATAAGGTCACCCCTCAGCCTCCGATACTCCATGAAAAACAGCCCTAGCCTATTTAACCTCTCCCTATAGCTAAAATTCCCAGGCTTCTCCTTACAGCTTTTCTTAAATAAAGGCACAACATTAACCACCCTCCAGTCCTTCAGCAACTCATCTGTGGCTATAGATGATACAAATATCTCTGCTACGGGTCCACAATTTCTTCCCTAGCTTCATACAATGTCCTGGGATATACTTGATCAGGTCCTGGAGACTTATCCACCTTAATTTTTTTTAAGACCTCCAGTACCTCTTCTTCTGTAATATGGACTGTTTTCAAGACATCAATATTTATTTCCCCCCCGTGTGCTAACCTCTATATCTTTCTCTGCTGTAAAAACTGATGCAAAACATTTGTTTAGTATCTCTCCCATTTCCCATAGTTTCACATATAGATGATCTTGCTGATCTTACAGGGACTCTATTCTCTCCCTAGTTGCTCTTTCATAAAGTCACAGAGTCATACAGCATGGAAACAGACTCGTCAGTCCAATCAGTCCATACCGATTATAACTCCAAACTAAATTAATCCTGCCTGCCTGTGCGTGGCCTATATCCCTCCAAACATTTCTTATTCATCAATCTAACTAAATGTATTTTAAACATTGTAACTGTAATCACATCCACCACTTCCTCTGGATGTGTATTCGACACACAAACCACTCTCTGTGGCTTTCACCTTTGCTCCTAATGTACTTGTAGAATTTCCTTGGATTATCCTTAACCTTATCTGCCAAGGCTATTTTATATTCCCTTTTTTCCTTCCTGGTTTCCCTCTTAAGAACGCCCCTACATCCATTAAACTCTTTAAGACATTTGTTTCATCCCAGTTGTCTATATCTAACATATGCGTCAATATCTTTATTAATTCTATTCTGACTAGCCTTGTCCTTCATTCTGTGATGCTGCTGCCCCTTTTGAAGAGGGGTTGTAAAGTCAGTAGTGCTGAAATGGTTAATAGACACCGCCTAAGTCAACAATAAGAGGAGGCCTTTAGGTTTTTAACACAGTTGCATAATGAAAGAGGAGTGGCCAGTTCTGCCACTTCAGGTTTTTTCTAGTTTGGTTTAGTTTTAGTTAGCAGTCAGAAGTTACTGGTAGCAGAGAAGCAGCTATAGTGAAAAGAGGTTCCATGTTTCAACAGAGATCTTGCCTGAACTTTCTCTTTGAAACCTCTCCTGCCTGTAAGAACCGGTGTTTGAATTTACCATTTGCCAGTTGGTGTGTTTATGGGATGTTGTGGAAATTGGAACAGCTTCGTTAAGTTGAGATTTTGAGTCTGGTGGGTTTTCAAATAGTTAAGTTATTCTAAATTCTGTTTTCTTTTGTTTGTGTTTCAATTGTAGTGTGTAAATAAATTCTATTTTGTTTGAAGTCAGTGGTTTGCTCAGCTGCACCAACCCTAGAATATCTACTTTATATCTGCCTTTAAAAAAATGCAAGGTAGGGTCTGGGCTACTTTCTAAATATTTTGAGGGGTCTGGCCTGGTCCATAACAACTCTAACAGGAATATAATGTCTCTGTACTCTCATTCCCACGCTATTGAAAGCCTCTCACTTGCCAGTCATCCTTTTACTTGCAAACAGTTTATTCCAATCAAATTTTGAAAGTTCCTGTTTCATATCATCAAAATTTACCTTACTCCAATTATGAATTTTAATTTGAAACAAGGCTTATTCTTTTCCATAACTATTTATAAACTCATAAAATTATGATAACTGGTCCCAAAGTGCTCCCCCATCAACACTTCAGTCACTTCCCCTGCCTTATTTTCCAAGAGAAGGTCAAGTGTAGCTCCTTCTGTAGACAGTACAGAATGATAAAGTACATTTTTTCAACACATTTAACAAATTCCTCACCATTCAATGCCTTAACACAATGGCAGTCGCAGTCTTTCTTTGGAAAGTTAAAATCCCTTACTATTAAAGCATTTTTACTCTTACATGATCTGAGATCTCTCTACATATTTGCTCTTCTTATCAGTTTCCCACTGACTATTGGGACCTACAATACATCAAGGTGATCACCCTCTTCATATTTTTGAGTTCCACCCATGTAGCTTCACTGGACGATCCCTCAGAAATATCCCCTCTAAATACAGAGTAATGATTTCCCTAATGGTGTTGCTACTCCCCTTCTTCTCTTGCCTCCCTTTCTATCTTTTCTATCCTTCCCATAGCATTAAAATCCCGGAACACTGAGCTGCCAGTCCTGTCCGTCCCTCAGACATGTTCCTGTAATAGCTATGATGTCCCATCCCATGTTCCCATACATACTCTTGAGTTCATCTGCCTTATCTGTAAGAACCCTTGTATTGAAATAAATGCTGTTTAATTCATCAGAGTTACCACGTTCTCTACTTGCTCTTGCCTATCTTTTCTAATTAACTTGCTCTCTTTAACTTCAGAGCCATCCTCACCTGTCTTTCTATTCTCTCACTTCCGACTAATTTAAAGGTTCCCATATAGAAATAACAAATCTTCCAGCCAGGAAGTTGATTCCCCATCCAGTTCAGGTGAAAACTGTCTGTTTTGAACAGGTCTCTTCTGCCCCAGAAGATATTCCAATGATCCAAAAATCTGAATCCTTGCCCAATGCACCATCTCCTCAGCCAATTATTCTTTGGCCCTATTTTCTTATTCAAACTCTCATTAGCACATGGCTCCAGGAGTAATCCAGAAATTACTAGCTTTGAAGTTCTGCTTTTTAACCTTCTACCCAACTTCCTATATTCATTCTGAAAAACTTCAACCCTTTCCCTAACTATGTTGCTCTTACTGATGTGGACAACGACTTCAGGCTTCTCACACATCCCTTTTGACAATACACCAGGACAATATTCCAGTAATAGTACTGAAGACTTGTGCTCCAGAACTTGCCACACCCCCAGCCAAGCTCTTCCAAATGGAAAATTGCCCAAGTATGTCCTTGTAAGTTGGTGGGAAGGAAAATGGAAAGGTAGGATAGTTCAAGAGGACGGTGCTGAGTTGGAGGGTTGGATCTGGGATAAGGTGGGGAGAGGGGAGATCAGGAAACTGGTGAAATTGGCATTGATCTCCTGTGGTTGGAAAGTCCCAAAGCGGAAGATGAGATGTTCTTTCTCCAGCCATCAGGTGGCTAGAATTTGGCAGTGGAGGAGGCAACCTAAAGAGGTGTAAAACCTGCGCCCAAACCTCTTCTCTGCCTCATCTCTATCCAAGGCTCCAAAGGAATATTCCACGTCTGGCAAAGATTTTCCCAAACACCTCACCTACTGCGTCTGTTGCTCTCAATGAGACAGGAAACCAACTTACAGATCGTTTCGGAGAACATCTCCAGGACACACGCACCAATCAACCCCACCTCCCTGTGGCCGAACACTTCAAATTCCCCTCCCACTCTGCCAAGGACATGCAAGTCCTGGGCCTCCTCCACCACCAAGTTCTCACCATTGAATACCTGGAGGAAGAACACCTCACCTTCCACCTTGGAACCCTGCAACCACATGGGATCAATGTCAATTTCACCAGTTTCCTGATCTTCCCTCCCTTCACCTTATCCCAGATCCAACCCTCCAACTTGGCACCATCCTCTTGAACTGTTCAACCTGTCCATCTTTCTTCCCACCTATCCACTCCACCCTCCACTCCAACCTATAACAATCACTTCCCACCTTCATCTACCTATCGCATTCCCAGCTACCTTTCCCCCACCTCACCCTCCTCCCATTTATCGCTCAGACCCCTTGGGCTGCCCACCCATATTCCTGATGAAGAGCTTATGCTCGAAACATTGACTCTCCTGCTCCTCAGATACTGCCTAACCAGCTGTGTTTTTCCAGCATCACACTTTTTGACTCTGATTCCAGCATCTGAAGTCCTCACTTTCTCCACAGTGGCTACAAGAGCAGGTCAGAGGCTAGGAATACTGCAGTAAGTAATGCACCTCTTGATTCCCCAAAGCCTGTCCACCATCTGCAAGGCACAAGTCAGGAATGTGATGGAATATTCCCCACTTGCCTGGATGAGCACAGCCCCAGCAACACACAAGAAGCTTGACACCATCCAGGACAAAGCGGCTGCTTGACTGACAATACATCCACAAGCATCCACTTCCTCCACCACCAATGTTCAGTAGCAGCAGTGTGTCCTATCCACATGATGCACTGCAGAAATTCACCAAAGGTCTTGAGAAAGCACCTTCCAAACCCAAACCACTTCCACCTAGAAGGAAAAGGGCAGCAGATATATGGGAACACCATCACCATCACCCTGCAAACCACTCACCATCCTGACTTGGAAATTTATTGCTGTTCCTTCACTGAGTCAAAATCCTGAAATTCCCTCCTTGATGGCATTGTGAGTAAACCCATGGCAGGTGGACTGCAGCGGTACAAGAAGGCAGCTCACCAGCATCTTCTCAAAGGCAACGAGGAATGGACAATAAATACTGGCCAGCCAGTGATGCCACATTCCACAAAATGAATAAATAAACCTGCTTTCAGACTGTGTCAGATGTGGGAATTCTCTCTGAACATCATCCAATTTTCACAGGATGCTGTTTTAACTTCACTGGAGGAAAGGAAATTGAACAGGTCTTAATCCTCTTTGTCAACTGTGGTTAAGATCCTTTGCCTCTGCCTCTGAGTCCACATTCGTGATCATCAAGGGTTAAGGGGAAAGGCTAGGAAATTGGACACGAGGAGGGTCAGATTAGCCATGATTCTATTGAATAGTGGAACAGGCTCAAGGGGACAAACTATCTGCTCTTATTTCTATTTCTTATGATCTTATGCTCGGTCTTCACTAACACTGCAGTCCAGTTTCATCTCACTACTACATAAGGACAGGATCAGTGGGTGAAGCTCTGTCAGTAACAATCTCAGTCTCTTCTACTGTCTGTTCACAGCTTTCTCCTTGACATGTTTTGATTTTCACTATATCAAGGGAGAAGTCATAGAGTCATAGAGACGTACAGCATGGAAACAGACCCTTCAGTCCAACCTGTCCCTGCCAACTAGATATTCCAACCCAATCTAGTCCCACCTGCCAGCACCCGGCCCATATCCCTCCAAACCCTTCCTATTCATATACCCATCCAAATGCCTCTTAAATGTTGCAATTGTACCAGCCTCCACCACATCCTCTGGAAGCTCATTCCATATACGTACCACACTCTGCAAGAAAAAGTTGCCCCGTAGGTCTCTTTTATATCTTTCCCCTCTCACCCTAAACCTATGCCCTCTAGTTTGGGGCTCCCCCACCCAAGGGAAAAAACTTTGTCTATTTATCCTATCCATGTCACTCATAATTTTGTAAAGCTCTATAACATCACCCCTCAGCCTCCGACGCTCCAGGGAAAACAGCCCCAGCCTGTTCAGCCTCTCCCTACAGCTCAAATCCTCCAACCCTGGCAGCATTCTTGTAAATCTTTTGTGAACCCTTTCAAGTTTCACAACATCTTTCCGATAGGAAGGAGACCAGAATTGCATGCAATATTCCAACAGTGGCCTAACCAATGTCCTGTACAGCCACAGCATGACTTCCCAACTCCTGTATTCAATACTCTGACCAATAAAGGAAAGCATACCAAATGCCTTCTTCACTACTCTATCTATCTCCACTTTCAAGGAGCTATGAACCTGCACTCCAAGGTCTCTTTGTTCAGCAACAGTCCCTAGGACCTTACCATAAAGTGTATAAATCCTGCTAAGGTAGCTGAAAAAGTGATAGGTATATGAAGGTGAGGGAGAAGGTCAGAGGGGGGATGGCAGGTCCAGAGATGGTGCTGAGTTGGAAGCTTGGGACTGGGATAATATGGGGGGGGGGGGGGAAAATCAGGAAGCTGCTGAAATCCACATTTATCCCGTGAGGTTGCAGGGTCCCGAGGCGGAATATGAGGCATTCTTCCTCCAGGTGTCAGGTGGTAATGGTTTGGTGGTGGATGAGGCCCAGGACCTGAGGTCCTTGATGGAGTGGGAGAGTGTTTGGCCAAGGGGCGGTAGGATTGGTGGGTGTGGGTGTCCCAGAGATGTTCTCTGAAACAATCCAAAAGAAGGCGTGCGGTCTCCCTGATGTATAGGAGACCATACCGGGTGCAATGGATGCAGTCAATGACATTGGTAGAGGTACAAGTAAATTTCTGACAGATGTGGGGCCTTTGATGGAGGTGAGGGAAGTGGTGTGGATTCAGGAGCACCCTATTCCCTGAGCATAACTTAATATATTCTAATTCTAGGGGCCAATAACTTACAGCAAGTCAATCAAAATTCTGAATCCTGTTACTCAATGACCATGGGACAGCTAGTCATGATGGTAGATAACCTTGTCTGCCTCCAATTGAAGATTAGTTTTCAAGCTTTCTTAGAACAAAACCTTATTTTGAAAACACCGAACTTGGCACTGATAAATCTTTTGTTTTGCAGTTCTTGCAGTGGCAAGGAAAGGTGACAGGATGTGGGCTGGTGGGGGGGGCATGGACCTGACAAGGGTGTCACAGAGGGAATGGTCTCTCCAGAATGCTGATAGGGGTAGGGAGGGAAGTATATCTTCGGTGGTGGGGTCCTTTTAGAGGTGGCGAACGTGGCAGAGGATGATGCGATGTATGCGGAGATTGGTGGGGTGGAAGGTGAGGACTAGGGGGTTCTGTCCTTGTTGCTTTGGGAGGGGTGGGTTTCAAGGGCAGTTGTGCATGAAGTAGAGGAAATGCACTGGAGGGCATCATCAACCACATGGGAAGGGAAGTTGTGAACATGGAAGAAGGATGTCATCTGGGATTTTCTCAGGTGGAATTGGTCATCCTCGAAACAAATGCGGCGGAGGTAGGGGAATTGGGAATAACTGGTGATCTTACAGGAGGTAGGGTGGGAGGAGGTGTAGTCTAGATAGTTGTGGGAGTCAGTGGGCTTGTAGTAAATGTTAGAGTAGATGGCAGTGCATGGCTGATAGCATGGAGTGAAGGATCTGGAAAGAGAATCATTGTTGAAGGTTTCAGATTTGTAGTGTGTACTGGATGTCCTTACAGTAGATGGCTAATTTATTCTGGACTGTTTTTAATTGTTCATTTCTTCTGAAAACCTGTCAGATACGTTTGATATACCATCATATATTTCTCCAATTTTCAGAACAGCTCCTGCTATCTATTATCCTAACTTTTCCATTGAACTATCTACCATTTCTGATTTTAAAAATCCCAGTACCATCATAGGTTCAGTCAAAGTTGCTTTTCTCAGCTTCTCAAACTTAAAACCAATTAATCCTTGACTTCTGCGATGTCCCACTCCTGACGTACTGTTGATCTTTGGTGTGTTTTTGATCAATTATCTATTAGAAGCAGTCAATGATTTGCAGCAGTTTTCTGACAGTTTATTGAATTTGTTACAAAGCAGCAGTTTAAATATGATACATTAGTTAAAGTAGACAAAAAAAGAATAGAACCATGACAATTGGGATGGTTCACTAACACCAGAAAACAAACGAATTATTAATATGTAATGTGTCAGTCTTGTTAATGTTGTGTAGGCAGCATCAAACTCTCTAGCTGAAATGTTAGGAAACACTTTACTGTACCTTCCTCCTCTTCTAGCTCATCTTCCATTTAGAGAAGACAGTTCTTTGGGGACCGCCCGATGAAGACCACCCATTCAGGAGCACCCTATTCCCTGAGCATGACTTAATATATTCTATTTCTAGGGGTCAATAACTTACAGCAAGTCAAAATTCTGAATCCTTTTAGCCAATGACCATGGGACAGCTAGTCATGATGGCAGATAACCTTGTCTGCCTCCAATTGAAGATTAATTTTCAAGTTTTCTAAGAACAAAACCTTATTTTGAAATAATCGCACTTGGGAAATGAGGCACTGATCAAATCTTTTGTTTAAAAAATAAAAAACTGCAGATGGTGGAAATCAGAAACAATAACAGAAATTTCTGTAAAAATTCAGCAGGTCTCGCATCTGTGGAGAGAAAATGGAGTTAATGTTTCAGGTCCAGTGACCTGAACCAATTCTAAAAAGGGTCACTGGACCTAAAACATCAACTCTGTTTTCTCTTCACAATCCTTTTATTTATGCTGGTAGAAGGCTACTTGCTACTGCAATGCTATTTTATGAAGTTGCGTACTGCACAGAAAATACTGAAGTTGGAATAGTAAGAGGACATGCCAACATTTCTGAATCAGGCATGCTGCAGTACTCCAGCAACGTTCAATACAAACTGCAGGAATAACACCTCATCTTTTACTTTACAGCCTTCAGAACTCAGCACTGAGTTTAACAATTTTCGAATATTAATACTCTCCTCTATGCTCATTAACTACCTCCACACCCTTAGTTCCTGTTTTGTATGGGTTGCTCTCAGCACAGCCAACCCATTTTCAAATTTTACACTTCTCATTAGCACTCTACTCAGCATTTATATTTCCCTTGGCTTGACATCAGCAATCCATGTTTGCCTATCCCTTTTTACTAACTTTTCTTCCTCTATCTCCCTGTCGGGCACCAACTCCATGTTTTCTATTCACTCATCAGCCTAAGTATCACCTTTTCCCAGTTATTTTCAGTTCCAATGAAGGGTCACTGGGCTTGAAACATTAAATCTATGTTTCTCTCTAAAGATACTGCCAAGCCTGCTCAGTTTCTCCAACACTTACTGTTTTTGTTTAAGGTGTCTAAAGAAGCGTTACACTTGAAACATTGACCTCCACCTACTGATGCTGCCTGGCTTGCTATGTTCTTCCAGCCTCCTGCTCGTCTACCTTTGTTTAAGGTGGTGGCAATATTCTATATTAGTTGTAATCTTGGTGATATTCTTGTATCACTTGATGAAGGTTTTACCTTATATGAACATTTCAGGTGTTAATTCTCACCTTACTTCCATCAGTCTTGGATGCTCCTCCCACCATACCCGCTGATGTTGATTAATCAAAGTATGTTCTTTGTTTAATTTTCCTGCTTGCAAGATTTTCTGAATCTATACATAAAATAAAAGGGATAAAATAGCATGAATCCACATTGTTCAATCAATAAATTGCGCAAGGAAATGGAGTACTGAGTCATGGAAATTGAGAGTTACTGATCAATGCTAAATCATCTGACCTCAAACAACAGTAAGAACACTACAATTGGCAAGGGATGAGGGGAGAAAATTCAGCCAAGTTTTTGTCTTTAGCCATCCATTCATGAAACTTTTAATTGTCTGTGGGCTAAGTTGAAGCCAACATCATGAATGGCTATGATACGTCAACATTGTGGAATGAATTACCAAACTTTTCTCATGAACAACTCAAGCATGAAGGATAAAACAACTGAGGACTATACAGCATTAGCTGTATAGGAAAAATCTTCGCATGATACAAAGAGAAGAAAAAATTAAAATTGTGAACCTTTGCATTTCATTCTTCCCCATCTTTGTTACCTACTTCAGCCTTGGAAACTTTTACTTCAATTTCATTTTCAACCAATTTCCTTCACCTCTGCCATTGGTGGGTATAACTTTGGCTGGACTGTCTGGTCCTTAGCTGTGAAATTTCTTCCTAAATACACTCACTTATACTTCCAGGTGCTCCTTAGAACAAAGAACATAGAACAATACAGCGCAGAACAGGCCCTCCAGCCCTCGATGTCATGCCAACCTGTGAACTAATCTAAGCCCATCCTCCTAAACTAGCCCATCAGCATCCATGTGCTTATCCAAGGATTGTCTAAATCTCCCTAAAGTGGCTGAGTTAACTACATTAGCAGGCAGGGCATTCCATGCCTTACCACTCTGAGTAAAGAACCTCGCTCTGATATCTGTCTTAAAATCTATCACCCATCAATTTGTAGCTTTGTCCCCTCGTACAAGCTGACGTCATCATCCTAGGGAAAAGACTTTCACTGTCTACCCTATCTAATCCTCTGATCATCTTGTATGTCTCTATCAAATCCCCTCTTAGCCTTCTTCTTTCCAATGAGAACAGTCCCAAATCTCTCAGTCTTTCCTCATGAGATCTTCCGTCCAGACCAGGCAACATCCTGGTAAATCTCCTCTGCACCTCTTCCAATGCTTCCACATCTTGTAATGGGGTGACCAAAACTATACACAATATTCCAAGTGCAACCGCACCAGTGTTTTGTATAGTTGCAGCATGATATTACGGCTCCAGAACTCAATCCCTCTACTAATAAAACCTAACATACCGTAAGCCTTCTTAACAACACTATCAACCTGGGTGGCAACTTTCAGGGATCTATGTACATGGACTCCAAGATCCCTCTGCACATCCACACTACCAAGAATCTTTCCATTGACCCAGTATTCTACCTTCCGGTTATTCTTTCCAAAGTGAATCACCTCACATTTATCTGCATTGAACTCCATTTGCCACCTCTCAGCCCAATTCTGCAGTTTATCCAAGTCCCCCTGCAACCTGCAACATTTTTCCACACTGTCCACTACTCCACCAACTTTAGTGTCCTTAAAACCTATTTCTTTATCCAAGCTTATCACCTGTCCTAATAGCAAAAGTTGCACAAAAATTGGTATGTTAAAGATACCATATAAATGTAGACTTTTGTAAAATATGGTCTGAATTCAACATTTACAAAATCAAAGCTTGCAAGCTCAAGTGGGGACTATAAACACAATTGTTTACAAGTAGTAAATGAATTTGAGCAGAGATAGCACTTGTTGAGATCTGACGTAAATAGAAATTTGTCTGGGAATTTAATCTGTTCCATCCATAAGTAGGCCATTATGTTTATTATGTCTGCCTTCTATTATCACCTCTGTCTGCTTAACCATACCATTATCTACTCCTAAGAAAATATGAGGTGCATACAGGGTAACTCTTATGTTATCTTTGTCCTCCCTATCTTTTACTTATCCCTCCCTCAACTCAACAACACAAATGAAATCTAGAACTCAGTGAGATGGAGAAGATCACACTTGTTTTCAACCACTCCATGGCATAGTGCAAAAGTACCCTAGACATTACATTTTCTCATTAATGTAAATTGATTATATTTAACTTGATTTGATTTATTGTCACATGTACCTAGGTACAGCAAAAAATTTTGTTTTGCATGCAGTACAGGCAGATCATACCATACAAAATGCACAACAGTAATAGAACAGAGCGAGGAATGCAATATAGAGAAGTGTACAAAGAGCAAGGTCAACATTAAATTTGAAATTTGAGAAGTCTAGTAATAGTAAGGAAGAAGCTGTTCTTGAATCTGTTGGTACGTGTGTTAAGCTATCATGTTTTCTGCCTGATGAAAGAGGTTAGAAGAGATTGTAACTGGGATGGGAGGGGGTCTTTGATTATATTAATTGCCTTTCCAAGGCAGTTGTAAGTATAGAGGGAGTCAATGGATAGAAGGTTGGCTCGCATGATGGACTGGGCTGTGTTAATGACTCGCTGCAGTTTCATATGGTCCTGGGCAGAGCAGTTGCCATAGCAAGCTGTGATGCATCGGATGGAATGCTTTCTGTGGTGCATCTATAAAATGAAAATTGGTAAGTCTCTATAAAGATTTCCTTCACATCCTGAGGAAATAGAGATGTTGTTGCACTCTCTTGACCATTGCATCAATGAGGGTGGACCAACACAGATTGTTGGCAATCATCACCCCAGGAACTTGACTCTCTTGACGATCTCCACCTCAGCTCCTCTGATGTAGATAGGTGTTCTAAAGTCAATGACCAGCTCTTTGATTTTGCTGATGTTGAGAAGATTGGTAACTTTACACCATGCCACCAGGCTCTCTATCTTTTTCCTGTATTCTGCCTCATCATTGTTTGAGATCCAGCCTATAATGATGGTGATGTCAGTAAAATTGTAGATGAATTTACAACAAAATTTGGCCACACAGTCATGAGTATCCAAGGCATATAGCAAGAAGCTGAGTACGCAACCCTGTGAGATGCCAGTGTTGAGGATTGTTGTGGAGGAAGTGCTCTTGCCTATTCTCACTGATTGCAGTTTATGGGTCAGGAAACCAAGGATCCTGTTGCAGAGGGCAGAGCAGACACCTGGGTCTCAGACTCTGGGGATTAGTTTAGTTGAAATTATAATGTTGAAGGCGGAGCTGTAATCAATGAGTAGGAGCCTGACGTAGGTGTCCTTGTTATCCAGATAATCCAGGGATGAATGTAAAGCCAGGGAGATAGTGTCTGCCGTGGACCTGTTGTAGCTATGGCGAATTGCAAGGGATCGAGGCAGGTAGGCTAGAATTGATATGATATTAACCTACTTGTCCAAAGTATTAATTTTTGAAAATTCCAAGTCAAATGTTGGAATGCCTATATAATTTAATACCAATGTGTTGGTGGATTTTACTTAAAGAATTAATTAATTCTGCTGAAGAGATTTAAAGGCCACACACAATATTGATATTGGCATAGGCCACTGCATTTTACATAGATATAACGTTAATATTAAACCATGTGTGGAAGATTCTAGTAATTCCTGAACATCGCTACTCCACATTGTGTGAGACAATATGTCCATAACAATAGACTAGTTCTGCAAAACTGAATGGTGTAGCTACTGTACATTAAACATTTGTGGTATTGTAAACCAACCAAAGAATCGATTTCCTGTTATAAAGGCTTATAAAAGCATTTGCTTGCATTGCTGTGCATGTTTGCAATAGAAAAGGCATGAAAATGATTCTACTACCACAGCTTTAAAAATATTCATTTTGAATCAATGATTAGAAGGTGCATAAATAAACAGTTGTTTGACATGCCATTGGACTTTTCCTCCAACCTTCTTAGTTAATATCTGGTTCAGATGTGGGCTTGGTTGGATAACTGGGAAGACAAACCTAACTCTAGCCACAAAATAATAAAGTGTATTTTTCAATTAGTGTTTCAGTACCATTACATGGCTATTAGAAGATTATTCCTTTAAACCAATTACTTTTGAAGAATTGTTACATTAAATTGAATCGCCCCATGGAGCATAAAACTTATATTTTAAAAGCTTATGCCTGAAGTTTGGCACCTTAGGCGGAATAATTTATATACTACTGCAATACGTGTTCAATTCCAAAACAGTCATTTCAAAAATGACCCACTCAAATCAGTTTTGTCAGATTTTAAATTACTTGTCATGTTAGGCTAACATCCAAAATGGATGATGGGACAAGACCAATGGAAACATTTAACTTTAAGTATTAGAAATTCTTAAAAGAAAATTGAGCAGGTGAGATGTGGCAAAGTCATTATAAAGGAAGTAAAAATATCTTAAAACACTAAATAAAATGAAAACGGCAAGTGCAGAATTCAAATCACTCACGGTGATGGGCATACTTTAATGTTCCTTTCATGTAGAGTAAGTATTTAAGCAGGGTCAAAAAATAATATGTTGAAGCTGAGAGATATGAAGACGACAGCAAAAGGGCAGAAGGACAGGTCAGGGTCTTTTGCCCAAATAGTTAGTTAATAAACAAATGCACAGAGCATTATTATGATCCTGTTGAGACATAATTCTTCAGACATATGAATTACTCAATGTCCTGACAAAGAATAGCACAAGGTTTGTTTTGACCAAGATGGGAGAAATGCACTGTCTTTCTCTAGTTACATTATTTCATGAGCAACAACATAAATTCAATTGTTTACCTTGCTCCCAAACATACAGATTAATGGCTCGAGTATGTAATTCACTCCCCTTGAGCCTGTTCCACCTTGCAATAACTGATTTGATTAGAAACTTAAATCCAAATGCTCACATAACTATTGATCAGCTTTCACTTCCTTGCATAACATGCATCTATCTACCATTGCCTTAAAAATATTCAATGACTCTGGTTTCACGACTTTGACAGGAAATCTAAAGATGCACAATCCTCTCAAAAAAAAACTCACCTTATCTCTATTTAAATGGGTCACCACAAATTTTTTTAAATAGTGCTAGTTCTATGTTCTCTTATAAGAGGACCTTTCCCACCCCTGGTTGTAATCTCTTCCAACCTTTCCATGAGGCAGAAGACATAAAAGTTTAAACACGTACCAAAAGGTTCAAGAACTGCTTTTTCCCTGATGTTATTAGACTTCTGATTGGACCTCCCAAATTTCAAATCTAATCTTGTAACTGGTGATATGAACTGCTGATATGAACAATAATATTATGATATGATATATTAATTTTATTTTAGTTTTACAGCAAATATTGAATTGTTTTTTTCCCCTTTAAAGAGGAGATACTTGTTTTAAACTAATTTTGAGTCAGTCATCCAACGTTGGCTGCTCAAAGACAAGAATGCAACTGGCACAGGAAAGATAATTTCATTGATAACAAAATACTATTTGAATAATAGTAAGAGAAGAAAATGCAAGGAAAAGAATGGGGCCTTTACAATCTCTTACAATTAGAAAAAGGTATAAGGAATGGAATGCAATCAACAGAAACTATCAGAATTGATAAATGAAGACAGCACTGAAAACTGCAATGGAACTTATAGGTTACCAATAGCAGTGACCAAGTGGTAGAATATATTATTTCATAGTGTGGAGAGGCTTTTAGCAAAAGCAGAAATATTTAGATTGAGAGGTGCAGAGTGGCTGAGCATTTCACAGAAATTTTAGCTAATTAGAGAGAGCTAATGTAAATATATTGAATGCAGCTCATGTTTCATCTTAACAGAGATTCTTAAGGAAATAACTAGTTGTAGAAATGGGAATGGTAATGGAATGGTGGAAAAATACCATATGAAATTTACTAGAAAGAAATTCAAATTGACTCATTTTCATATGAAGAACAAGGGAAAGCAGTATAAAACAAAGAACACAATATTAAAAATTGTACAGTAGCAGAGAGACTCTGAAATCCTTGATGGTGGCACTGCATATTGGGAAAGCAGTTAATAAGGCATACCTGAATCTTGCGTACAGAAACAAATTATGGTGAAGCTTTATAAGTCACTGATCGGAGTTTAAAAAGATAATTGTCTCCAATTTTGGACATTTTACTGTACAAAAGAATGAAGGCATTGGAGAGGGTGCAGAAGAAATTTACAGGAATGGTTCTGATGACAATCGATATCAGTTACATGGATAGAGTGGGAAAGTGAACTATCCATTTGAAAAGAGAAGGTTGAGGGAAGTACTTTATACAGATGGTAAAAGGTATGGCAGGTTGGAACAAAGTAGGTAGAGAGAAACTGTTCACATTTGTGGAGAGGTCAAGAACCAAAGGACTCTATTTTAAGATAATTGGCAATAGAAACAGAGGTGACATGAGGAAAAATTACTTTACACAGCAAAACGTTAGTCTGTGGTGGAGGTAGAATTACTCATGTACTTCAAAATGGAATTAGATAATCATTTGCAAACAAAAAAATTGCAGATCTATGGTGAAAAGTCTGGGAAGTTGGACTAGCTGTGCAGCTGTTACAGAGACATGGCACAAACATGATGAGTTTCCTTCCATGCTGGAACTGTTCTATGATGTTGTATGGCTTACATGGACTTCTCTTTGGCAATCAATAAATTCCACATGACAGTGCCAACTAAAATTTATAAAATTGAAGGCAAATTATTGACCTGATTAGGAGAAATTAAGTGAGCCAAAAGACAACATTTGCTGCATGTGTGCTACAAATTACACTAGAAACCGATTTAATATTATGAGTGATGCATTTAAATACTTTTTCTGGTAGAACAGAACTTTAAAATTGCTAAAACAGGACAAGGAATCAAATCCATATTGCACTCATCAGAACGTGAGGACGCAAAAACTTGAAAAAAGTAGACACTAATTGATGCAGAATGAGGGGAGAGTGCTGACTACTTGGGCCATCACTAGCATGGAGATGCAGTTAATTGTCAATCTTAGTTCTCAGATCAAGTAGTGAGACTTGAAATAGACAGGGTGTTATCATGGGAATGTAGCATGAATTGGCTTCATGAACCCTTCTTTTCCATACGAAAAAGGTGCAATGGATGTGCGTATTTATTCTGCCTTTTTATTATTGTATGTAAATTTAACTCACCCAAATGTATCACATTTTGAACTTGATTAATAATTATAAATTGGTTTCTGGTTTCTTAGCACAGCCCAGATTATTTATCAATGATTTTCAATGGCAGAAAAGCTGAAGAAAATTTTAACCATTTGGCCAAGCCAATGGGGGAGCTTTAAAAGGGAGACAGGTGTTATTGAAGATTAGAGATAATGACTAGTTTGTTCATTTGAATTCAGTTATTCAGATGAAAATATTTGTCATTGGTCCTGTAATATTCTACATTTCCAAGAAAATTAGAACTCATGAGTGGAATAATTAGTTTATCTGGTTACATACCACACTCGCCTGGATTGCCTTACAATTTCAGGCATGAATTTCTCAATTCTTTTTAAAATTGACCACAATATGTTTTTAAATATAATTGCATTCCCCAAGATGGGATTTACTAGATACATTAGAGGGTGATGCATGAGGTTCCACTGTCTAATGGACTGAGAATGATGGTCTTTTCTACCTTGTGTGTGCAAGAAAATGGTAAGGAAGAAAGGAAAGAGAAAAACAGTGAATAGAATAAACTCTCTAAAGTCACAAACAAATAGAAATTGCTCCAGAAACTTAGCAAGTCTGGCAACATCTGTGTAGAGAAAACAGAGTCAACATTTTGGAACCAGTGATCAGTCTTCAGAACTTTTAAATTTAAAATTGTCTCTATGTTGCATAAAGTTGAGTTTCTAATCTTCAAGTAACTATATTCTTATGGCTATCTCAAAGTCACAAGAGATGAACAAGAAAACCCAGTTAGCAAGTTTCTATCAGTCCAAAGATTAAATATAAATGAACCAACATTTCCATATCTGGTATGCAGACCTGTTTGAGTTACTGTTCTAAAATACTGCATTCTTTTGATTTAATTTCTTATTGTCACATGTACCTAGGTATAGCAAAGCTTTGCTTTGCCTGCAGTCCATACAAAGTGCATTATGGTTATAGAACAGAGCAATGAATATAATGTTAAGGCTGCAGAGAAGGTGCTCAGGGAGTGAGATCAACATTAAATTTAAAACTTGAGAGGTCCGTTCAGAGGTCTAATAACCGTGGGGAAGAAGCTGTTCTGGAATCTTCGCATGTGTATACAGACTTTAATATCATCTGCCCAGAAGAGGTTGAAAAATGTACAACCCAGTTGGAGGAGTCTTTGATTATGTTGCTAGGTTTCCCGGGGCAGCAGGAAATACAGAGTCAATGGATAGAAGGCTGGTTTATGAGACAGACTGGGCTGTGTACATGACTCTCTGTAGTTTCTTATGGTTTTGGGGAGAGCAGTGCCAAACTATGGTATGATGAATCCAGATAGAATGTTTTCCACTGTATATCTATAAAAAAATAGTAAGATTCATACAAGGTTTTCAAATTGTTAGGGCAAGTTGGCAACCTGCTTTCTGGAGGTCAATATGGAGAGATATGCAGAAATAATCTTCCGAGATATGTCTCAACACAATTCTTCCATGAACTAGACCAAATTGAGAACGGTCCACTAAAGGATGATGAAGGAAGGCTGTGTGCCGAACCTGAGAGAATGTGTGAGATTCTGAATGATTACTTTGCATCAGTGATCACTGAGGAGAGGAACATGATGAATCTTGAGATTAGAGATAGAAGTTTAATTAGTCTGGATCACGTTGGCATAAGTAGGGAAGATGTGTTATGTATGTTGGAGGTTATTAAGGTGGACAAATCCCCAGGACCGGATGGGATCTATCCCAGGTAGCTGAGGGAGGCGAGGGAGGAAATAACTGGGGCCCTGACAGATATCTTTGTGGCATCCTTAAATACAGGTGAGGTGCTGGAGGACTGGAAGGTTGCTCATGTAATCCCCCTGTACAAGAAGGGTAGTAGGGATATTCCGGGTAACTACAGACCAGTGAGCCTGACGTCAGTGGTAGGGAAGTTGCTGGAGAGGGTACTGAGAGATAGGGTCCATTTATATTTAGAAAAGAATGAAGTTATCAGTGATAGGCAACATGGTTTTGTGCAGGGGAAATCGTGCCTTACCAACTTAATAGAGTTCTTCGATGAAGTGACCAAGTTGTTAGACGAAGTAAAGGCTGTTGATGTCATATACATGGCCTTTAGAAAGGCGTTTGATAAGATTCCCCATTGTAGACTAAGGGAGAAAGTGAAGTCACATGATGTGCAGGGTGTTCTAGCTAGGTGATAAAGAACTGGCTGAGCAACAGGAGACAGAGCGTAGTGGTTGAAGGGAGTTTCACGAAATGGAGAAAGGTGACCAGTGGTGTTACATAGGGGTCAGTATTGGAGCACTGTTGTTTGTAATATACATGAACGATCTAGAAGAGGGCACTGTTGGTATGATCAGCAAGTTTGCAGATGACACAAAGATTGGTGGAGTAGCAGAAAGCGTAAGGGACTGTCAGAGAATACAGGAGGATATAGATAAACTGGAGAGTTGGGCAGAAAAGTGGCAGATGGCTTTCAATCCAGACAAATGTGAGGTGATGCATTTAGGCAAGTCTAATTCTAAAGCAAATTATATAATGAATGGAAGAGCCTTGGGAAAAGTTGATGGGCAGAGAGATCTGGGAGTGCAGGTCCATTATACCCTGAAGGTTACTGCACATGTGGATAGAGTTTGCTTGCCTTCATTGGAGTATAAGAGCTGGCAAGTTATGTTGAAATTATACAAAACATTGGTTCGCTGCATTTAGAATACTGTGCACAGTTCTGGTCGTCACATTACCAAAAGGATGTGGACGCTTTGGAGAGGGTGCAGAGAACGTTTATGAGGATGTTGCCTGGTATGAAGGTGCTAGCTATGAAGAGAGGTTGAGTAGGTAAGGTTTATTTATACTAGAAAAAAAGATTGAGGGGGGACCTTATTGAGGTTTACAGAATCATGAAGGGTGTAGACAGGGTGGATACAGACAAGCTTTTTCCCAGAATGAAGGATTCAATAACGAGAGGTCATGCTTTCAAGGTGAAAGGTGGAGGTTTAAGGGGATACACGTGGCAAGTACTTCACACAGAAGGTGGTGGGCGTCTGGAAACGTAATGCCAGCAGAGGTGGTAGATGCAGGCACGGTAGATTCATTTAAGGTGCGTCTGGATAGATGCATGAGTAGGTGGGGAGCAGAGGGATACAAATGCTTAGGAATTGACCGGCAGGTTTAGACAGTACGTTTGGATCGGCTCAGGCATGGAGGGCGGAAGGGCCTGTTCCTGGGCTGTAAATTTTCTTTTGCTTATTTCTCAAAGAAAACAATGAAACAAAAACAGGAATTACTGGTGAAACTCACCAGGTCCAAGAAGAAAGCAGACTTAACAAGCTATTGAAGAGTTGCCGGACACTAAATGTTATCTCTGCTTTCTTTCCATGGATACTACCAGTCCTGCTGAGTTTTACCAGCAATTTCTGTTTTGTTTCAGATTTCCAGCATCCACAGTTCTTAATTTCATATTAGCAACAAAAAGCTTTTCTATTCACTCAGGATATGATTTTTGCTGGCAGGTCAGCATCTGTTGCACACTCTTAATTTCCCTTGAACTGAAAAACTTGCTAAGGCATTTCAGAGGGGAGTTTATGGTCAATCACAATGCTGTTGATAAGGCAGACTAAGTTAGGATGGCAGATTTCATTCCCTAGAGGATGCCAGTGAACAAGTTGGGTTTTTACTGCAATCAATTGTAATTTCAGGGTTACAATTACTAGCTTTTCATTCCAGACATTTTCATCTATTGAACTTTAATTCTATCAGATGCCATGGTGGAATTTGGACCTGAACCCCAGAGCATAAGTCTAGGTGTCTGGATTACAAGTTCTGTGACATTATCATTATGTTATATTCTCTTTTGTTGATATATTTTTATTTACCATTGACTATTATTAGTTATGGTATTGCATTCTGTTCTTACCTTTGCATAAATTTGATTTACCTTAAGATCAGTGTGAAGACATGCCACCCTTTTGGCTTCAGCAAGAGCCTTAAGTTGTTCATAGTCAACTGGCTTATACTTTTGACTTCCAAGGCCATATTTCATTCTTATAACCAGTTTCTCTAATAGAAAATGATTAAAGCATTAGAAATTTCATTGCAGTGTCACGATTATTTGTGCCTGGAAAGGTGAAATATAAGAGCACATAAAAATATTGGTTTTGAGTTTGACATCTTAATTCTTCCACAATATTCCAGATTCGATCTAACCAGGGTTTTGTAAAACTGAAGCCTAATCTCTTTTCTTATGAATCAATTCCCTTCACAATAAATTTTAACATTCTATTAGCTTTCCTAATTACTTGCTAGGCCTACACATTATCCTTTTGCAGATCATGCACTTATATTATTTACCTTATGTTGCCTCTGGTTCACTTGGCAATTACTTTCAATAGGTATTCTCTAGTTCTTCACTCTTAGGAATAGAAATGGTTTCACCATATCTAATCTGTCCAGACCCCACATCATTTCGAACATTTCTATCAAATATCCTCTCAATCTTTTTTCTCTTAGAACAGTTCCATCTTTGCTAATTGCTCCATTTAACTGAAGTCTCATTCTCAGAATCATTCTCATCATTGTTTTCTGTGACATCTCGATAGCTTTCACATGTTTCCTGAAGTGCTGTGCTCAAAGTTGAACACATATGAATAGGAAGGGTTCAGAGGGATCTGGACCAAATCCTGGCAAATGGGACGAGGACAGAATGGGATGTCTGATTGGCATGGATGAGTTGGACTGAAAGATCGTAAAACTCTATGACTCTATTATCACAATACTCCAGTTGATGTTGAATCTCTCTTTTATAAAAGTTCATTAGTACTTCTTTGCTTTTGTACCCTATGTTTCTACATATAAAACCTAGGAATTCATGTGCTTTTCTAAGTACTATCTCAACCTGCTGTGCCATTTTCAACAATTCATCAATATTTTGGTCCCTCTACTCCTCCACTCCCTTTGAAATTGTATCCTTTGTATTGCCTATTCTGACTCTTCATACAAACATGTGTTACTTTCCACTCCCCTGCACCCATTCCATCAGTGATGTCTTCTTAAAATCTGTCAATATCCTACAGTACACAATATTTCTAAGTTTTGTTATGTACAAAGTTTGAACATGTGCCCAAGTCTAGAACATTAAGAATAAAATAAAATGTTGTTTTAAAATCAAAATTCATAAATCAGAAATGGTGTGGTTCTAATCCTGATCACTGGGGAGTCCCATTATATTCCTTCCTACATTTTGAAAAACAAACACTACGTTCTGTCTCCGGTCACTCAAACAACCTCGTATCCATGCTGCTGCTGTCTCTTTTACTCAATGAGCTCGACTCTGTTGACAAGCTTGTTACATGGTACATTACCAAATACCTTTTAGAAATCCATGTACAGCACCTCAACAACATCGCCTTCATCAAATCTTTGTGCTATCTCTTCAAAAGAAGTGTCTCAAATTAAACACTTACATTCTTCCTGGGATGAGGGAATTATTTTATGAGAAAAGACTAGACAGATTGAGTGTATATTAACTGGAGTTTAGAAGAATAGGAGGTAATCTTAATGAAACAAATGATGCTGAGAGAACTTGACAGGATGAATGCCAACAATCTTGTTATGTGAGATACTAAACTTTAAAATAAGGTGTCTTCCTTTTAAGATGGCGATGAGGATGAGATTTTTCTCTGAGGGTTATTCATATCTGTAACTGTCTTTATATTTTTAAAGCTGAGTTAGATTATTGACTAATAAAGGGAGTGAAAAAGTATAGAGGCTAGATATGGAAGTACAATAGATGCCACAACCAAATTAGACATGATCTTATCAAGTGGTGGAATAGGCTCAAGACTCTGAATGGCCTACTCCTGTTCTTAAATTGTAAGTTCATATGATTTCTTGGTTAACCCACGCTTGTCCAAGTGATTTAATTTCTCCTAAATTCTCATTTCAAAAAGCTTTGCCACCAAATAAGATTAATATTGACCAGCCTGTAGTTGGTGGGTTGATTCTTATTTTTTTTGAACAACAATCTGCAATTCTGTTCTATTCAAGCACCACCCTAAGTGGTGGTGGATTGGAAGAGTACAGCCATTACTTCACAATTTCTAACTTTATTTCCCTGTATCTTTGTTGCACTTAATCTGATCCTGATGACTTAACAATTTTAACACAGGCAGTCTGTCTCAGTGTCTTTATCTAACCAATTTTTACCCAATCTAGTATTTCAACTATCTTCTCATCCATTATGGCTTTGGCAGCAGCAGCTTCCTCAATAAAGACAGATGCAAACTGCTCATTTAGTACCTTTGACATGCCCTCTGTCTCCCTGCCTAGGTCCCCTTTATGATCCAAAATCACCTTTGATATTTCTTTTTCAACACCTTTACTTTGTCGATTCATATGGATTATTTTAATTGCTTGTTGCTCCACTTTTGACAGAATATGCAGTTCCACCTCACTGATGCAAAAGTATTTAACTGGAGGACATCCTCTTTTATTGACATAATGATTTTTAATTCCATTGGAATTATATTAATTATGAAAATTCACAAAATATATAAAATCCTCATGTCAAAATGGATTTTTTAAAAAAATACTGTCTAAAATACAGTTAGAAGTCAGACTCAAAACACCTTGAAATGTTGACAATGACATTACACACACAATATTGAATTTAGCATGTTTTGATTCATAATTCTATCATTATTACTGATTCTTCAGTTAACATAACAAATAGTATAGAAAATGAAGGATAAGAAAAATAATCCAGTGATTACTTTTACAAACAACAACTCAACAGTACTTTCAATAAACATTTGGTCTCAACAATACATTGTGATAACGTACCATCAAATTAATGAACTGTACTCCACCAAAATGGGGTTTAAATTATTTGTGTATTTCCTGAATCTAATTTTATCCTCACTATCTCCGTTTTGTATTTAGAGTCATAGAGATATACAGCATGGAAACAGGCTCTTTAATCCAACTCATGCATGCCGACGATATCCTAATTTAATCTAGCCCCGCTTGCCAACATTTGACTCATATCCCTCCAAACCCTTACAATTCATTTACCCAACCAGATGCCTTTAAATGCTGTAATTGTACCAGCCTCTACTACTTCCTCTGGCAGCTCATTCCATACACACATCGCCCTCTGCATGAAAAAGTTGCCCCTTAGCTCCCTTTTATATTTTACCCTGAACCTATGCCCTCTAGTTCTGGACTCCCCCACCTTGGGGAAAAGACCTTGCCTGTTTATCCTATCCATGCCCCTTTTGATTTTATAAACCTCTATGAGTTCATCCCTCAGCTTCTGACGCTCCAGGGAAAACAGCCCCAGCCTGTTCAGCCTCTATCGCTCAAATCCTACAAATCTGGCATCATCCTTGTAATCTTTTCTGAACCTTGTCAAGTTTCACAACATCCTTACAAAAGGAAAAAGATCAGAACTGCATGCAATATTCCAAAAGTGGCCTAACCAATATACTCTACAGCCGCAACATGACCTCCCAACTCCTGTACTCAATGCTCTGACCAATAAAGAAAAGCATACCAAACACCTTCTTCACTATCCTATCTACCTGTAACTCTACTTTCAAGGAACTATGTGAGCATAAGAGGTATAGTTAGTAAGTTTGCAGATGACACCAAAATTGGAGGTGTAGTGGACAGCGAAGAAGATTACTTCAGATTACAACAAGATCTTAACCAGATTGGCCAATGGGCTGAGAAGTGGCAGATGGAGTTTAATTCAGATAAATGCAAAGTGCTGCATTTTGGGAAAGTAAATCTTAGCAGGACTTATACACTTAAAGGTAAGGTCCTAGGGAGTGTTACTGAACAAAGAGTCCTTGGAGTGCAGGTTCAGGGTTCCTTGAAGTGGAATTGCAGGTAGATAGGATAGTGAAGAAGGCGTTTGGTATGCTTTCCTTTATTGGTCAGAGTATTGAGTACAGGAGTTGGGAGATCATGTTGGGGCTATACAGGACATTGGTTAGACCACTGTTGGAATATTGCGTGCAATTCTGGTCTCCTTCCTATCAGAAAGATGTTGTGAAACTTGAAAGGGTTCAGAAAAGATTTACAAGAATGTTGCCAGGGTTGGAGGATTTGAGCTATAGGGAGAGGCTGAACAGGCTGGGGCTGTTTTCCCTGGAGCATCGGAGGCTGAGGGGTTACATTATAGAGGTTTATAAAATTACGAGGGGCATGGATAGGGTAAATAGGCAAAGTCCTTTCCCTGGGGTCGGGGAGTCCAAAACTAGAGGGCATAGGTTTAGGTTGAGAGGGGAAAGATATAAAAGAGACCTACGGGGCAACTTTTTCCACACAGAGGGTGGTACATGTATGGAATAAGGAAGTGGTGGAGGCTGGTACAATTGCAACATTTAAGAGGCATTTGGATGGGTATATGAATAAGAAGAGTTTGGAGGGATATGGGCCGGGTGCTGGCAGGTGGGACTAGATTGGGTTGAGATATCTGGTCGGCATGGACAGGTTGGACTGAAGGGTCTGTTTCCATGCTGTACATCTCTATGACCCTAATAGAAGCAGTCTGAATGGGTGGGGTCAAGCTCCCTTAGAACCAGGATTTTTAGTCTAGCTTTTAGTTACTACTGGGTTTGTGGAAGTCGCTACATCTCCCTCACTCTCTCTTTGCTGCAGCTAAAAGCTTGGGTTCTCTTCATGCTGCTAGAACTGATTGTGAGACAGCCTTTTTTACTGAATTTGTCTTTGTCAGGGGCATGTTTATGGTATATTACTATCTTGGAACAGTTGCTCTTTAATAGTTAAATAACCTATCATTCTGTTAAGTTTTCCAATAGGGTTAAGTGATTCCAATCCTTTCTTTTGTTTGTATTTTAGTTACAGTGTATGAATAAACAGTGTTTTGTTTCATGTCCAACAGTTTGGCCAATTGAATTGCATCTAGAACGCAACACACTGCACTTGTATGTTAACTAAGAAAAAGGGTCTAGACTATATCTTTGACATGATTTGAGGGGGTTTGGTCTGATCTATAATAGACTTTAACATGAGTGTAAAATTGTCTTGTACTTAACTGCTCTGGATTTTAATAGTGTAATTGCCGCTGATCATTTGCATGTTCACTAATATTGTGTCTCCATTCTTAATCAAAATTATGGCTTCATCATGCCAGTGTTAAATTTTATACTATATTTTTAACAGGTTGGCTTATAACATTCAGGCAATTAAACATGTATAATTTGAATAAATCTAAATTGAAGAAAACTTAAAACTATTTCCAAAATATACTTAGAGAATAAGGATTTGAAAATTGTTTTGCTAGTTTATTTTCTAATCTGTACTTATTTTCTCCCAATAATGATTCCTGTCAAATTTATTGGGTTCCTTGCCACGTCATTTTTTTCTTCAGAGAGACCAGACAGCAATGGTGATAAATTATTTAAATATATGATATGTTGAGGATCAGCTAGCTCTGAACAAAGTAAACACTGGGTGTGTATCCCTCAGAAGATCACTGCCCATACCAGCCCAGACATCAGTCAGAATTGGGAAAGCTGGAAGATTTTTTCCTTTCTGAAAATGTTACCTTTGAGCCACGATAGATGACCTAATGCACTAATGAGGAAATCAAACCTGGATTGAATGGGTTACAAAACTGAGTAACTAGATGAGTTACTATTAAAGAATATTCATAAATACCTGCATCATCTGCTCTGTGATTTGTGATGAACATTCGAAGATCCCTTCCACTCATTGCTCCTGAAGAAAAAAAAAGTTTATCCCAGTTTTATACATTGAATTTTTAAAAATTCAGAGAATTGTAAAGACTACTTATTTTAGATTGTAGACTAAAATGTTGGAAAGGATATTGCTTTAAACCAAGCAATGTGTGGAAGAAGATGTTACAATTTTAACAAGTTACTAGAACTCATTATAAGTTGGATGTCCAATGTTGCCTTATTCAAATAGTTGGGGGAGAATTCCAGAAGCATTGACTCCAGGTGTGCATTCAGGCAGTAATGCCTAAGGAATGTCCTTTGCTTGATTTTTCAACTGAACAGCTGTTGTGTGGGGCTCAGCATAGCAAAAGCCACTTGATTAGCTCCTGGGAAAGTGGCTACAGTCCTGGATGTGAATAATAGAACAGAAACACCTAACTTGTTAAAATCAAAAGCACCTCAATCTCAAGTAACACAAAAAGCTCCAAGGAACTATTCTCGCTATTTTCCTGCAAGTTGCTGACTTTGCAAACTGCCTGTTGAAAGGAGAAAGGGGGGCAGAGGTTGAGGAAACTACCTTCAGAGACACTAAAATGAGCAAATTCTCAACCAGTGAATAAAAGACAACATCAATGTGCAAACAAAGTCATATGATCAGCAGGAAATGAAAGAAAGTGGCAGAAACCAAAAAGAAACAACTCTAACTCCTGCAGCCCAGATTGATGTTCTTAAATTGTTTCTCTTTTTCTTTTCCTACTCCTAATATTCTTGTCATGTCTCTTATGTTCGTATTATGTGTATAGGAATTCTTTTTAAAAAGGGGTAGAGTTTAAGTTATAAATTTAGCAATTCACAGTTCTTTCTTGCCATTGATTGAACTCAATTTGATTATAACAATTAGTGATTTTCTTATGAATGATAAAAGCCAGCTGTGCATATTCTTATAACCTGAATTACATAGGTACAATTGGAAAATTCAAAGTTTTAAACAAATTTCCACATTTGTGACAACTCTAGAAACAGTGGATTTTGATTTCCAGTGCATTACTCCTGAGTCGCAACAAAATTCAACTATAGTTCTATGAAATATTAATTTATATACAATTGAAGCAACAAATTATTTAAGATTTAGAGTTACAATTCAAAATGGAATACATTGTCATTGAGATTTTAAGTTATTCAGCATTTTCTGGGTTTTTTTGTTTCATTTAACACAATCATCTTTATTGATTCCCTATCTTCAATGGTGTGAGTCAAAGAGTGTGGTGCTGGAAATGCACAGCTGGTCATGCAGCATCTGAGGAGGAGAGTTGACATTTCGAGCATAAGCTCTTCATCAGGAACTTTTATCTTTAATGGTTGTCAATGTAAGTTAAGTATTACAGGCAGAGTTTACAGGGAAATGAATGGAAAGAAGTGTGGTAGAATAGGTCCATCTCAACATCAGGAATAACATTCTGTATCCTTTAATTAAGTTCCAGTCAAGGCAAAATTCTCACGAGACAATTGAAAGTTGCCTATTAAGGGGGATTGTTGCTCACTAATGACTTTATTAACTGCACATTTTGTTCAATTAATAGGCAACTTTCCATCATTCCAACTGCCATTAATTCTTGTCATGGAAGCCACAGAAAGGATTTGGCAACTTCAGTTCACTGCTTGCTCTGGAGGACTTCCATGTTAAACAGCAAGCACCAACATCAGGTATCCACTTCACACTTTATTCCAGTCTTGGGCGACTGTCTGTGTGGAGTTGCACATTCTCCCCTTATCTGTGTGGGTTTCCCAGGATGCTCAAGTTTCCTCCCACAATCCAAAGATGTGCAGGTTTGGTGAATTGGCCATGCTAAATTGCCCATTGTGTTCAGTATGTGTACATTAGATGCATTCATCAGGGGTAAATGTAGAGGAATAGGGTAGGAGAATGGGTCTGGGTGGGTTACTCTTCGGAGGGTCAGTGTGGACTTGTTGGGCCAATTAGCCAGTTTCCACACTGTAGAGATTCTATGATCTCAGGGTACGCTACATGGGTACATGCATCCTATATATTACCCCAGACATTGGTATCTAGCATATGTCAGCCTCTAAAAACCCTAATGACAGATTTCCAATCCACTTACAGTAAGCTTCTGCACTTCGCTATTGTACTTCAGGGTTCAATGGAAACTATCTTGTAACGGTCCAGCAAGAACAGTTTGTGTTCAAGTTCAGGTACCCAGCCCATTGACTGGACCAGACTTGCTCTTTTCACGTTCACTCACTTTAATCCTATTTGGATGCTCAAAGCATTCATGCTTGCCTTCTCTTTACTTGCATTTATCCATCCTGCCAGAGGTATCAAACTGACATTTCTGCTGTATTGCTATGCCATTTAGCACAGACATGAAACCAAGCAGCTTGTCATGATTGTCAGCGACCTTAGTTAGGTCAAATGAGATAACCTTTGGTCAGGGACTTGGACACGGTCAGCTGCTCAGTGGTCCAAGTCAAGATCATCGTCTCATAAGGAGTTTTCAGCAACATGTCAGGAAGCCTGGCACCCATCTTGACATCTCCTGCCCTATTGTAATCTGTTTTCCTCCTGGAATGACTGAAAAGGGCAGGTACTAAGAAAGATGAAAGTGGGGGGCACAGTGTAAGAGGTGTTCCAGATGTGTGAATAGGCAGCACAGAGGACATGTTAGATTAGTGCTGTTAGGGGATGAGAGTTATAGCAAGTGAGGGTTGATATTGCAAGCAATCATGAGAACAGTACAGCATGAGCCTTGGTTGGAGATGGGAACAGTAGCAGAGACAAAGTGAGTACTAATTTTTGGAGAGAAAATTGTGGTGCTTACACTGATGGAGTGAAAGACATTGACCATTTTCCTACAGTGCTGTGGGTTCCTCCAAAGACTGCACTGGCCAAAATGGCAACCTCGGACCAAGCTGGCATGCTTTGGGGTAATGGCTACATGGTTGATCCTGGCACCATCCTGTTCAATAAGTCATCCACGTCCCCACATGCAAAACAGGTCACTAATTTTTCCTTCTCTACCATGTCTGGAGCTTATGTCGGTAACCATGCATGACAGGTCCAAGCAGACATAGCCTGTCTGGATGCGCAATGGCCTTTCCAAGATGGCGTTAGGGCTGCTGGACCATTTCTCCAAAGTTGAATTGTTGCCGGTACAAGTGGTAAAATAGGGCTAGAATCAGATAACATGGGTGCAATAGGAGCAGAGTAAGTGGTTAGTAAGGTAAGTTTTATAAGATGCGGCAAAGGCCTCATTGGCTAAGTGTCAGTTTCACCGAGTTTTGTGAAGAGTTTCTCTCTGCAAGGCCAAAGGAAAATGAAAATTCAGCCGCTTTAGTACTTTTACTGTTCATATTATCAAACAAAATGATAATAGAATATTTCTTGTAATTTGAAACGTTTTAGTAATAATATTAATATATACAGCTAATTGATAAATCTGCTTTGGCACGAGTTTTCAAAAGACTTTGGAAAAGAATCAGAACAAAATGATTTGGTTTAATGATCTTACCTATTACAATGTTGTGGCTCTAAGCTCTCAGCATACTATATTGGTGTGATTCAGAAACTTTGAAAAAGTTCATTGCCACATACTTTTGTATTGGCATTAGTCTCAGCTACAAGTACCAAGTGGTGATGGCTGGCCACATGATGTTTTTGGTAGAAGATAAGCTTGATCTTGATGAAAAGTAAATAGTTTTATTATTTAAGCTAGCTGAATTATGTCTGGGATATAGGATGTCTCTTATAAGACGTCAGGTTCAACATAAAAGTGCATATTATAGTTAGCTACATTGACTTAGCATTAAAACACACTATGAAAAATTATACAAATACTGGTAATACACTGTTCTTCCAAACAGTCATAGAGATGTACAGTATGGAAACAGGCCCTTCAGTCAAACTCTTCCATGCCAACAGATAACCTAAATTAATCTAACCCCATTTGCCAGCATTTGGCCCATATCCATCTAACCTTTCCTATTCATGTATCCATCCAGATGACTTTTACATGTTGTAATTGTACAGCCACCACCCCATCTGGCAGCTCATTACATACATGCACCACCCTCCGCCTGAAAACAGTCACTCCTTAGGTCCCTTTTAAATCTTTCACATTTTACCTTAAACTTATGTCTTCTACTTTGGACTCCCCTCCACAGGGCAAAAGACCTTGACTCTATCCACGCCCCTTATGATTTTCTAAGATCACCCTGCAGCCTCCAGTACTCCAGGGAAAATAGCCCCAGCCTTTCCCTATATCTCAAACCCACCAATTCTGGCAATATACTTGTAAATCTTTTCTGCACCCTTTCAAGTTTTACAACATCCTTCCTATAGCAGATAGATCAAAATTGAAGCCACTTTTCCGAAAGTGGTCTAATGTTCTTCCTATCTTGACTGGCAAAGCCTAGCTCATGATGTGTTAACCCTTTCAAGTGCTAGCTATCTTATACATGTTATTCAGTGAATACATGAATCTTCTAGCCCAAACATGTCTCAAGTTCAATTCCTGGTCTCTAATGAGATAACAGCTACAAGCTGTTTAACGATAACTTGGATTAATATAGTTCCTTTGATGTAGCAAATGGTACTTTACAGGAAAGTATAACAAACTAAACATTTGGTCAAAGAGGAAGTAAGTGTTTCAAAGGATAAGAGAAATGAACAAATAGAGAAACAAAAATTTGTAACCTAGGGCTCAGACCACTGCAGGAACATGCTTCAGTGATAGCATGAAGGAAAGGATTGGTAGTGAAGTTAATGATATAGGAAGGAAGAGTGTCTAGATGGTTGTACAGGTGGAGAAGGTTACAAAGATAGGGAAGGGAAAGACCATGAAGGATTGAAACATTAGAATGAGAATTTTAAAATGTATGTTTGGTTAAACTGGGAGCTAGCAACCATAAAGTGTGATGAATCAATAAGACATGAGGCAGCAGAGTTTTGAGGAGCAGTCCATGGAGTGTAAAAGATGGGCAACCAGTCAGAATTACATTGCTCAAAAATTGCACATATTACATTTTAATTAACTTAATTTTCTTTTGAAGTCTTATCCTTTTAAGAGCCTTATGACTTTTAAGTTAGTTTAATTGACTGTTACATATTTATTTAAAATATAAAGAGACTATTGAAATGCTGAGAAGACACGCAGATATAATGAGTAAGTCTAGATTAACTCTAGTTATTGACTGGTTTTCTCCTTCCCTATATGGCTTCAGAATGAAAATATAGCAGAAAATACTGCTTAAGGTAAAAGCTGGGAAGTGGTAGATGGGAAATCAAATTCTAATGAATTACTTTCGTGAATAATGGCTGAAACTAATGTAAATTACCCACCATGTTCTTGGAATCTGAATTTTGTGAAGGGTGGGGAAAAAATTAAATGGCTATGTGGACTTGGACTAACACAAGGACTAGTATAATTTCTTTTATTTGGGGGGGGGGGGGGGGGGGGGAGGGAATCAAAAACATTGGAAATGAAGTATTTTATCAGCTAGCTGACAATTTGTTTTGGATCTTCTAAGCTTATGGATGAAATTTACCAGAAAGACCATCTCTTAGATACCAAATGAAGCATGGTTAAATTGATAGATTTCAAAAGGTTAATAGGGCAATGTCGTAGACCTAAAGACTCAATTTCTGTAATAGCTTCTACAATTTAGAAATTTTTTCATGATGAGTCACATTTAAATTGCTGACTCTGCTAAGATGTCAAATAGATAGTTCTTGGTCTTAACTTGTGCTGTATCTCTGACGAAGATAGCCTTTTTTTTAATCAATTCCCTGCTCTTTGGAAAGATTCCTAGAAAAGTAGAGATTTCCAGCAGCTTTCACAAGAATGAAGTTTTATTTTGCAGTTCTGGCTCTACAACAGAATTGACTAACATTTGGTGAATGAATCCCAGTAACATTCAGTTGTTGTTTGGTTTTATGCTCATTATCTGGCTTCTGAGTGAGTCAATACCTAAATTGGCAGGAATCTGAAAGCAATGATGCCAATGGAAATACAACTAGTTGAGGTGGAGTATATTGATATGGAGAATGTTGAATGTCTGGAGTTTAGTTCATTGGCACAATACTACAGTTCTATGCATCATAATATTTGACTGCATTTATTGCACAAATGCAATAATTTGTTTATGTAGTAATTACAACAAGATCAGCCAGCTGGACCTCATAGAATGAGTCCCCTGATAGGGGCTGTTAATCTCGTCTAATTAGCGAGCTCTGACTGACATAAAAAGGTTGTCAGATATTGATTTGATGAGGCAGTAATATAGTCAAGGACTATTTGTGTATCGATAGAGGACTTGGTGATGGGATACTCTTCTTTAGAATTATTTTGGTTCGAGTGAATCAGACTATGAATTTTATAACGTGACTCTGAAACTGAATGTTTTGGTGACAATCTTTCACTCATTACTAGAGACTGAAAGTAGTCATGTCAATAAATAGGGAAAAAATAATTCCTGCTTTGGCCAGAAACAAGGTGCTGAAACGTTCATTCAAAACTCTCAAAATTACTTGTGGCTTCAAGCACTGGGTAATGAATGAGATGCAAGATATTGTAAAGTGACCAGCCATCTAACAAATAGCTAATCCCTTCACAACAGGAGAAAGAAAATGTTAACATGAGAAATGCACAGCGTGAAATTCCTAGTAGGCTTATATTTTGTTTTCTTTTTTAAAAATCTGGAAATACTCATTAGGCAGCACCTATGAAGATGAACAGAATAGGATCTTCAGTTGATGATATTTTCTGGCTTTGAAATATTAATGATAACAGATTTTAAGTACAAAGCTTATGGATGGAACTTGGAAGGGAGATCTGTGCTTAGAGAGACTAAATAACAAATGGGATAGTTGCATAAAGCAAAAGGAATAAAGCAAAAGCAAGGAAAGGAATAAAAATTCTGAGTATAAATTGGATTAGTAGAATCATCGAGTAAAAAATGAGGTCTGCAGATGCTGGAGATCACAGCTGAAAATGTGTTGCTGGTCAAAGCACAGCAGGCCAGGCAGCATCTCAGGAATAGAGAATTCGACGTTTCGAGCATAAGCCTTCATCAGGACTTATGCTCGAAACGTCGAATTCTCTATTCCTGAGATGCTGCCTGGCCTGCTGTGCTTTGACCAGCAACACATTTTCAGCTTAGTAGAATCATCACTAACACTACTATGTGAAAATAGGCGACAGACTACAATCTGAAATCAAACTCAACAGTGGCACTTAAGCTTTGGGCATCAATCTGGTTTGTAAGTTTTGATTGTATTTCATTATAACAATGATGAAGTTGGGAACAGGGAGAAGTATTGGCATGGTCTCAGAACTAATTGATTTTAAGGTGCAATTGAGGTGACCACTAGAACGTTGCTGTGGGAATGGTTCGTTTAGAATGCTGATAAGGGAAAGAATAGAAATATACTTGGATGATCTCATTCTGGAAGAGGTGGAAATGGCAGATGTGGAGGTTGTGGACAGCGAAGAGCACAAGAAGAAGCTAATCTTTCTGAGAGGGAGAGAGAGAACAAATCAGACACTACCTTTTCCAGCATTTTGTAAGATCAATCTACGGAACCTAGTCATTAGACTGAACATTTGGGATAACGTTTATCAACGGAATTTATGAGAAATTTAAAAATATATACTTACGAAGCTACTTATTTATCAGTCACCATACCTTGCAATGCAATGGTTTATCTTGCCTCCAATATTTATATTGGACTCACAATGCTAACATTATCCACGAAAACATTCCGGAGCGAAAAACATCAGTTCACTAGGAAAACAATTTACTATTACTTCTTCCTTTTTACTGCGTAAACTGGTGGAAACTTGACTCACATCTCAGGAGTCCTGGCAGGTCAAACTGATGGGTGAGCCGTTCCCAGAGGCGGATTCCAGCGCTGGGGGCAGCCAGGTGAGCCCGCTGCAGTGGAGGAGGCCGCACTCACCTTTCCATCTTCCTCACTCAACCGCGGATTGTTGACAGGCGACGCCGCGATGGCAACCAAGTACGCCCTTCCCAATTGGCTCATTTCGCGAGGGCAGCGCCCAATGGAGGCGAGGGTAGTTGGTGGGCTGACCAATGCGGCCAAGCCGTGCCTGGGAGCAGGGCGGTGACGCAGGGACGATCGGATCCAGCTCGCTCTCTCTTTTTTCCCTTTCCCCCTGAAGTTGGGAGATGTGAGAGTGAGAGCTTGTGGGTGTCGGAACGGGGTTACCGTTCCCGTCTGATCGTCTATGGTGCTTCCTTTCGAAGTCAGGCCCGGTCAGCCAGAGCAGTAAGTGTTTCGGTGTTAAATGAGGCGTGTGTGTGTGAATGTATGTATGTGGGAGGGAGTGAGCAGGGAGGTTGATTCACGAGTCGCAGACAGGTGTTCACATACCCACGGGCCAGAGGAAGGTGAGGAACATTTCATTGGGTGGCTCAGATCCAGAGCTCGGGTGCTTTATTTATTCCCAACTCGTGCCACCCTTCTCCCGTTCGTGTCTCAATGCTCAAAGGCAAGGAACGGAACGGCTTCAATGACCATCGGGTCTCTATTGTTCTTGATGAAAGCCGAAGCGAGAATACTCCCGAAACGATGCATTTTAATTGAAAATGGTGTCGTGGTGTTCCGCGATTGCGGACTGTTTCACTTGAATGAGTCCTTCCTGCAGCGAAGGTGTGGCGGCAATAAAATGAAAATTTCTATTGAGATAAATCTGCATTTTTGACCTCGTGTCCGTTGTCGGCTACGTATTTTCTTCCCTGCCCCTTATTTAGTGTATATCTTTCAGAACCATAATAATAGAATATGGCCACTGTTTAGAAACCAATCGAAGGGGTTTGAGCGCTTATTTTGCATCATTATTAGGAAAAATACGCCTTTGCGCCAATGTGCTGCATTGGCTGTACTGGTCTGTCGAGAATACGATCCTTGATTGTTAATGGTGATAAAACAGTCCCTGTGCGGTAACTGGGCGTCACCAAATGTGTGTGTGTGTGGCTGGCTGTGGTTGCTGTTTAACTTTCTACTCGTTTGTCGACTTGTGTTAATGTCGAATATTCTTCGTAGTTGTTCCAGACCATTTTTATATTTAAGCAACTCTTTTCGAGACACTGCAGAAACCTACAGCGAAGCATTGTCAACTGCACCTATCCAGTATATCTACTAAATCCTCTGAATTTGGCTGTTGAATGACATTTTGTAAGCGTGATGCAAATTGGGTTATTTACAGGGAAATCGGATTTCCAGATAGTTTAGTGAGTTTTCACTTCAAAAGTGGCATCTTTGCAATTTTTTTTGCTTGTTCAAAAGAGAATAAATTTATTTTGTGCAGCAGGAGTGTTTTTCTACAGGGAATTTTACAAAAGTCAGTTTTTTGGAAGACCAGTTCCTTGTTCGGACAGAGATATATTGTTTATCAATTTAACTCACTCGTTGTTTTTCTTTACATGCTTAGCATTTATAAATAATGTATTTTGATTTTCTAGCCTGAACTTATGATGTTTGGAGCACCTGTAACAAGTCTAGCCCCAAATGAAAACATATCAAATCTTGCATTCTCTTGGTGGGGAAAAAAAACTATGCCAGGAGAGAGAATTACATAAAATATGGGATTTTTTCTTAGATTTGCGATTGTGGCATTGTGGGGAGAGCAGCAATAATAGAAGTTGCCTCCCAAATTTAATTTCTTGTTCAAGCAAGCACTGTTGTCAGATTAAGTGTTGAGCAAAAAAAAATAAATAGACATTTGCATAGTACCTTCTCATACTTCAACTTTTATGAATATTTCAGTGTGGTGTAGTGAACAATGAAGAAAGATGAGTACAACAGGATCTTGATCAGATGGGCCGAGGAGTGTCAGATGGAATTCAACTTGGATAAATGTGAGGTGTAGCATTTTGGTAAGCCAAATAAGGACAGAATTTCTACACTTAATGGTAGGATCCTGGGGAGTGTTGCTGAACAGAGACCTTGGAGTGCAAGTTCATTGTTCCTTGAACGTGAAGTCACAGGTAAATAGGGTAGCGAAGAAGGCATTTGATACACTTGCCTTTATTGATCAGTGCATTGAGTATGAGTTGGGATGCCATTTTTGTGGTTATCTGAGACATTGATTAGGGCACTTTTGGAATACTGTATTCAGCTCTTGTCTCCCTCCTTTTTAGGAATGATGTTGTGAAACTTGAAAGGGTTCAGAAAAGATTTATAAGGATGTCGCCACGGTTGAAGGGTTTGAGCTATAGGGAGAGGCTGAATAAGCTGGGGTTGTTTTCCCTGGAGTGTCAGAGGCTAAGAGGGTGACCTTTCGTAGAGGCTTATAAAATCGTGAAGGGCATAGATAGGGTGCATAGCCAAGGTTTTTTTGCCTGGTGTAGGGGAATCCAAAACTAGAGGGCATCAGTTTAAGGTGAGAGGGGGAAGATTTTTAAAAAGGGCCTAAGGAGCAACTTTCCATGCAGAGGGTGGTGGCTGTATGGAATGAGTTGCCAGAGGAAGTGGTGGTGGCTCATGTAATTACAATATTTCAAAGGCGTTTGGATGTGTACATGAATGGGAAAGGTTTAGGATATGGGGCAAATGCTGGCAAAATGGGACCAATTTAATCTAGGTTGGCATTGATGAATTGGACTGAAGGGTCTGCTTTGGTGCTGTACAACTTTATAATTGCAAATAATGATCTCAAATAGGTGAGATGGAACATGTGCAATTTACAGCATATTTATTATGACCCAACTGGTTATACTAGCGGTTATGGTGCATCTATGCTATTTTGCTACATTAATAACAATTTCTTATCAGACTGAAGTATTGACAGGAACATGGGGGGCCACTTAGCTCCTTAAGTTCTCATTCAAAGTGAGAGTCTGTATCTTGCTCATGTATTTGTATCCGGCATCATCCATTCCACATGGAAGTTTAGTATTGAAATGTGAAACTATCAATATTTCTATTGTCTATTAGGGGAAACTTCTTCACCCAGAGAGTGGTGGCTGTGTGGAATGCTCTGCCCCAGAGGGCAGTGGAGGCCCAGTCTCTGGATTCATTTAACAAAAAGTTGGATAGAGCTCAAGGATTGTGGAATCAAGGGCTATGGAGATAAGGCAAGAACAGGATACTGATTAAGGATGATCAGCCATGATCATATTGAATGGTAGTGCAAGCTCGAAGGGCAGAATGACCTACTCCTGCAACTATTGTCTCTTGTGTATTCCCCATTTATATTGTTCTTGATTGATTTGATTAATGACGATACTATCTTTTCAACTCATTAGTCTGGGCATATTGAAACAAATACAGTATAAAAATAGAAGCAATTTTCTGATTTAGAATGTTTCAACACTGTCCCCTCATGTTGTCTGCCTTTTCTAAGGGATAATGAAGTTTGATTAAACGTGACTGCTTCCTTTTAACGTTCCATGCTGGTGATTATTTTTCAATTGTTCTTTGTTATTTCATCCTGTAGCAAAATTTTCTGTCCTGACACTGAAGCTAATTGACCTATATTTTTCTAGATCTAGGGGTGTTTTGTCTCTAATATAATGCTGGCTGCAGGTATTTTGGGTTGTATCTATGCTCTTAAACTCTGCCATTGCTTTGCCATTTTGTTTTTCATTACCTATCTGTCCAGTGTGCTTTTCAGATTTTCTGAAAGCCCTTTGCAGTAGGGCATGTAGTGTTGATTCAGTTCTCAGAACAAATTTTATTTTAATTTTAAGAAATGTTTTGTGGGTGCTTGGAATTTTGAAAGGGTTGGACTTTATTTGCAAGGCTTTAGAAATCCTTATAAGTGTTCCTTTTTAAATTGGAGTGTTATGATGAATAGTTACCTTTCTGTTGCTGAAAAATCTAGGGAGTTGCTTTGGCACTGAGGTAAGTCAGTTATACAAACTGGTAATTTTGATCTCATGGGGATTTTATGCAATTATAAATTGTTCCACCATCTGTCACAATGTGGCACAATCATTGATGCACTGTCTTTTGTTAAATCACAGCACTACCTTTTTGAGAATTTAGTTGGTTCTGCTATAATGTATGTTTCTTCAATGTGAATTGGCTTAACACAAATGATGAATTTCTACCACTTGTAGAGTGCAAACTTTCTTTACCTGTATTGGCTAGAATGCAATTCCGACCCCATTAGTTAACATGGTGCGGCTATTGTATGATTTTCTTGTAATGCAGGATTGCACAAGAACTGTTGTTATATCAGAACCAACTGAATATATACTTGGGATGGTGCATATGTGGAATGAGCTGCCGGAAGTAGTGGTGGAGGCTGGTACAATTTAGAACGTTAAAAAGACATCTGGATGGGTGTATGAACAGGAAGGGTTCAGAGGGATAAGTGCCAAACGCTGGCAAATGAGACTAGAATTATTTAGGATATCTGGTTAGCATGGACAGGTTGGACCGAAGGGTCTGTTTCCATGATGTACATCTGACTGTGACTCTATGAAAACTTTGCAACCACCGTTTTCCCTAGATATCTGAATGGGCTGGAGCCCTATTGTTAGTACAGTCAAGACATGGAAGGCAATGCATCAGTGAGGGTTGCTTATCCAAAACTTCACCACTATTGTTGGTATGCCAGGGTTCCGACCGGGGTGATGGACTCAGGGTTCAAACTATGGGCAGTGAGAGGAGTTTCCAGTTTGGGAGACTTGTTTGAGGGGGAGGTTATGATGTCTTTTGAGCAACTGAGCTGGTTGCCCAGCAGAGATCTTTTCTGTTTTTTTTGCAGGTTCGGGATTTCATCCAGAAGACTACGTTCTCACTAAGCCCTATAAGCCTGATAGAGGTTGTTGCTATGTTCGAAAAGCACAATTTCGGTTAGTACCCTCTATCGTCTGCTGGGTGGTAGGGCCTGGCAGGATACTAACTGGTTCTGCAAGGTCTGGGACAAGAGCTAGGAGTGGAGATCTCTTCTGAAATATGGGATATCTCAATCTTTGATAAGATATGCGCTACGCAGTTAAAAGTTCTGTACGGGGATAATCTAGCACCGGACCGTCTGGCGAAGTTTAAAAAAGGGACCTCTTCAATGTGCCCCAAATGTAAAATAAGTGTAGGTACTCTTACCCATTGCTTCTGGACATGCCACAGGCTCCTTGGTGGTGTGGGTGTTGTTTTTTTTTGGAGCGCTGTGGCGGGAGAGATAGGGAGGATATTAAGGACTGAAGTTGAAGTAGCTGCAAATGTGTTGCTGGTCAAAGCACAGCAGGCCAGGCAGCATCTCAGGAATAGAGAATTCGACGTTTCGAGTTTACCTGAAGTTGAAGTAGTCCTGATATCTCTCCTCTTAGGTCTATGGAATTTATCATCTTTAGACAGGCATGGGAATAAACTACTTGTGTGCATGGAAGAATATTCTGATAAATTGGGTGTCTGAGAACCCGCAGGGTTTGCTGGAATGGCGAAAATTAATTATGGAGCACATTCCCTTGGATTTTTTTTTACAAAACAGTGCATCACACAACAGACCACTTGTATAAGACACTGCAGCCCTATTTGAGTTGTTTGGATATAGAGTTGTTGGCTGTCTTAACTAGGATGTTCGTTTAACAGGGCGGTTAGGTTTGTTGGGCCCTGGAGGGGAACTCCTGAGTTAATACAGGTATATATACAATGCTCCCATTCTTTTGGGAGCTTGTGTGTCTAGCATTGCTATTGTTTTTTTTCTTTTGCTTTTATTTCTTTGATCTGTTAGTCACTTATTTATTGATGTTTTGCATAGTTAGGTTTTGTTTCGTTTTGTAGGGTAGATTAGTAGTTATAGACAGTAGTTGTATTGTAATCTGAATTTTTTTCTCTCTATACTGGTATTTGATTGTGTTTTTCGGAACTTATTTTTGTAAAGTCAAAATTTATTTCACTAATATATTTACAAAAACAAAAGGATCTTTCGGTGTGTAATAGCAATGATATTAGCAAGCAGGCTAAGCATCCACTCACATGGAGGGGACTGTTGTGATAGCGATAGTGCCCTTACTCAAGCCAGAGGTCTAGATTCAAGTCCCAGTTGCTGTAGATGTGTGAAATATCATCTCTGAATAGGTTTACTTATAAATATTCCAAACACAGTGAAGTATTCAGCAGACAAGCCAGGAAGTTCAAAATAATGAATTCTTCACCTGAATTTTCAGAGCAAACCAACTGAGATTTGATACCCAATATTGGCATGAAAACTTTGTTTTTAAAACTTAATTTTTCAGCTGACTGTTTAATCATAATTGAGAAATTGCAAATGAAGTTCTTTTCATAGCCTATAACGTGTTTCGCAACAACGTTTTAGTTTAAAAATCATTCAACATAGGATCATAAAATTGTTTGGCCCATGGTGCCTACATAGCCCTTCAAACAGGCATAATTACCGAGAGCCAATTTTTTTTTTTGGCTTTTCCTCTGCACCCTTATCATCCAATGCTTTCTTGAAAGCCTCAATTGTTGAGCCTGCCTCAACCATATTTCCAGGTAGTGTATACCAAACCCTAGCGAATCACTGAGTGAAAGTTTGTGGTTTTTTTTCCCTCACATCATTCTTTTGTACATAACTTTAAACCTCTGCCCTCAATTTTCCTTTATAGTAGGAACAGCTTCTGAATAGCGATGGTATTCAACCGTCTCGTGATTTTAAAAATCTCTGTCAAATCTTCTCTTGACTGCCTCCTCTCCAAGGAAAAATCTTCCAGCTGCTTAATCTGTATATATTGAAGTTTCTCATTCTTGGAACCATTCCATTGCAGTCGCATCTTTCCTAAAATGTGGCAGTTGTACACAGGACCCCAGCTGAGGTAAAGACAGTAAGTACCAAACACGTTCATGAATTAAAGACAATAAGTATCAAAAACTTTCATGTACTTACCCCCACACTCTGGGTTCCTCAACTGTTCCAGAATCTTCCATCGGCCTCCGAAATCACTCGGGTGCCATTAACCACTTGGCCGCTGCAGTGCCCGCAGCAGCAACCGCCGCCTGCGAACCATGAAGTCACTTCCACCCCCACCGTCCTTGCAGCCTCCGCAATCACCGCCCAGACAACTGTCTCCACGATCGCCAGGAAGACCATCGCCGACAGATTTGTGGTTTTCGCAGGGTGCACGGCTATTGGGAACGACACCGTTTCTGCCGTCGCCACAGCCACTTCTGCCCCTGGGCTGCTGTCGCTGCAGCCACTTCCACCCCAGTGACATCACTCACCTGCACAATGACCACGCTGCATGCGTCTCCGCCCGCACGCCGAACCCCACCCTGCCCCGATTCCCACCCCACTTCCAGCTCCCAGCCCTGCCGTGTTTTCACCATCCCTCCAGAATTACCCCTCTGAGGATGAAAGATCAGTCCTCAGCAGAGGCCTCACCTTCATTCCCCTATGCTCTCGGATTAACGAGTTCAACACACAGCGAGACATCGAACAATTCTTCAACCAGGATTCTCACCCACCCCCTGACGACCCATTCTCCCGCCTCCAACACACCCCGTCCACCTGGACACCCCATGCTGGCCTCTTACCTGCCCTTGATCTCTTCATAGCCAACAGCCGCTGCGACATTAACCGTCTCGACCTCTCCACCCCTCTTACCCTCGGAACGTGCAGCCCTCCACTCCCTGCATTCCAACCCCAACCTCACTATCAATCCGGCAGACAAGGGAGGCGTGGTAGTAGTTTGGCGCACCGACTTTTACACCGCTGAGGCCAAATGTCAGCTTCACGGACACCTCCTACTGCCCCCTTGACCACGACCCCACCTCCCACCACCAAACTGACATCTCCCAGACCATCCATAACCTCATTTCCTCAAGGGATCTCCCATCCACCGCCTCCAACCTCATAGTCCCACAACCCCGTACCGCCTGTTTCTACCTCCTGCCCAAAATTCACAAACCTGACTGCCCCGGCCGACCCATGTCTCAGCCTGCTCCTGCCCCACCGAACTCATCTCTGCATACTTCGACACAGTTCTGTCTCCCTTAGTCCAAGAACTCCCCACCTACATTCGGGACACCACCCACGCCCTCCTCCACCTCCATGATTTTCGCTTCCCTGGTCCTCAACCGTGATCTTCACCGTGAACATCCAGTCCCTGTACACTTCCATTCCCCCATCACAAAAGGCTCCAAGCCCTCCGCTGCTTCCTTTCCTGCCGTACCAACCAGTACCCTTCCACTGATACCCTCCTTCAACTGACTGAACTGGTCCTCACTCTGAACGACTTCTCTTTCCAATCCTCCCACTTCCTCCAAACCAAAGGAGTAGCCATGGGCACCCACGTGGGCCCCAGCTATGCCTGCCTGCCTCTTCGTAGGATATGTGGAACATCCATCTTCCGCAGCTACACTGGCACCACCCCCCACCTTTTTTCTCCGCTAGATCGATGACTGTATCGGTGCTACCTTGTGCTCCCACGAGGAGGTTGAACAGTTCATCCACTTTACCAACACCTTCCACCCTGACATCAAATTTACCTGGACCGTCTCAGACTCCTCCCTCCCCTTCCTAGACCTCTCCATTTCCATCTCGGGCGACCGAATCAACACAGACATTTACTATAAACCGACCGACTCCCAACGCTACCTAGACTACACCTCCTCCCACCCTGCCCTCTGTAAAAATGCCATCCCATATTCCCAATTCCTTCATCTCTGCTGCATCTGCTCCCAAGAGGACCAGTTCCAATACCGTACAGCCCAGATGGCCTCCTTCTTCAAAGACTGCAATTTCCCCCCAGACGTGATCGACGATGCTCTCCACCGCATCTCCTCCACTTCCCTCTCCTCCGCCCTTGAGCCCCGCCCCTCCAACCGCCACCAGGACAGAACCCCACTGGTCCTCACCTACCACCCCACCAACCTCCATATACATTGTATCATCCGTCGTCATTTCCGCCACCTCCAAACGGACCCCACCACCAGGGATATATTTTCCTCCCCTCCCCTATCAGCATTCCGAAAAGACCACTCCCTCCGTGACTCCCTCATCAGGTCCACAACCCCCACCAACCCAACCTCCACTCCCGGCACCTTCCCTGCAACCGCAAGAAATGCAGAACTTGCGCCTCCGTACCTCCCTCCGTATCCCCAAGAGATCCTTTCATATCCGCCACAACTTCACCTGCACCTCCACACACATCATCTATTGCATCCGCTGCACCCGATGTGGCCTCCTTTATATTGGGGAGACAGGCCGCCTACTTGCGGAACGCTTCAGGGAACACCTCTGGGACACCCAGACCAACCAACCCAACCACCCTGTGGCTCTACACTTTAACTCTCCCTCTCACTCCACCTAGGACACGCAGGTCCTTGGACTCCTCCATCGCCAGACCATAGCAACACGACGGCTAGAGGAAGAGCGCCTCATCTTCCGCTTAGGAACCCTCCAACCACAAGGGATGAACTCGGATTTCTCCAGTTTCCTGATTTCCCTCCCCACCTTGTCTCAGTCCCAACCCTCGAACTCAGCACCACATTCCTAACCTGCAATCTTCTTCCTGACCCACTCCAGCCTATCACCCTCCTTCCACCTATTAACCTCCTTCCACCTATCACATTTCCAATGCCCCTCCCCCAAGACCCTCCTCCCTACCTTTTATCTGATCTTACCTTTTATCTACTTTCCTCATTCCTGAAGAAGGGCTCATGCCCAAAATGTTGATTCTCCTGCTCCTTGGATGCTGCCTGGCCTGCTGCGCTTTTCCAGCAACACATTTTCAGCTCTAGCTGAGGTCAAACAAGTGTCCTATGCAAGTTCAACATCACCTTCCTCTATACTCAATGTTGCTTTTAATAACGTTGAGGGCATTGTACGCTTTTTTTATTTACTGCTCTCTCAACTTGTCCTGCTACCTTCTGTCATCTGTGCATATATATGTCCAGGTCCCGCTACTCCTGTACCCCCATCTCCTCCTGTTTTAAGTTGTCTTTCTATGTTTCATCTATCAAAGTGTGTCACCTCACTCTTCTCTGCATTGAATCTTAGCTGGGTGGGTGGGAATTTTGTGGGAACCTCTCCAACACTTGCTCTGGAGAACCATTTCACTTACCAAATCAAATATTTCTGAAAAGAGCTGTTTTGTAAAAGCTTTATTAACTTGAACACACTGGACAAAGGTGAGAATGATGCATCTGAAATTTCGGAATTGGTACCCCTTCCTTGTGTACAATAAATTTCAAAGCAGTATTAAAAAAAAATTCAGTCTGAATGTATAAGATTATATGCTTCAGCTGCATGTCCCTCTTCAGCAATATTCAGACTTGCCACCAAGTAACTGAGCAACTTCTGGATTTTTGCTTGTGTGTGGAATATGGAAATACATATTGGGGCAGTAATTAAAACAATCATTTTTGTCTCCACCTCCACAGCAAAATCCAAGACATGCATGAGTCTGTTTTCATATGCTTAGATATGATTTCCAACTCTTTTACCTCTCATCACTTCTGTTTTTCCTTTGCTTTTTCGGCGCTAGTAGTAAAGTTTAGATGAATGCATTGAGATTAGTTAGCATGTCATCTTTTTGATCTGGTGACAAGTACTTACTCACTCCAGATTAATAATAAAAAGTAACCAATTTTCAGTTGGGCAATTCCATGTTACTTCCTTACCAGTAACCTCTGATTTGTTCTGTGGAATGTAACTGCAAGTATTAGCATGCTAATAGTGTATTAAAATACTCCAAGTTGCTGCTTGTTCTTCTAGGGATTAATACATGAGGTTAGAAATGAAGATAGAGAATGCAGAAAAAGATTTGCTACAATTTTTGAAGCTATTTGCACCTAATTTGTAAGCACAGTTTGGTTTATACAGCCCCCTCCTTCAACTGCTTTTCCCACATGCCTCAAATGCTGGAAGATTACCAGATATTTCATCAGTATTTTGAGGCATTCTTAAGATACCTGGTTTCAGTGCTAATATATACTTTTGCAAAGAAGGAAGTCTTCATGATGACACCAATAATTTATAACACATTAAAGTCTCTAAGAAGAGCTGATTTGGAGATGCCAGTGTTGGACTATCACCTGATGATGAAAGAGCGTCACTCCGAAAGCTAGTGTGCTTCCAGTTAAACCTGTTGGACTATAACCTGGTGTTGTGATTTTCAACTCTAAGAAGAACATTAGCCTTCATAACCTCTGTCCAAAAATGCTTCACTTCAGCAATCATCTATAATTCAGCACTTTTTAGACATGAGTAAAAGGTTTTGAGGCATTTCACAGAAGCATTATGAAGTCAAATTGAACAGCCAGCCAGGAGAGATTAGGACAGATGTCACAAGATTTTCGTTTAATTTGTTCATGGAATGTGGACATTTTATCCCATTTCCAGTTGCCCTGGAGAAGGTGGTGGTGAGCTGCCTTTTGTACTGCTGCAGTCTTTCTTCAGACAAAGATTTTTATGTTTTGAGGAGTACCTTTTTTAAAGCAGAAGAGAGGTAATGAGTTGGTGGGATTCAAGAACGGAATTCCAGAGTTTGGGACAATTTAAAAACCCATGCGTTCATTCTGATGCAACTTAAAATCAGTGAGATGGAGCCAGATTTGGAGTCCAGTTGAGATCATGGAGGGTTCTAGAATTGGAGGTTACAGATATGGGAGGAGTGAGGTGATGGAATAATTTGAAAGCAAGGTTGAAAATTTTAAGGATTAATTTGCTAGACTAGCAGCCCTAACCCTATCATGACCAGTATAGGCTGTCAACATGAGGGTGACTTAGTTAATAAGTGGATTGCACAACTTTGGAGAAGTATTTTGTGCCTGCAGTAAACTGTGCTTAAAGTGGCAGCCAGTTAGTAAATGGTAAGATCCTGCCAACTGTAATGTGCATGCATAATTTTGCTTTTAGTCCTTGGGGAGAAAGTGAGGTCTGCAGATGCTGAAGTATCAGAGCTGAAAATGTGTTGCTGGAAAAGCGCAGCAGGTCAGGCAGCATCCAAGGAACAGGAAATTCGACGTTTCGGGCATAAGCCTTTCATCAGGATTCCTGAGGAAGGGCTCATGTCTGAAACGTCAAATTTCCTGTTCCTTGGATGCTGCCTGACCTGCGTTTTTCCAGCAACACATTTTCAGCTCTTTTAGTCCTTGGCTTAAGGATAAAAATCAACCAAGACGCTAGAGAGAATTTTCAGCTCTTCATAAAGTTTCTGACTTTGAGTGTGGTATCATTGAACCATGCCAATTAAATTTCCCAGTCTGCTTTACATTTGTGGTGTGGAATGAGAGCGGGATCTCTGCCCATGTAACTGCTGCAAAGATTATTATGATTGTCACCTTTTTAAAAGGCATAGCTTTCTACTCCAACTGGATTGAGAATGAATTAATAGACACTTGAAGTAGATTTGGTGAGGTTAGGTTGGTAAAAATTTGGCAGGTGGAAAAATTTGGAGATTGGGTAGTACGAGTAGTTCTCTGTGCATTCTGGCAGTGCAATTTGCTTCATGTCACTGAGGAATTAAGAAACGAGAGTTATGAGAACACTTCTGGCAATAGTGTGATTTCCAGCAGTAATTGTTTTGTGCACTTCGTTCAGTGCATGTGCTGAAGTCTTCGTGCCATTCTGTGCATGTGCTGATGTTAGCTGCTGACAGAGCAGCTTTTTGTGAGCGATACATTGAGCAGCTTCTTGTGAAAGGTACACTACTCTTAGATTCTATTTTTTTTTCAAAAATAGAAATGAAGTGACGAGTGTTAGCAAGAAGCATTTTGGTGATGTTCTCGGTGGTGAACACGAAAGGCTGTAATATTTGGAAAAGAGGTTAGATATTTATAAAGGCTTTTGAGTGTAAGTGAGCTATTTGACAGGAGTGAGGGAATCATGATGACCCTCTGTCCTTGCATTAACAATATTTTTTAAATGTACTATTAAATTTACTTTATACACTTTATTCAGGCTACGCTATACTTTTGTGTTGGACATTTTTGGGTGATCTGAGTGATTTTTTTTTTGCTGGTCAGCCCTTAACCCCACTTTTGCCATAGGCCCCATTATTTATATTAAGCATGGTTTTGCTGGAATGCAACTACAGTGTTAAAGGAGAAAGGTATAGGAGTGGTTAGGCCATTTTTTTTTTGGAACAGTGAATGTGCAATTCTGATCTCCCTCCTCCAGGAAAGATGTTGTGAAACTTGAAAGGGTTCAGGAAAGATTTATAAAAGTGTTGCCATGTTTGGAGTGTTTGAGCTACAGGCAGAGCCTGAATAGGCTGGGGCTGTTTCCCCTGGAGCTTTGGAGGCTGAGGGGTGACCTTGATAACGACTTATAAAATCATGAGGAGCATGGATAGGATGACTAGATAAGGCATGGGGTGAGAGGGGGATGATTTAAGAGACCTAAGGGGCAACTTTTTTAACGCAAAGGGTGATGTGTGTATGGAATGAGCTGCCAGAGGAAGTTGTACAGTAGACCGGCAGGCAGCTTGAAGAAAACAACACGTTAGGCAGCATCAGGAGGCAATGTAGTCAACATTTTGGGTGTAACCTTTCTTCAGAACTGGGGGTAGGTATAGGGGAGCTGCAGATAGAGGGTGGTGGGTAAACGGTGATGAAGTGAGGATAGGTGATGACAGGCAGAGGGTATGACCTGGTTGGTCAGTGGGAGGAATGAATCCGGTTGACAAGGAGGAGTGGAAGGGAGGGAGTCGGGGGATGGGAAGGGAGGTTATTTGAAATTGTGGAACTCAGTGTTGAGTCCTCCGGGCAGTCGTCTGCTCAGGTGGAAGATGAGGTGATGATCTTCCAATTTGCTGTTTGGTTCATTGTGGCAATGGAGGAGGCCAAAGATGATCATGTCGGAAGGGGTCTGGATAGTGACTGGGAGGTTCGATCAGCCCCTGCGGGCCTGGCTGAGATGCTCAGCGAACCATCCCTAAGTTTTTAATTGGTCTCACTGATGTAGAGAAGACCACATCAAGAGCACCTGATGCAATAAATTAGGTTGGAAGTGAGGCAGGGGAACTTCTGTCTCACCTGCAAGGACTGTTTTGGGGCCCTGGATGGAGGTGAGGGCTTAGTTATTGGCAGGTTTGCATCTTTCCGGTTGCAGGGGGAAGGACCTGTGGGTTCGGGGGGTGGCAGGAAGTGGCAAACCAAGGACTGTCAAAGGGAGCGGTCCTTGTGGAAAGTGAGGAGGGGAAGATGTTCTTGGTGGTGGGGTCTAAGTGGAGTTGGTGGAAGTGTTTTAAGGATGATGCATTGAATGCAGAGACTGGTGGGGCGGTTGGTGAGAACAAGGGGGTCTCTGTCTTTATTGCGTTTGGCGGAGGGGGAGTTTTAGAGCAGTGCAACGGGGAACAGAGGCAGTGCAGTGAAGGGCTGTCTGGATGATAAAGGGAGGAAAATAGATGGACATCTGGGGTAGATTCTCATCTGAGCGGAGGTAGAGAAATTGGGAAACCGGAATGGGAGTTCTTGCAGGGTATTGGGTGGGAGGAGGTGTAGTTCAGGTAGTTATGGGAGTCTTTGGGTTTGTAGTAAACATTCATCTGGAGATGGTGTCCCCTGAGATGGAAATGGAGAAGTCAAGAAAAGTGAGGGAGGTGTCTGAGATGAACCAAGTGAATTTAAGGGCTGTGTGGAAGTTGAGGGCGAAGTCGAAAAACTGCCCCAGTTCAGCCTGGTGCAGGAAGCTGCCCTGATGCAGTCATCGATGTAATTATGAAGAGTTGGGGCACAGTGACTGAAGAGGGACTGTTCAACTGGTACAGTTACTACATTTTAAAACACATCAGGATGGGTATATGAGTAGGAAGTGTTTAGAGGCAAATGGGCCAAGTGCTGGCAAATGGAACTAGATTAATCTAGGATATCTGATCAGTAATCAAGAATTAGACTGAAGCATCTGTTTCTGTGCTGTCTGTAACTCTGACTGCCTGTAATTATCAAGGACATACAGTCGAGTGTTTTTGACAATGAAGGTGTGATGGCAGATTTGAAAAGAAATCACTTTAACTGCAAACTTTTTATTCATTGGTACCCATGGGACCAGGAGTGTACTGTTTGATCAAATAATTCAGATCAAGAGGTATATACAACTGCAATAAACTTTGACCAAGTGATGCTTTGCAGCATTGACATTCCTCAAAATAATTTGTAAAAATATCAAATCTGCCTCCTAAACCCATTGTAAAAAGACAAGCTAAGTGGTAGAAACATATGGCAGGGGCTGTACATATCATGGTTATACATTATTGACAGCCAGGATGTGGTGGTATTTTGTAGTATTTCAAGAATATTTGCTAGTTGATAAGGTGCTGGTTAAAACCAAGTTTGGTATACTTTGGTTTAATGTGCATTTTTGCTGCTTTTTTTTCAGTTTAAAAAAAAGTTTTCAGTCTTTTCCATTCTTAACAAATTGATAACTGTTCTATTGCACATATTAGTCTTTTAATAAAGTTTCCAGTTTGTTGGAGATCCAGCTTATCTTATGGTGGTGTACTGGGTTAAAGCTTCACTTACCAGTGTTGCTGTAGATAATATATATTCAATAAGTTTGTAGACTTTTCTGTTTTACAAAAGTAAGTGTTTTTGCAAAAATAAAAGGAAGGTAAGTAAAAGTCACATTTGTTTGCTTGTTTTGTTTTTGTTTCCCTAGATAATCCAAACTTCAGTCCTAATGCATGAGTTACACTTGGGCATGATTGGAACGGTTATGCTGGGGGGGTGTATTTGCAAGTGTGGGGTCAGGGAAGGTTTAATCTAAAATGACATGGAGATGGTGGCAAGACTGAAACACAAAACAGTGTGAAGTAGAGTGATTGGGAAATAATTCAAGGGCTGGAATTGAGTAAGACCGCAGTGAATGGGATTAAGAATGTTAACAAGACCAGCTTTAAGGTCTTGTGCCTTTAATGTACACGCGATTTGCAATACACTGGATGAATTTGTCATGCAAATATTTCTACATGGGCATGATGTAGGGATTGTAGAATGATTTGGAGAGTGACCAGGAATGTGAAATAAATGTCCAGGAATTTTGTGTTTTTAGGACAGCCAAAAATGAAAGTGAAGTAGTGTATCTCTAATCAAAAAAGGAAATAAATTTGATTTGTGAGGAAGGATGTTGGCCTTGGCAAAGTAGACTCCATATGGGTTGAGATTAGAAACACCGATGGGCAGAAAACAATAAGGATTGTACAGACAACCAAACTGTAGTAGTAAAATTGAAGTCATTAAAAAGAAAATTAGAGATAAAGTAACAAAAGTGTAGCTGTAATTGACTGACTTCCGTCTGCATATAGATCAAATTTGTAGCAGTACCATAGAGTAGGAATGCTTGCATTTCTATATAAGTTTTACGAATCAAAATGTTGAACTGACTAGAGACCAGGCCATTCTTGACTGGGCATAGTGTAACAAGGAAGGAATTGAAAGTCCAGTTTTGTGTGGACCCTTGGGGAAAAATAACTACGATAGGATTGATTTCTTCATTAGGATGGAGAGTGACATTGAATTTTAAATAAAGAAAATTATGACCAGCTGTTTATTAATTGGCACCCGTAGGACTGAGTGTGTACCAGTTGCTCAAATGTATACTTTGGTTTAATGTGCATTTTTGCTGCTTTTTTTTCAGTTTTAAAAAAAGTCTTCAGTCTTTTCCATTCTTAACAAATTGATAACTGTTCTATTGCACATATTAGTCTTTTAATAAAGTTTCCAGTTTATTAAAGAGGTCTGTATAATTAAAATGTATACTGAAAGTTGACTGTGTTATCGCATTTTTCACTGTTGGACTAGTCAGTTAATGGTGAGAGTGGGAAGGCTTTCTGCTGCTAAGTTGTATTGAAGGCAAAGTTGCATTACTTTTTCAGTGATTTGTGCTGTACATAAAGTATAACACCACATTGTTTCTGTTACTTTGTTTTTACCTTGAATTTAGGAGATGTATTGAAGTTTATTTTGAGGGATGATGTCTTGAATCTTTGCTTGGTCAGAGTTTATTGTGGTTGTGCATACCTCTTGATTATCCAGAATATTTAGTCAACTGGCACACTCCTGGTCCCACAGGTGCTGGTTAATAGTTTACTGTATTAGGGGACGTGGGTTTATGGAGGAGGAGAAATGAGGTCTGGAGATCAGAGTTGCGAGTGTGTTGCTGGCAAAGCATAGCAGGTCAGGCAGCATCCAAGGAGCAGGAGAATTAACGTTTTGGGCACAAGCCCTTCATCAGGAATCCATTTCTCTCTCAACATGGGTTTATGATAGAAGGAAAATATTTAAACATGTTAGGCAAGTTCTTTTAAGAGGGTGCTAAGTGCCTGGAATACACTGCCAGGTGAGATGGTAGAAGCAGACAATACCAGTGTTTAAGAGGCATTTCCACAAATACATGAATAGGCACAGAATAAAGGGATATGGACCATATGCAGACAAATTGGATTAGTTTAGAATGGCATCATGGCATTAAAACGGTGAGCCGAAGGGTCTGCTCATAGGAATTAGGAGAGGGTGTGGGCAGTTGACCTGTTGCTGTGCTGTTCTATGTTCTTAGTAGTGAAATTAAGTTGAATTTCTATAGGATGCTAGTCAACCTGATCAATACTACTTAGTTCAAGTTTAATTATTTATGTATTGCCACAAACAGCAAGGCTGCAATGCTGATCCAAAAGAAATCCCACTGGATACCGGCTTCCAGTCTCTGAGCCCTTGAACAACACCCTCTGCTTTCTAACACTCAGCCAATTTGGGATCAATTATCCAAATTCCTTTGGATCCCTTGGGCTCTTAAGATCCTGCATAGTAAACTGACAGTGAAACTAAGGGCCCCTGCTGAAACCGACATAGTCTGTCAAAAGTACACGTGGTTACTTCTTCCAAATAACTGTCATGATTTGGAGATGCTGGTGTTGGACTGAGATGTACAAAGTTTAAAAATCACACACACCAGGTTATAGTCCAACAGGTTTAATTGGAAGCACACTAGCTTTCGGAGCGACGCTCCTTCGTCAGGTGATAGTGGAAGGCTCACATGTGATTTACACACGAAAGAAGTGAAGCTATCACTGTATTCTAACAGATGAAAGGCTTAACAGACAATCAATTTTTCAATGTCTAATTTCAGGTACCTCACACTAAATTTTTGCTATAAATTCTGTTAGGATTGAGCCCTCCACTATCGCCTGATGGAGTGTTGCTCTCAAAGCTAGTGTGCTTCCAATTAAACCTGTTGGACCATAACCTGGTGTTGTGATTTTTTTAACAAAAAAATTCAGTGTCCTTTTGTATTTCCTCTCGCGCCTCACTCAACAGCCTGGAGTACATTTCATAAGGATTCTTGAGATTTATCTACTTTTAAAGTCTGCTAGTCAACTCCATCATCCTCTCTGGAAAAGAACTGCAGATGCTATATATCAAAAACAGAAATTGCTGGATAAGCTCAGCAGGTCTGGCAGCATCTGTGGAGAGAAATCAGTTAGCGTTTCGGGTTGAATGACCTTTCCTCAGAATTCAATCTTCTTTCTATGCTGATTTCTTTAAATAGGTCACTGTCTTTCTCTCTGATTTATATACCCACATAGCTTTCCCCCCCCCCCCCCCCGGCCCCGTAGTGAAAAAGCTCTTCTTTTAATGAACTTGTAAAATATTGCTTAGGGTTTTCCTTTCTTACCTGCCATTATTCTTGTCCCTTTTTTCATCTAATTTTAAATTTTCCTTTGCACATTCTGTATTTCCTTTTATAGCCCTCTGTATCTACCATAAGCCTCCCTTTTTCTCCCTTATCCAATCCTGTATATCCCTTCTATATAGGATTTGTTAGAGATTTTGATCACACTGTTTATTGGAACTTGTTTGCCTTTACAATCATTCTACTTTTGAAAGGGTCAATAAAATGATCTGCTCACAAGTTACTCGAGACAAATCATACCTAATCTTCATAAGATTGGCCTCGTTTCTTCTCTTTCTTCCCCCCCCCCCCCCCCCCCCCCCCAATTTAGAATTCTGAGTTCAGACCACTCTTCCATACAAAGTTGAACCTAACTGATTTATGATTACTGTCTGCAAAATGTTCCCACACTTTCCTGACTTCGTCACCTACAATTAGGTCCAATATCACCCCATTTTCGGTAGGACATTCTATGTACTGGCTCAGAAAGCTCTCCAGGAATTGTTTCATAAATACCTCTCCCTCTAAACCTGTCTCACAATGATTACCCCAGTTACTGTTGGGCAAGTTGATATCCCTTTATAATAAGTGTAAGTTAGCTCGCTGAGTTGAGATGTTTATTTTCAGATGTTTTGTCACCATTCTCGGTAACATAATCAGAGAGTCCCCGGTGAGGTGCTGGTGATATGTCCCACATCTCTATTTATAGATCTTTGGTTTCTTTAGGTGGGTGATACTATTTCCGATTTTTTTTCAAGGGAAAGTAGATAGAATCTACCAACACACAAGCAGTGGCTAATGAAACTAAAGGATCCATTACATGCTACCAGCAAATCTAACATAATTTACAAGATACCATGCAAGAAAACACATTCCCAGCTCGGCGAACAGAACCACAACAACTGTTTTATTTTTTAAAAAACTATATCGGACAAACAAGCAGGAAACTTGCCACCAGGATATACTAACACCAACTAACCACTAAAAGACGTGACCCACTATCAGTAATTTCCATACATACAGACAAAGAAGGACACCCCACATATTTTAGGACAGGTGAAACAAAGACGCCGACAAGGATTCTTGGACGCATGCCATTCTAACCAGAACTCCTCCAATAAATATATAGGATCTAAATCAATTTTGGGAATGTTCTAAGGAAGGGTCACTTGACCCGAAATGTTAACTCTAAGTTTTCCCCATAGATGCTGCCAGACCTGCTGAGCTTTTCCAGCAATTTCTATTTTTGTTTCTAATTTACAGCAGCTGTAGTTCTTTTATGGGGAGTATCCTATTGGTGATTTTGCGAGGTTTAGCAACTCACCTCTGTCCACCTAACCTTAAAACAGTATAGGTACTGTTGATTTTGGCTTGGTGCTGTGTTACCTCTCTTCAGTGGTGAAGGCCACTCAAAAATGTAGAGTACAGGGCAAAACTCAAATAGCTTTTCAGTTTTATTTTCAGTGGTGTTGGTAATAGTTACCTGCCACTGTGCTAATCTCTTTTACCAAAGGAATTTGAGTGCTTGCTGAGTTATAAGTGACATTAAATTCTCCTAGTTTTCTTGAGACCAGCATGATTCAGTTTGTTATATCTGTGCAGAATGTTTGTGACATTCCAATTTCAAGTGAGCAAAAAATTAAAATTTTGGGGGCAGTTGTAGTCCTTACTACTTTCTCAATAATGCTTGTGACTGTGTTTTCCACGAGCCTTAATGGCCCTTCTTTTGGGTTTCAGGGCTATGGTGATGAACAACACCTTTCTAATCCTGCGTCTGCATCACTGGGTCTGTTGAATGGAGAAATTCCTTTCAGGAGTAGGTGAGCAATAATTCTTTGTCGCAGATTGTTTGCTATTGAGCATTCCGGTCATGTGCAGAAAAGAAAGACAGACAGTCCTGTGTTGCAAGTGGGTTCCATATCAGAGTCCGCTTGTACATCGGCTCGCAGTACAGAAAAATATAAAGCAGTCGTTCATGACAACAGAAAATGTTCATATGTCCGGTCTTTAAAATTATATCACTATGGGCTTGCATTCGTAAGTTAGATTTTCTTAAATCAGGTACCCCATGTATGTACTTCAGCTGTTTATTACCATGGCCTAGATACCGGTGGATATGAGAGGCCAATGTCCAGTTCTCTAGTTGCTGTACCATTCTGTTTTGGCTATTTACATTGGTAATGTGAATGGCTGGGTACTTAGGTGATAAACTGTGAGAAACATTGCCAACCCAAACCTTATAAACATCCATGACTTGTTATTCAAAGGAAGGGTGATGAACTTTCAGGATTTCTTAAACTTTGGTAATTAAATCCTTAATGTGTGGCCTTATTTATTTTCACTTGCTATCTAGCAGAATCTGAACTTCTCTTCTGGTGTGGAATAGGTTCTGAAAGATGTGTTCCTTTTTGATTATTTGCAGTTGAAATTCCTTGAGGTCTTATTTTAGATGATTTGTACCAGACCAGTTCTCTAATTTTGGTTCATTATTAGAGATCTTTTTATTGAAAGATCAGAAAATGCTTTTGAGATCAGAATACTGCTTTCAGGTATTTTGTCATCTAGTTGATACTAGCATGCTCATTTTTCACTAACTTGATATGCACCAGTCCAGCATATGTAACTTAGCATGAACTACTCGTGTCAGTTGAAATTATTCAAAATTTTTGTAATCTTCCAAATGAGAAGCAATATGGCTGCTGCAAAAATAAGTGCTGTAGATGCTAAGCATTGAACACAAATGAAATTACTGGAAACTGTCCCAAGTCAGAGAGCATCTGTGGTGAAAGTGAAAAGATTAATCTTTTTTTGTGCATACCATTATTGGAACAAATAACTCTTTACTAATTCATTTTGAGTTTGGTCAGTTTCTGTACTATAGTCTGAACTGAAAGGTGCTGCTGACTTTTTTTTTCCGTTCCTGGTTTTCATTTGTATCCAGGGAGTACTACTTCATTTCTAAGGTGACTGCTTAAGTGAATGAGCGTAATGTTCGGGTAGAGCATTCTCTCATTGCTAGGTGCAAACACCACTTGTTTGTTCCAAGCATCAAATGATTTAATGGAAGAAATTCGACAAACATTTCAGTAGCCAGCATTGTCTTGTGTACATATATTGTTTCCTCTGAAGTACCCAAGGAAATTTATATTGTCCTAACTGTCACTGTGTAAGATGTTCAATCTTGCTCAAATAAGAAATTGAATCATGAATATTTCTAGTCCAAATTTCTCTAATGAAATCAGCGTTTCAGTAATACGTTATTGGGGAAGCTGTAATGCTGTTTTCAGCAAGTGAAAGCTATTTGTCCTCAGAATGGATGATAAGCCAAATTAAATGCAACTTGTTGGCTGCTGCTTAGCAATCTGGATGTTGAGGAATCTATACCAATCAATTGCCACAGTGGTTAGCATTGCGGGGCACAAGTTCAATTCTGTGTGCGTGTCTTCCCTCCTGGGTAATCCAGTTTCTTCCCATAGCCTAAAGATGTGCAATTTAGGTGGATTGGCCATGTTAAAATTGTCCACTGTGTTCAGGGCTGTGTAGGTTAGGTGGGTTAGCCACGAAAAATGGAGGGATAGAGTAGGCGGTTGGGTCTGTGGGACGTTGTTCGGAGGTTTAGTGTGGGCTTGATAAGCCGAATGGCCTGATATTCCAGTTCACTATGCAAAAATGCGAATAATACCAGATTTCAACACTGAACTGGAATGTGTTTTAATGCTTGAACTAAAAGTTGTATTGGTGCTTCTTCAGAATTTGTATGGCTGGATTACTAAGGCACTTTTTAGGTGTTTCTGAAGTGCAGTGCCTAGAATACTCTAAGACAGAACGAGTCTGTTGAATGTCGATCATGTCCTTGTTTCGTATTCAAATGACTCAATTTGCAATCTGGTCTCCATCTCTACCTGTCGTTTACTCTTCTCCTCCCCCGCCCCCAATACCATCTTCAGTGCACATAACAACATTTTCCTAGCTAAAATTAATTCTAAGAAGGGTCACTAGACCCAAAATGTTAACTGTGCTTCCTATTTGAAATTCCCATCTAATTTTGAAATTAATAATGAATTATTGAATGTGTCAGCTTTGTCTTATGCACCAATATACTGGCCTTGCTTTCATTTCAGGATGGGAATGTGTATAGTAGCCACCTTCACAAGCCTAAAGAAATTAGTCATTTACGTGGGATAGGTTGGGATGGGACAAGTAGTGATTAACCGGAGGGTTGGCATTCCTCCAATGTGAGGAGAGGTTGAGAAGTAGAGACCTTCGGGAACCTCAGTGGGGAACTGAACCCATGCTGTTGATGTTACTTAGCATTGTGAGCTAGCCAGTCAACTGAACTAAGTGATTTTGATATGATGAATGGCCTGGCTCAGTGACTAGTAGTTAGTCAAGTTACTAACTTGCAAGTTCAGCCACACGATTTAGTAAACTAATTTTTTTTAATCAAACAAGATTTGGCAAGGGCTTTATTAAAATAGGAAGTAAACAAAGTTTCCTGGGTTCGCAACTACTACTTCACTGCATCTAGGTGAGAATACAGATATGGAACCCAATTATATATCCTTTCAGCTGAAAAATAGTTAATAGCAATGAAACTTTTTGGCCAGGAAAAAGAAATCCTTAGCTGATATTTGAATAAGGCAAGTCTAATCCAGAAAAACACAGTTAAGAACTTTTGGGATGTTGCTTTGAAGAAATTTGCATGTTAGTAACTTGACTAATCACTGATCCACACCATTCGTTATATTAAAATGTTTGTGACTGATTTTATTCAGAAGGTTTTGCGAACTCTTCATTACTGTTTGAATGTGGAGTTGGTTAGCTCAATTGACTGGCAAGCTTGCAATGCAAAGTAACATCAACAGCATGGGTTCTGTTCTTGCACCAGCTGAGGTTACCATGAAGGACTCTACTTCTCAAACTCTCCCCACGTCTGAGGCATGGTGATCCTCCAGTCCCATCCTGACCAACCCCACTACGCATAAATGACTACTTTTTTTTTCAAATTGCGAAGGTAGCTGTGCACACATCCCTGCCAGCTGCATAAGACAAAGCTGCTGGGTCCAGTATATAATAAATTGAGATTAGCAATGAAAGGGAAATTTCAAATGGAAAGCACAGTTAACATTTTCGGGTTCAGTGACTCCCCTTCAAAGCTAATTTTAGCTATGAAAAGGTTAGTAGTATGCTGTTATGGGAGTAGTAAATGATAGGGAGATGGAGCCCAGATTGCAAATTTTGAGTCATTTTGAGTATGAAACAAGGTGGTCATGACAGACATACAATAGACTTGTTCTGTCTTGAGTAGTAATCTGGGCACTGCACTTCAGGAACATTTAAAAGTGTTCAAAAGGATCAGGTAAGATTCATGGAAATAGTCCCTGTAATTAATCCTGAGCTTTTACTTTTACTTGAACTGGCAGCCAGAGTGGCAGAATAGAATAAAGATATGGTGTTTGCTCCATGTAATCAGAGTTTGCTAGCTAAGCCTTAATATGTATGCTGATCAGCTGGGTATCCAATACCTGTAGGTAATATGAATGGGGTTGGGGGTAGTAGGCAAAAAGAATTGCAGCAGATAACTTGAGTCAGTCTCCTTTTAAACATTGTATTTACGTGATGTGTTTGATTTAATCCCATAAATATATTGCCTATAGTGGAGCTCCTCTTAACTTTTTAAAATACCTTGTGCTAAAATAAATAAGCCATGTTATTACAGCAGATAACTGAGTAATTGCTGAGTTTAAACAATGATGTGACTTTAATGCCCAGATTTTCCAATAGCCAGCTATTAGTTTCTGCAGTATAGATGGAGTTGTGCATCAGGGCCTATGGAATTTTTGACAAACTCCAAGGATACTGCTCAGGAAATTGAATAGAGACAAAACAAAAAGTGCAGATGCTTGAATCCAAGGTAGACAAGCAGGAGACTGGAAGAACACAGCAAGCCAGGCAGCATCATTAGGTGGAGAAGTCAACATTTTGGGTGTAACTCTTCTTCAGGACTGGGTTGGTGTAGGGGGAGGGTGCAGGGTGGTGAGGTAGGGTTAGGTGAACACAGGTAGAGGGTATGACTTAGTTGGCACATCCTCTCCTAGTCCTGAAGAAGACCTGAAATGTTGACTTCTACAACAGAAAATTGAATCATCCAGCAGATAATTCCCTCTGCCTGGAATCCTCAAAGCATTCATTTTCGTCTGAATATGGAGGGTTCCATTGTAGTTAATAGTTACCCAGGAAAAATTAGAGAATTTTTTAAAAAACTGGTCTAACAGATGTAACTGCTTCTTAGTAACAACTGAGAATAACTGACTATTTACCCCATACAACTCAGCTCCACCTTCTCCCAACTGCGGTCCTTACACCCTACATCTGAACCGCATCTTCGGGTGAATGTTTGTAGCATTTACATGGGTTTCCTCAACCTGCGCATTTTTGGACTCTGAAGTCAATTGGCCGAAGTGTCCATGGATGAGTAGCTAGATGGATTAGCCATGGGGAATGCAGGGTTAGGGATAGAGTAAGGGTTTGGGTCTGGGTGGGATACTCTTTGGAGTGGGCTTATTGAGCCAAATGACCTGCTTTCTTGCTGTAGGGATTCTATGATTGTAGAATTATGCCTAGAATAAGGTTTTTTTTATTGTTAAAAGATCCAGCCTCTACCACTCTGAAATAGAATTCTGTACTCCAATGAGCTTGAGAGAAAAAGATCTCCTAATCTGTTTTAAAGGGAAGACCTATAATTTTATTCTTCCTAACAAGAAGAAACTAGCTGTGAGTATCCACCCAATCCACTCCTGTTCCAATAAAGTCACCTCATTTTCAAACATGAGCTCAAAGTGAAGGACAAGAGGCAAAGCATAACAGCTTAAGTATAGAAGCACCATGACTCATATATTTTAATAATACTCATTTGCATTTGTTTTTCAATCTATGCAGCAAACAGTATGGTTGTCCAAAATCTATCATCCTCTTCAGTTGGCATCAAGTAACTGATTAAGTTCTTTTTCCTGAGATTCTTGCACATCTTATGCAACTGCAATACACCAATTTCTGTGGATAACCAAAATTTTATTAAGCAAGTACAAATTGTGGAGGAACCCTTAACACGCTTGACATGGCTTTGCAAGCATTGCAAAGGGATCTCTCTCTGAACAAAGGAAACAGTTCTTCTTTATACAGCACAAGTGTTTCACCTTAGTAATGCCCACAACATGACCCTCAGCCGTTCCTCTGCAGTCACATGCCACTTAACACAATGTAATGTAAATCATCCCTTAATGGCCAGATCTGTTGTGAATTGTTTAATAACTGCAGGAAGTAGTCAGAATTTTAATTGCAATGTTCTTATTGATTTGAGTGGGGATAATAATATAATTCTTTTTACTGAGTAACTAAGAAATGGCCATGCAAATGGCTCTGAATGGCAAGGGGTGGGAATATAAGTTGCTTACATTCTACCCATAAGACAGGGGCATACCACTCGAGCCTTGGGCCATCCAATTTCCTCCAGGTTAGCAGAGCAAATTAACTCTTTAATATCTCAAAGTATTCAAAATATAATCAGCTGAAGCCTGTGTGATCTAATAATTTCTTGATAGTAATCTACCAGTTTTGCTACAGCACTATAATATGTTACTTGTCTGTCTTGACACTTTTTTTTGGAGTTCATATTTTGGATAATTTGACCTGTTCTTTCTGACTGTTAGGATATGAAGTATTGAATCAAGTGCAGTGAAACAGTTTCTTCTGTGAATAGTTTTGCATGTGACCAGTGCAGTCTGTCACATACAAACAAGAACAAGGAGCTGGAGCAGGCCATTCAGCCCCTTGAGCCACCTCAGTTTTTAAGATGATGGCTAATCTCTCTGTAACCACAAATCCATATCCCACAACAGAACAACCTCAATTATCCAAATTTTGGATTATCTGAACGAGATCTCATGGTTCTGTAAAAATGCCATCTGTTATCTGAATTCTGTGATCCAAACAAAATATACCTTGCCTCTCATTCAGATAGTCAAGGTCAGCCTGTACTCTAGTAACCTTTTACCATTGTGATTGTGTGACTCCCTATTTTTAAATGGTGGTCTTTCAATTCTAGAATGTGTCTCATAAGAGGAAACCTCCTCTTCACAGCCACCCTGTGAGCATTCCTCAGGATCTTGTGTTCAGTCAAGTTGTCTCTTTTACTCTTTTTAAACTTAGCAATTTCAAGCCTAACCTGCCCAGCCTTTCCTGAAAATAGCCCGGGTATTGGTCTGGGAAACCATCTCTGAACTGCCTCCAAAGCATTTACAATCTCGTTGTAAATGGTGAGACCAATACAATATACTGTTCTCGACATGTGACCTCACCAATATCTTGTGTAAATGAAGCATAACCACCACCTTTTCGTTGCTAAAACTGCTTGCAATAAATTGTTTTAATTAGCTTTCCTAATTGCTTGCTGTCCCTACATACTAACCTGTTGTGATTCATGCAGTAGTTTCATGTCTTATCACATCTTTGCCCACTCACTTATTTGTATCTTTGTCCCCTGTTCATGTCCTCTTCAAAACTTAGTTCCCTATCTTTGTGGCCTCTGCAAATTTTGGCAAATGTCTTCATCGAAGTTATTTTTCTCCATTATAAATACTTGAGTTTCCAGTACTGATTCTTGAACCATTGACTTGCCAATCTGAAAAAGACCAATTTTTGCCTAGTTTCTTAATCTCTTTTCCATGCTAATATGATATTACCTACACCATGAGCTCTCATTGATTGCTTATCCCAAATTGTTCTTGTTATATCACTTGAATCTGTCCTGGTGGGTGAGAACATGTCCAGGGATAGTGATAGTGTCTGGGAATTGACACGATTCTGAAAGTTTTACCTTGTCACGCAATTGTCTGACTAGTCTGTGGGATAGCTGTCCCAATTTTGATAAGCTCTGACATTTGTAAGGAAGTTTTTTGCTGGATTAATGGGGCTAGGTTTGTCTTTGTCATTGTCATTTCTGGTACCTCAATTGATTGTGTTCTGAAGACAGTCTAGAATACTAACATTACGCCTTGCTATATTACTTTTAAGGTGAGGGTTTGCCACAACTCTTGTCAGTCTGTATCCTTTATATCACTGTCTGCTATGTGTCTTCCCTTTCTATTCTATGGTATAGCATGTTTATAACTAAGTTTCACAGCTCTCAATACTGTCGGCTAAAGGTTTTGGTTTTGTAGAACACCTTGGAGTCCCACAGCAAGGAAACAGACCCTTCAGTCCAACGAGTCCATGCCGAGCATAATCCCAAATTAAACTAGTTCCACCTGCTTGCTTCTGCCCATATCCCTCCAAACCTTTCCCTTACCTATCCAAATGTTTTTTAAATGTTGTAATTGTACCCGTATCCACCACTTCCTCAGGATCATTCGGGAGGCAGATGGGGGGTTATTGAGAGGAGTTACAGGGAGGTTATCACTCCTAAGGTACAAGAAAAAGGCAAATGAGTTACAGTCAGGACGGAAAGGGAGCCAGTTGGCAGTGCAGGGATCCTCTGTGGCCATTCCTCTCAACAATAAGTATACCGTTTTGGATACTGTTTGGGGGGAGGTGGGGGAGAACTTACCAGCGGGGAGCAGTGGGGTACAGGGCTTTGGCACAGAGTCTGTCCCTGCTGCTCATAAGGGAAAGGGGAAGAGGAGCAGAGCAGTAGTCATTAGGGATTCCATTGTTAGGGGGACAGATAGGAGGATCTGTGGGGACGAGAGAGACTCACGGTTGGTGTGCTGCCTCCCAGCTGCCAGGGTTCGTGATGTCTCTGATCGTTTTTGGGATCCTTAAGGGGAAGGTGGAGCAGCCCCAAGTCATGATCCACATAGGCACCAGTGACATAAGTAGGAAGAGAGATGGGGATTTAAGGCAGAAATTCAGGGAGCCAGGATGGAAGTTTAGAGCTAGGACGAAGGCGTTGTTGTCTCTGGTTTGTTGCCAGTGCCACGTGCTAGTGAGACAAGGAATAGGGAGAGAGGACTTGAACACGTGGCTACAGGGGTGGTGCAGGAGGGAGAGTTTTGGATTCTTGCATAATTGGGGCTCTTTCTTGGGTAGGTGGGATCTCTACAAGCAGGATGGTCTTCATCTAAAGCAGACGGGTTCCAATATCCTGGGGAGGAAGCTCGCTAACGCTATTGGGGTGGGTTTAAACTAATCCAGCAGGGGGATGGGAACCAAAATTGTAGTTCGAGTATAGAAAAAGTTGAGAAAAGGGATCCAAAATCCAGTTTCAGGGACGTAAGATGGCATTGGCAAGCAAGAAGTTGATTTGAAGTGTGTCTACTTCAACATCAGGAGCATGTGGAATAAGGTGGGTGAACTTGCACCATGGGTTGGTACCTGGGATTTCGATGTGGGGGCCATTTCGGAGACATGGTTAGAGCAGGGACAAGAATGGTTGTTGCAGATTCTAGGATTTGGATGTTTCAGTCAGAACAGAGAAGTAAGAGGGGGGGATATGGCATTGTTGGTCAAGGACAGTATTACAGTTGCAGAAAGGATGTTTGGGCACTTGTCAACTGAGGTAGTATGGGCTGAAGTTAGAAACAGGAAAGGAGAGGTCACCCTGTTGGGAGTTTTCTACAGGCTTCTGAATAGTTCCAGAGATGTAGAAGAAAGAATAGCAAAGATGATTCTTGATAGGAGTGAGAGACAGGATAGTTGTCATGGGGGACTTCAACTTTCCAAATATTGACTGGGAGCATGATAGTACGAGTACTATAGATGGGTCAGTTTTTGTCTGGTGTGTGCAGGAGGGCTTCCTGACACAGTATGTCGACACGCCAACAAGGGGCGAAGCCACATTAGATTTGGTACTGAGTAATGAGCCTGGCCAGGTGTTGGACTTGGAAATAGGTGAGCGCTTTGGTGATAGCGATGACAATTCTGTTATGTTTACTTTAGTGATAGAAAGGGATAGGTGTATACCACTGGGCAAGAGTTACAGCTGAGGGAAAGGCATTTCTGATGTGATTAGGCAAGACTTGGGAAGCATAGGATGGAGAAGGAAACTGCAGGGGATGGATACATTAGAAATGTAGAGTTTATTCAAGGAAAAGGTGCTGTGGCCTAGATAAATACGTACCTGTCAGGCAGGGAGGAAACTGTAGAGTGCGGGAACTGTGGTTTATGAAAGAAATGGAATCTCTCTTCAAGAGGAAGAAGGCTTATGTTAGAATGAGATGTGAAGGCTCCATTAGGGTGCTTGAGGGTTATAAAGTAGCCAGGAAACACCTAAAGAGAGAGCTCAGAAGAGCCAGGAGGAGACATGAGAAGTTGTTGGCGGATAGGATCAGGGTAAACCCTAAGGCTTTCTATAGGTATTTAAGGAATAAAAGAATGATGAGAGTGAGATTAGGGCCAATCAAGGATAGTAGTGGGAAGTTGTGTGTGGAGTCAGAGGAGATTGGGAAGCACAAAATGAATATTTTTCGACAGTATTCACTCTAGAAAACTACAATGTTGTCGAGGAGATTACTGAGATACAGGCTACTAGACTAGGTATGATTGAACACTGGAGGATAGTAAATGTGGTTCCCCTGTTCAAGAAGGGGAGTAGAGATAATCCTGGTAATTCTATACCAGTGAGCCTTACTTCAGTTGTTGGTAAAGTGTTGGAAAAGGTTATAAGAGATAGGATTTATAATCATCTAGAAAAGAATAATTTGGTTAGGGATAGTCGGCACAGTTTTGCCTCACAAACCTTAGAGTTCTTTGAGAAGGTGACCAAACAGGTAGATGAGAGTAAACCGGTTGATGTGGTGTATATGGATTTCAGTAAGGCGATCGATTAGGTTCCCCACAGTAGGCTATTGTACAAGATACGGAGGAATGGGATTGTGGGAGATGTAGCAGTTTGGATCAGTAATTGGCTTGCTGAAAGAAGAGAGGGTGGTGGTTGATGGGAAATGTTCATTCTGGAGTCCAGTTACCAGTGGTGTATCGCAAGGGTCACTGTTGGGTCCACTGCTGTTCGTCATTTTTATAATTGACCTGGATGAGGGCATGAAGGATGGGTTGGTAAATTTGTAGACTATATTAAGATAGGTGGAGTTGTGGATGTTGTAGGTTACAGAGAGACATAGATAAGCTGCAGAGCTGGGCTGAGAGGTGGCAAATGGAGTTTGTGCGGACTAGTGTGAGGTGATTCACTTTGGTCGGAGTAACTGGAATGCAAAGTACTGGGCTAATGGTAAGATCCTTGGTAGTGTAGATGAGCAGAGATCTCGATGTCCAGGTACACAGATCCTAGAAAGTTGCCACCCTAGTTGACAGGGCTGTTAAAAGCTAAAACACTGTATGCCTTCTTATTAATAGAGAGACAGAGTTCCGGAACTCTGAGGTTATGCTACAGCTGAACAAAACTCTAGTGCGGCCACTCTGGAGTATTGTGTACAATTCTGATCACCGCATTATAAGAAGGATGTGGAAGCTTTGGAAAGGGTGCAGAGGAGATTTACTCGGATGTTGCCTGGTATGGAGGGAAGGTCTTACGAGGAAAGGCTGAGAGACTTGAGGCTGTTTTCATTAGAGAGAAGAAGGTTGAGAGGTGACTTAATAGAGACATATAAGATAATCAGAGGGTTAGATAGGATGGACAGGGAGACACTTTTTCCAAGAATGGTGATGGCGAGCACGAGGGGGCATAGCTTTAAATTGAGGGTTGATAGATATAGGACAGATGTCAGAGGTAGTTTCTTTACTCAGAGCAGTAAGGGTATGGAATGCTTTGCCTGCAACTGTAGTAGATTTGCCAACTTTCAGTAATTGGTCATTGGGCAAGCATATGGACATACATGGAATAGTGTAGGTTAGATGGGCTTCAGATTGGTATGACAGGTCGGTCCAACAGTGAGGACCGAAGGGCCTGTACTGCGCTGTAATGTTCTGTTCTAAACTTCTGTCAAGTCACCTTTTCAACCTCCTACACTCCAGTGGAAAAACATCCCAGCCTATCCAGCCTATCCAGCCTTTCTTTACAACTTAAACCTTCCACTTCAATGTCAAGGTAATAAATATAGATCAAAAAGCTGGTCTTATTAATGTTCCATTGTTGTGATCAGATTGGTTTGGTACCGTCCTCTTATTTGGATCAAAGGGCCAACTTAATAGTGGTAGAGGAACTGTTCAGTGAATCTGAGAAGAAACTCTTGCCTTTAGTTTCCTGCATATTAGCCAATTAAACTTGATTGAAAGTTGTGCACTGTTATTTACTTTTAGAAAACCATAGGGTCTTCATTCTACAAGAATCTAAGATGTTCTGCCTTTTTGCCACCAAGTTCTGATGGTATCATCTGAGTGGAACTTAATGCGTTCTCTGACGTTGATTATTTCAGAACCATTACCTTATACAATATTTCTTTATCTCACCAAGCTCTGTTCTATTGGGTAACATTTATACATTTCATGTGTATAATTACAGTTACTCTTCTCCATCTCTCCCTAAGTCTCTGCATTCACAAATTCAGGAAGTCTGGCGATTTTCACAATTCGAGAACATATTCTCTTTAGGCTTTGAAGATTGGCAGGTGAATGACTTGAGGACTGTTACAAGAACAGTAGCGCCTCGACTTACAAACTTAATCAGTTCCGGGGACCCAGTTTGCGAACCGAAAAGTTCGCAAACTGAATCAATTTTTCCAATTGTTCGGATAGCCGTTCAAATGCTTGGATGGCTGTTCACAGCACAGGCGCCAAAGACAAACTGAATAAGATCATGCGGGGCCCGCGAACGCTTGCGTTCAACAAGCGTGTAGCAAAGCAGAACAGTGAAACCATGTGGTTGCACACAGGCTTTTTGCATTCGTACCTTCGTTCGTACCTTGCTTCAACGTATGTATGAAATTCAAAACTTTACGTACAATCCTGTTCGTAAACCGATTTGTTCGTGAACAGGGTTGTTCGTATGTCGAGGCGCTACTGTACTTGCCAGTAACATCATCTGGAGACCTTTTCCTTCATAGAATGTGGCTGCTGTATTAAAACATTTTGTTTTTGCAGCATCCTGCATTTCTGCACCAAGCCATGTTTTCTTTTGTTTTGATTCTGTGGATATTGGTCGTATTAACTTGAACTGATTTATATTCAGCCTGTCTTCTATACAAACAATTAATTACTCTAAGTCTGCTGATATTGAACATCCATGTTAACTTTTTTCTTTTGAATTAGTTTGAACATGTTTGTTTGCTCTGTGGTTGTCCTATTGGTGACTCCAACATATTCACATCCTAAGTAACACTAGTTGACATTTACTGCTGATTTAACTCTACCATTGATATTGATAACTCTTCCTTGAGAGATGATTTGAAATATTTCTCCTAAAATTTTTTTTAAATCAAACCTCCAAGTTTATATTACAACGTTTTTTTTTCCCTGGCTGAGATGGAGCCTAAACAAATGAGTTCAAGGATCCTATTTTATTGTAATGGCTTCAAACGTAAAGTCCAGTTTGTGGCATTTCACGAAATACCTTTTTTTTTAAAAGTCTATATACACCTCATTCACATTTGTTTTAACTTCAGTCAAGTTAAAAATGATTTGCTTTCAGCAAATCTATATTGGTTTTCCTTAATCCATAAGCATCTGATACCTTGTTTTCTCGTTGATTCTCATTTTAAATTTATTTTGTTTTTGACTGCACTTCTACTTTCAGATGTAGGTAAATTAATGAACTGAGCTTGTTTTCATAATGAATTTCCCTTTGTTCTTGGGATCTTGTTTGTTACAGTTAATACTTTTCTCAGTACATCATATCTGTAATTCCCTTCCCCCTTGTTAAGATATCATCTCTATGACTCTTCTTTCTGAAAACCGGAGATAACCAGAACATGAAATGTTAGTGTTAGAAATTAACACCAGCTTTATTCGGAATATTCTTTGTTATACTATAGTAAAATGGAAGACTTGGATTCTGGGAGTTAGTCACATTAGCTTGCTGCAGCAAAAAAATCTGAAAGATGTTGAGAGAAACTGCTAGTGTAAAAGTGGAATGTAGATGTTTGAGATGAAAAAAAACACTGCATGTAGAAGCCTATTGAGATGGTTACTACAAAGGGCATTACTTGGATTGTAATATTTGCAACAGCTGTGTAAACCACTGTTGGTCAGTCAAAGGCAGGATCACCAACCATAAGACTGACTGACTGACTGACTGACTGACTGACTGACTGACTGACTGACTGACTGACTGACTGACTGACTGACTGACTGACATTGAGGAGAATGAGGGGTTAATTTACTAAGTGCCAGAATGAAGCAAGGTCATTCTGATTAGACTGTCAGTGGGAAAATCTAGGACCCAGACCAGAATAAGCATGATGAAACAAAGCAGAGAAAAAAAGTCCAGCACCAAAAGCTGCAAGATATGAGTGATAAGGGAAGCATACCAATGCCAGAGTTTATTGTTCTGATTGTATTAATTTTACTACTTTATGTATGACTACTTTCATTGTAGGTATTGTGGTGGGGCAGCTTTTAAAACTTTTTTCATTTGCTATTATATGATTCATCTGAACTTCTGACTGTTTAATACCAAGTATGACATCAAATAGCCCCCAAACCACAAATTGGCTCTAAGTATTTTTTCTGAAATACGTTGGATATAATATTCACTTTAAAGCTACACAGCAACCTGATGCACAAATCAGCTGTATTAAATTGCTGTGTATACAGCAAAAAAGCCATGCATTTAAATCACCTGTGCAATAAAACTACAGGTGATATTCCAAGAACAAACCAGGAGATACTTGATTTATTTATTGCCATGTGTGTCTTGTTACAAAATAGTGATGTGTTGTGTAATGTCGCTAATCCACCATCTTAAGACAAAAAAGTACAATGTTAAAGCAGAAAAATGAAGAAAAAGATTTTTATTTTGTTTCTCATTGTATGGTATTCTGTGCTTTGCCTAATTAGTAATCCCATTCATTTCCCAGTTACTGAGCTAGGTTAAAGGCTTCCATGCTTTGTCCATCTGAAATTGAACAATCTAATTTCGATTTTCCTTATGTGAAGGATGTACCGTTGTGGTGTCACCTGGCCTCTTGCCTACCTATTTAATTGAGGGCTGCTGACATGTCCTCACATCTCAATTGCTATGCTAATCACATTTCTTCTAAACTACTGTACTTCTCTGCAGCACTCTAATCTCTCTGGTCTAACTTTAACAGTTGTCAATGACCTGGTATTGTCTGGCAGTTGAACCTCTTCCCAGTACACGGTCTCCATTACTACTTGAAATGCTCCTATTCTTTCTGCCAGAACTCCCAATCAAGTCTCCTTCAAACTGTTTAAAATCTCTGGGCTTTCTAAATTAATCCTTCATTATCCTGGACCAAACACAAGCTGATAGCCTTCCATTTTTATCCCATCTGCCGTAAGCCGCCACAGTTTAAAAACATTAACAATTCAGAGCATCTCTGATCTCTAGCACATTGGGTCAGAGTCTGGATTACAAAGTAGTGGCATATGAACTTGGTTACTTTTAATGGCTTTTTTTTTAAAAAAAACACCAAACAGACCTTCTAAAACACACAAAATTTACATTATATCTCAACAGCCATTCCCCACCAAGAAAATCTGAGAGCATCTGCTTCTCTCATTAACTGCAAACCAACCATGGCTGACTTCACACATTGAACAACTCCTCCCCAAAAAAGTGTTGCTGTGGGTAGCAGCTTGGGTCCTTGCTGTGCCTCCCCTTTAAGTCTACCTCTGCTCTCTATCTCCTTGTTTTTTTTTCTTATACATTCAGCATATTGGCAGTGCTTTCTATTTTTTCCACAAACCACACCATTTCAAGACTCTGCTTTCAATTTTCAACTTCCTCTTGTATTCATATGGTCCATCTTCAATTTTCTTTTCTTTCCATTCCTTGGCGTTTGTAGTCACCATTTCATGTGGAAAGCTATTAACCACAATAAGATTTCTCTCATTCTCACCATTGCAGCCTCTCTTAAACAGATTATCCTCCTCCATTTCTGTTGACTGCTCTGAGATGCCACCATCAAACATATCCTCATCCTCTCCCTCTCCTTAGTATTCTGAAGAGTTATTTTCTCCCATTGGCAGAACCCTGGTCCTGTTCTCATTGACCCACAACATTCCTTTTTTTTTAAACTAACTAACTCTTCCACATATGGTTTGGAGGTGGTGAAAAGGCTCTTGTTCTGCTGTCAAAGGTCTCAAATAATCCTTCCAAACTAAACAACAAATTAGTGTACTAAATGCAATGTACAAATATCACCATTTATGATTCTGTACCAGACCATCAAATATTGCACCCCCTCAATCTATTCCACAGTGTATTACCTCAACTGCTACGCAGTCACACTTCCTGGGTTTCTGCTTCCTTGGACTCTGGACTCTGAAACTGCACTCCAGTAATGATTTCACGAGTGTATGTACATTTCTGCACCTGTAAATTGGATCACTGAGCTGAACTGATTTTTAACCTGAGCTCCATCTTGTACTGAGGGCCAGCTCCTTTATTCCCCTTGATTCTATTACAGCTAAATTTCTCATCACTCTTTCTCTGTTCTTCTCCCCACCCCCAGTGTAACCTGATAAATGGTTCTCACTTCATATGTTGATCCTTTTTTCCTTTCTAATCATCAGTTCTCCCTCAAAATATCAGCCATTGACTATTTCAAGCTAGAACATTTTCAATATCTTCTCTTCCCTATCCCCATATCATTGGTGTTCCCAAAGGGTCATAAGTAATCTTTGACCCCTCCTATTTCTGATCTATTTGCAGCCCCCTGGTGATGGCATCAAAAAGCCTCATTAGTTTACAATATGTAAACTGAAGCATCCAACTCCATCTAACCTGGTCCTCCAGTGTAGTGAAATCATTGGACCATTTGTCCAACCTCTAATCTTGGATAAGCAGCAGTTTTCTTCACTTTAAATGTTGGAGTTATTGGAGCCATAGTTTGGTGCAGGGACTGAAAACACTATTTCCTAGCTGTCAATTCTAATACTTTTCCTCACTATCAGTCTGTTCACAACATGATCAGATTTGATTGAGGTGAACTTCTGACCTAATTCTCACTATCTTTTAAAATTGCTGAGTTACATCCATAACATCATTTGGCTTCCTGGTCTCAGGCAATCTAGTGAAACCATATAAATTCCTTCATTTCTTCTAGCTTTGACTATTCCAGTGCACTTCCAGTTGCCCTTAACCCTTTTTTTTTCTACCTTCTGTAAACTTGGCCATTCAAAACTCTACCTGCTTTTTAACTTGGAGCAATCCTGTTTCTCAATTGCTGTGGAGCTTTCTGATCTAGTGTTCTGGTCAAGCAATGTCTTAATTTTTTTTTCAAATCCTTCCATGACATTACTTTATATGTTCCAAACATATAACCTTCAAATATGTGCCAAGCTAATTCTGGCCTTTTGAGTACTGACAATAATAATTGTTCCACCATTTGGTAGCTGTACCTTCAGTTGGCTACGCACCAAGTTCTGAATTCTTCCTTTTCCTCTTGCTGCCTTCTCTTGCTTGCTTCTTTGACTGCACCTGAACTGTTCAGTTAGTTTTTATCTGTTGACCTTTTGACTTGAATTCTTGTTTGAAGATCTTTTTCTCTTGCTCACTGACTCTGGGCCCATGAATCCTCCCTCCACATGGACTCCATACGGTTCAGTTGCCACATTAACAAAAACATGTGGAGGCTTTGGAAAAGATACAGAAATGGTTTACCAGAATATTGCAAGGCTTAGATGGTATTAGCTATAAGGTGCGATTGGACAAACTTGGTTTGTTTTCACTTGAACACTGAAGAACGAGGGGCAACCTTAGTTTACAAAATTATGCGATGCATGGGTAATTCCTTTTTTTTTTCCAGGATAAAGATGCCAATTACTAGAGTTTGTAGGTTTCAGGTTAAAGAGGATAAATTTAAAGGAGATGTGAGAAGCAATTTTTTTTTAGGGTGGCAAGTGCCTGGAATGTGCTGCGAGAGGACATTATGGAGGTGGAACCAATAGTAATGTTTAAGAGACATTTTGGCAGATTTGAGTAGGTAGGCAATAGAGGGAATCAGATTGTATAAGTGGCAAAAGGTTTTTAGTTAGAAAGTTATCCATCATTGATGCAGTCTTGATGGGCTGAGGGGCCTGTTGCTGTGCTGTGCTTTTTTTTATTCTTTATTCTCCCTGGTTCTACTGCATTCTGTGCCACGAATGGGTGCACAGTGCATTGTGATAAGTTAGTCAAGTACTTATTTTGTAATTTTTAAAAAATCCACTCATGGGGTGAGGGAGTTGGCTGGGCAGCATTTATTATCCATCACTAATTGCCCAGAGGGCATTTCAGAATCAACCGCATTGCTGTAGGTCTGGGGTCACATGTAGATTAAACCAGGTAAGAATAGCAGTTTCCTTTCCTAAAGGACATTTTTCTGACAATCGACAATGGATTCATGGTCATTATTAGATATTTAATTCCAAATTTTTAAAAATTTAATTCCAATTCAACCATTTGCCACGGTGGGTTTCAAACCCAGAACTTTATCTGGGTTTCTGGATCACCAGTGATAATACCGCGAGACCGTAACCTCCCCAGTATACTTGTTGGAAGTTTTTGGGTGTGGTGAGACCTTCCTCCATTGCCTCTATTCTATCAAATGGAGAAAAAAGTAGAGTCAGAAATTGTTCCACCCAGAAGCCTGTAAAGTGCTAATTGGATAATGAGCGCTTCCTGTCACTTGCTTTCGGTTGTGTAAACTTTTATACAGAATAGTCATAGAGATGTACAGCATGGAAACAGACCCTTCGGTCCAACCCGTCCACGCTGACCAGACATCCCAACCCAATCTAGTCCCACCTGCCAGCACCTAGCCCATATCCCTCCAAACCTTCCTATTCATATACCCATCCAAATGCCTCTTAAATGTTGCAATTGTACCAGCCTCCAGCACATCCTCTGGAAGCTCATTCCATACACGTACCACCCTGTGTGAAAAAGTTGCCCCTTGGGTCCCTTTTATATCTTTCCCATCTCACCCTACACCTATGCCCTCTAGTTCTGGACTCCTTGACCCCTGCGAAAATACTTTGTCTATTTATCCTATCCATGCCCCTCATGATTTTGTAAACCTCTATAAGGTCACCCCTCAGCCTCCGAAGCTCCAGGGAAAACAGCCCCAGCCTGTTCAGCCTCTCCCTGTAGCTCAGATCCTCCAACCCTGATAACATCCTTGTATATCTTTTCTGAACCCTTTCAAGTTTCACAACATCTTTCCGATAGGCAGGAGACCAGAATTGCATGCAATATTCCAACAGTGGCCTAACCAATGTTGAGTGATTTTGTGTTAAGTGTTAACTACCCTAATCTTTCCATTGATGCTTTCAGCTGTTTTCAACATCTTCAGTTCTTTGGTTTCTGCAAGTTGGCTACCTCTATTGGCTGTTGACAATATTATTTAGATATGTGGAAGAATTAAGGATAATGTTTCAGGATAAATGCTAGAGAATAGGCATTAAAGAAGATGAGTTGAATGCCGCCTTGTGTCTACTGTTTTTATGGATTATTTCAAGGAAAATAATGGTAACTAAGACACTTTCAAATGACCTTTCTTTGCTACATTTAGGTAACATGTCAGCTCCTGATGACACATTCCTGTTGAGGGAATAGGGGCTACTGCCCTTGTGGGAAAACCTCCCACTGATCCAGCCATGGAGTCTGAGACCACAGCAACTACCATTTTGGCTTCAGTCAAAGAACAGGTACAGAAGTTATAATTTTGCTTAATTATAGATGTTATAGGCTGATTTGTCGTCCTTGTATATTATTCTGGATAATATACTTTAATAGACAACTCAATTGAACTGTATTTTTTAAATCTTAGCTTAGTTGGAAATCATTTAAAACTACAGATATAGCCACATGAATATGTTACTATGCAGTATCTCATTATGTCCAGATTTGTATTAGGTAAAAGGACTGAATAGCAAGATGCATCCTGTTTAAATTTATTTTTGTTCTTATTCCTAGCTCTTTTCACTTGTGAAGTTTACTAGAGAAATGCAGTGAAGCCAGTTATATTTTTAGAATGGATTTACTGAATGAATGTGTTCAGGAGCTAAACATCTATAACATTTGTAGATGTTATAAATGGAATTACTATAAAAGCTGTTGCCTTTTAAAGATATTCATGAATTAATGTTAGTGTCAGAAAATACAAGGCTTAATGGGGCTCCAAAGAAACAGTTGTGAAATTGACAGACTTTTAAATTATTAGGTGAGATTCATTGATGTGAAGCATTCATATTCTATGCAATGAAATGTGTCTCGGACAAAATACCTGACCGTACGAGCTGAGAAGTGCAGCATGTAAGTCGAGCCGGAAGCAGAATTGTACCTAATCTTTCAAACTGTTATTTACTTTAGATGTTGATCTTAATGGCATCTTCTAATCAGTATTTGTGCTTTTCATTTTTAGTTACATTAAATTACATTTTCTGAGTGTAAGAAATGTTTCTGCATTACTTTTCCTTCCTTGCACATTTTATTTGAAATAGTTTTATGCTGTATTATTTTTCAGTGGCTGTCAGCAGTTTTGGAAAGTAATTCCCTTGAGCTTGTCTACTGAGCAACAGCTGGCTTAATTTATTAGAAACTAGTCAATTTCCTAGTCTACCAGTGACGAATGGAGAGCTACCAGCGGGTGGAAAATTTATCCTCCTGCCTTTCTCCATCTGAAGACTGAGACAGTTGTAGCAGCCAGGTAACTGCTTCAGTGACCTAACTTGCCACGAACAGTAGTGTAGGTATGTTAGTTCAATACTATTTCAAGTACGGAATTTTACTTGGTACTTGAAGAACAGCTACATTTTTTTAAAGGATTGGGTAAGTATTTGCACAAATGTTTCTTTGGCTGTTTTGGAGACAACTAACCACATTCTTCAGGGATAACTAAATTAACAGATTTAGTGTTTGGACTTAATGTGGAAGACCTGTATTTTACTTTTTAAAATTAACAAAATACCAAAAACAAAAATTTCAGGGTAATCAACCTAAAAATATTTTCCAAACAAAAATGGAAATGTGAGGAGTGACCCATTGATTGGTTAAGGTCACCTTAACCAATGGAAAATGGATTGGCGGATGCATGCCAGAATTGAAAAGTTTTATATGTGGGAACGGTAGAGTTATAGGACAGCAAGAAATTAGATTTAATTGATGGGCAGAACTGTGGGACACTTTAACCTAATTATGAAAGTTGCAAACTTTGGGAATCTGAGCCGCTGCATCAAAAGTAAGAGATGGTGGACAGGCCAAACTTGCCAATAGATTTGGCTGCAGCATTAGGACATGAGCATTATAGAAGTTAGGATATCAACATGAAAAAAAACAATAAATAGTACCCTTTTTTTTTGTCATAACAATGTCTTAAGGTGCTTCACAATAAATTTAAAACTAGCATGATGTGTCTGATATTGGGTCAGATGATCAAACACTTTCTTCTGAAGAAGAGCGATTGGATTCAAAACAGTTACTGTCTTCCTCCCACAGGTGCTGCCAGATCTGAATTTGCCAGCAATTTGTATTTTTTTGTTTCGATTTGGAGTGTTGGACTGAGGTGTACAAAGTTAAAAATCATACAACACCATGTTATAGTCCAACAGGTTTATTTGGAACCACGAGCTTTTGGAGCATCTGCAGACTGTGATTTTTTTTGTATTTTACAGTTGGCCAAGGAAGCTGTCTTTAAGGAATATCTTGGTGGAGGAAAGAGGCTGGAGAATAGACATTCCAAAGCTTGGGGCTCATTTATATTAAGGTGCAACTATGAGATCTAGAAGTAAAAGTAGGCATTTTATCTGAACAAGTCTGCTCTGCCAACTAATGAGGTCATGATCTGATATAATCCTCATTCCACTTCCCTGCCTTTTTCCCTATGATCCTTTTTAATGAAAATTTTCATCTCCACCTTGAATGTATTTGATGACCCAGTCTCAACACATTTCTGTGGTAAGACATTTTGCAGATTCTTCAGCCTTTGGGTATCATGGTGGCTCATTGGTTAGCACTGCTTCCTCAGCGTCAGGGATCTGGGAGGGATGCTCTTTAGAAAGTTGGTGCAGATTTGGTGGGCTGAATGGCTTTTAGATTCTAATCCAGGAAAAAAGGGAGGCAGTGGCCTAGTGAATCTTCTTGAACTGTTAATCCAGGGACCCAAATGTTCTGTGGACCCAAGTTTGAATTGAGCCATGGCAGACTATGGAATTTGAATTGAATGCAAAACTGGATTTGAGTCTCATGATCATGAATCCATTGTAGATAATTGAAAACCCCATCTGGTTCACTAATGACCTTTCAGAGAAGGAAGATGCCATCTCTACCTGGTGTGGCTTACATATGACTCCAAACATAAAGCAACGTGGTTGACTCTTGACTGCCCTCTTCCCGTAAACAAATTTTTAAAAATTCCTCCTTTATTGCTTACGCTCACTCTCCATACCCAGAATCAAGCAAATAAACTTACACTGGCATTGGAGGCTGTACAGTGAATCTTTCTTTCAACAAGGAGGTTAAAATTGTTTACTATTTTTGTTGTGATCTGGCTATAGTACCTTGTATAGTATTGGCAAAGCCCCCTCTCCATTTATACTTGATTCTTTTGAGTAAAAGCCAACAGACCATTTGCTTTCCCCGTTGCCAGAAGAACTTTGGATGCTACGTTTTGTGATTCAAGCACAAGGACTCCATTTCTTTCTGCAGTTATTCCCCAATGTTTACTCTTCTATTCTTTCTACTGTGTACACAGTATATTCCATCTGTAAAGTCTCTGCCCATTCCCTAACCTGTCTATATCCTTCCAGTAGACTCATTGTCACCCTCACCACTTGTCATTTTTATATGTAGTAAATAATCGTGACCCCCCCCCCCCCCACCCCCACCCCCAGCACTTATCTGTTACTCTGCTAGTTTCTGAAGATAACCAGGAGTGTTGAGGGCAATGAATCCATTGTGGTCTGCTTGGATTTTAGCCAGGCTTTTGATAAGGTCCCTCAGGGCAGATTCAAGACAAGTAGCATTAGGTATGGTTCTGTATTGAGGCCTTTACTGTTCATGATGTACATGATTTGATTTGAGCTTAAATATATTAGGTATAACTTAAGAGGCTATTTATAAACTGCAGGATGATGTCAATGGACTGGTCGGTGAGACAATGCAGTGGCAGGATAGTCTGTTATCTTCGTTGTGTCAGGGTCATGGATGTCCTTGAGCGGGTACAGTGCATCCTGAAGTGGGAAGGTACACAGTCATTACCTACTTACATCATTTGTGCCAATATAGACAGAGTGACAAGGTCCTGCAATGACACTTCAGGGAATAAAGTATTACACCTCTGGTGTAATAATTGGCTGAAGAGCTGGTGTAGAGGAGAGGGCTTCCGATGTATGGATCATTGGGGTGTCTTCCAGGGAAGGTGGGACCTGTACCAGAAGGATGGGTTGCACCTAAACTGGAGGGGCACCAATATCCTGACAAAGGTTTGATAGTGACACTCGGGGCTTTAGTGTGGTGGGGTATTGGGAATCTGAGCAGCAGTTCAGTAAGTATAGAGATGGAAGAGCTCGAGTCTAAGGCAAATATAGCTAGCAGAAGAGCAGTCAGGGAGAAGTTGTTGAGCTCAGCAGAAATAAGCTTTGACTGTATTTGCTTCAATGCAAAAAGTATAATAGGTAAGATGGATGAATTTAGAACCTGGATTAATGCACATAATTAAGAAGTTGCTATCACGGAGATGTGGTTGAAAGGGACAGGATTGGCAGCTTAACATTCTATAATGATGCTTTAGATGATATGGAAAAGGAAGCAAAAATAGTGGGTGAGTTGCATTACTGGCTAAGAAACATATCACAGCTATTTTGAGAGAAAATATCCTAGAGGGATCTTGCAGTTAAGCATTATGGATAGAACTCAGGAATAGGAAGGGTGCAGTCACAATGCTGGGACTGAAATAGAGACCTCCCAACTACTAGCAGGAAATAGAGGATGAGATATGTAGTCAGTTTCTGGAAAGATGTGGAAATAGGGCTTTGCAGTAGGTGATTTTAACTCTGCTGCATGCACGCACATATACTTTTGTGCTGGGGCTTTGGATGGGAGCAGTTTTAGGTGAGTCCAGGAGGGTGTTTTGAAACAGGAAGTGTATATTCTAATGAGAAAGGGGGTCACAGTGGACCTGGAAATGAAAATGAACCTGTCTAGGTGATCAAATATTCAATGGGAGAGCATTTTGGGAATAGTGACCAAAGTTCTGTAAATTTTTGGATACTTTTAGAGAAGGACAATGATGGACCTTGATTGAAGGTGTTAAATTGGAGGAAGGTCAACCATAACCAAATTAAACAAGAATTAGAGAATGTAGCTTGAGGGTTTTGAGGGTTAATCTGCATCTGACATGGGAGTATTTTAAGGAGCAGGTGATCAGTGTGCAGGACAGAAATGGCAGCATTTATGAACCATGGATGATGGGAAATTATCAGCTTAGTCAAAAAAGGAAGTCTACATAAGGTCTAGGTAACTAAAAACAGATTAAGTCCTTGAGAAATATCGAAAGTAGAAAGAGATTCAAATGGGGAGTTAGGAAAGCTAAAAGGGGCTGTGAAATGTCCTTGGCCGTCAGATTTGGAGAATACCAAGGCATTTTATACATGTACCAGGGAAAGAGTAGGCCCACTGAAGGATGAAAGAGGGAGGTTGTGTGAAATCAGTGAGATCTTTGCTGCACCCTTCACATTGATATTTTTTAAAAAGAAGGATGTTGAGGCTAGCGAAAGGTATGTAAATACTCTTGGACAGGTAAACACAATGGAGGAGGAAATTTTGGGTGTCTTGAAATACATAGAAGGTAGACAAGTTCCCAGAGCCAGACAGGATCTATCCTAGGGTATGGTGGGAGTAAAGGGAGGAAATAGCTGGGACCTTAACAGATACCTGTGCATCCTCTTTTTTGCTTCAGGCAAAGATCCAGAGGATTGGAGAATGGTCAGTGTTGTTCCTTTGTTTAAGAAGGGAAACACATAATTCAGATAATTGCAGGCTGGTGAGCCTAATGTCAGTGGTGGGAGAGCTGTTGGAGAAGATACTGAAACTGGGTTTATTTGTATTTTGTAATTTAATGAACTTATTAGTGATAGGTGGCATGGGTTTGTGCTCAGAAGGTCATGTCTCCAATTTTATTGAGATGACAGTGATTTGAGGAAAGGGCAGTGGATGTTCTCTACGTGAACTTTAAGGCATTTGAAAAGGTACTTAATGGCAGGCTTGTACAGAAGATAGTCTCATGGGATTTGGGGTGAGCTGGCCAGGTGGATACAAAACTGGCTTGAAGGTGGAGTAGTGGTGGAAGGGTACTTTTTTGAATGGAAATTGGTAACTCATGGTGTACTGCCGGGAGCAGTGCTGGGACCTTTTGTAATATATATATAAATAATCTGGAAGAAAATGTAGTTTGGCCTGATTAGTAAGTTTGTGGATGATGCCAAAATTGGTAAAGTTGCAAATAGTGAGGATAATGAAAGGAGACAGTTGGAAATAGGTTGCAGATTTTGGCAGAGAAATGACAGGCAAAAAAGGTGACAAGTTGTATGACAGCTATGAAAAACTTAAGGAATGTGGTGTGCAATTCTGGTTGCCACACCCCCAGAGGGGACGTGAATGCTTCGGAGAGGGTGCAGAGAAGGTTTACCAAGATATTGCCTGGCTTGGAGGATTTTGGTTCTGAGCAGAGGCTGGACAAACTCTTTTTGTTGGAAAGACTGAGGTTGAAGGATGACTTGATAGACGTCTACAAAATTGAGAGAGGCTTAAATAGGGTGGATAGTCAAATTCTTTATCCCAAGGTGGAGCGATCAATTACAAGAGGGCACAGGCTTAAGGTTGAGGATGTAGGAAGAGTTTAGGGGTGAAGTGTAGGGGGAAAAACATTTTACATAGGGTAGTGGCTGCCTGGAATGCCAGTGGTAGAAGCAGACCAGTGTTTTTAAGGCATATCTTGATGGACACAAATCTGAGGTAAACAGAGGGATACATACCGTGAAGGGACACTAAGTAGTGGGTGTAAATCAGGAAGATGAATTGGTGCAGGCTTGGAGGATCTGTAACTGTGCTATATTGTATTTTAAAATTCATCCTGGAAAGGTGAGGTAATATATTTCTGGTGGGCCAACAAGGCAAGATATTGCATTAATAACTGCCTGGAATCGTAGAATCATACAGCACAGAAGAGGCCCTTCAGTCTAGATAGTCTGTACTGCCAAAAAATCGCTTCCTATATTTTAGTTCACTTTCCCACACTGGGCCACTAAGCTTTGTGTTGTGGTACTTCAAGTATTCATCCAAATACATTTTGAAGATTGAGGTTACCTGCCACAACTACCTTTCCAGTCAGTGCATTACTGCTCCCCACCACCCTCTGGGTGTAAAAACACTTCATCAAATCCCCTCAACCTCCTACCTTTTTTACTTTTTAAAGTAATGAGCCCTTGTGTGTTGATTAAGGGGAACAAATGCTTTTGACAGAAGTACTGAAGATCTGAAGGATCGTGGTGTGCACATCTGCAGATCCTTTAACATAGCAGGGCAAGAGATAAGATGATGAGAGAGGCTCAGCAGAGGCATAGAATACAAAAGCAATGAGGTTATGCTAGAACTCCTAATCTAGTTACGGCACAACTGGAATACCGTACAGGTTTGGTCACCAAGTGATAGTAATGATGTGATTGCGCTGAAGCTTGCAGAGGAAATTTGAGTTAGCCCAGACCTCCAACCCAGTGGAGGAAGGATTGGGGAGGCTGGGGTTATTGTGAAGATTGAGAGCAGACCTCAAGAGTATAAGATTGAGGAATAGGATAGGTAAAGAACGTTTTTCCATTAATTCGAGGGATCAGCCACTGGAGTACAGATTTAAAGTAAGGAAAGTTGGGGTGATTTTCTTTTCTCATTTGGAAACTTAAGGGAGAATGTAAATTGGTGCATGAAGAGATAGTTGAGTCAATTTCCTGTAACAGAGCTGTATTGTAGGCATTCACCTACTTTGCCATAGCTTCAGGGCTATAGTCCAAAAGATGGTAAATTGAATTAATATCTCATCAGTGAGCCTCCAGGTGACGTTACCTAGTATGGTGACGAAATGTCTGAAAACAAACCTTCCAGCTCAATGAGCAAACCTGCATCTGAATTGTACATCTTCTCAAAACTTGCTGAATTAGTATAATCAGATCTTTAACTAGCACAGACAGAAGGGCCAATGGCTTCCATCTGGTCTGTAAAATCTTTGGAAGTTAAGACTTAGAACAGCTTTCATGACCTCCAGTTTGGAAGATAAATGAGATATGAAGGAGTGAATTGGAGTGATCAAATCTAGAGGTAACACAGGTTTCAGAAGATAAGCTGAGCCTGGTGAAGTTGTGATGTTTGTCTTTAGTGATGGCATGAATGAGTTTGGCAGTTTATTTCAGAATTGCATATGACTCCACAGTTGCAAACAGACTGGCTTTGTCGCAGACTATTGCCAGGAGAAGGATAGAATATGTCACTAGGGAATAGTTTGGAACTGTGATGGAAAACAATGGTCTGTCTGTCATCAGGAGGAAATTTCTTCTCATTCAGGATGGTTTTTTGATTTAGCAATAGGGAGTAATGGTGGTAATGTGGAGTTGTATATTTCTTGTGTATGTGGGAAAACTAGCACTGTTCATTTGGAATGTGCTACTGAAAGGCAGCACATAGATGGGGCAGAATATTCCCATCCAGCTGAGTGTTGGCCAGAAACTGATCATACAATGGTTTTGAAGTATCGAATAAACAGGAAGCTTTCAGAAATATGTGGTCTCAGGTAGGGATGAAAGGTAGTTGATGGGTGTCAGTACTGTGATTGGAAAAAATAAGATCCGAAATATTTGATCTCTGATTTTGTTTTACCCAGTTGTCATGAGCACCAGCTGTGTCCACTAAGTGTTCACCAAACCATAATTTAATATAGCTTGTGTAGCCTCCATTTTATTTATAATGATGCAATTGGAGTAGACAAGCACTCAAGCTTTCGTTTAAATAAGTTACAGGTCTGTTTGTTGCAAGTTATTACGGAGAGATCTACAGAGACAACAAGGTGGAATTGCAGAGCCAACACTCCAGTTACTGATAAAACCAGGATATTTGTGTTAACGACACATTGGGACTTTCTTGTCCAGTTTGGACCCATTACTTGAATACTTGTTAATGTGAAAAGATTAATGCAAAAAGTCAAATTCAGCAGCTGCAATGAATTCTGTGGTTGAATAGGTGGTGCTTTTCCTCAAAGCTTCCTAAGAACAGCAAATTTGGGAAGGAAAGAGTCCTATATTCATCAGTTCTGTGATTTTGATTTCTTCTGCCTGATTTCCAATGGAGCAGTATTTTGTATACCTTTTGTCCCCTTGGTCTAATATCTCTTGAGGATGATTTCTCAAAGTTGCAGCCTTTTGTATAAGAGTATTTGTTCCTGACTGCGTCATCTTTCCAGCTGTGAAGGATGATTAGTTCAGATTTTGGGACAAGACTTCATTGTATTTTTAGTTGAGGCAATTAGATTTTCAAAAACCATTGTTATCATTTTGGTTCCCTGTTGAGGCACAAAACACTGTTTTGCAACTTAAAAGGGCATCTTTCATTGCCCAGAGACAAATACATTCTAAAAGACTTCCTTTTGTAATTTGATGGAGGTATTGTAGTTCAGTAGCATTTGAAATAGTCCACTGTAACAGACATGGCCAGTATGACCTCCATCTTGAAATGACTTTTCACAAAGTCCCAATGTATGGATTTTTAAAATTGTAATCAATGAGGTCTGTGTGGAGCCACAGACGTTTGGTGAGATCCTAAATTAATATTTTGCATCAATATTTACTGTGGAGAAAGATATGGAAGTTAAGGAACTCAAGAAAATAAATTGTCTTAAAAAGAGCCCACCTTACAAAAGGGGGCTGCTGGAGGTCTGAATGCATAAAGGTAAATAAGTCCCACATCAAGTGTGGGCATTGTGTGAAGTTAGGAAAGAAATTTCAGAGTTCTTAGCAGAAATAATTATAACCTTGATAGCCACAGGTGAGGTGCTGGAAGACTGGAAGGTGGCTAATGTTATCCCGTTAGTTAAATGCTGCAAGGAAAAGCCAGGAAACTACAGACGAGTGAAGATGACATCAGTGATGGGTTAAATTGTTGGAAGGTATTCTGAGTGATAGGATCTACATGCCTTTTGAAAGGCAAGGGCTAATGGAGGTGGTCAGCATGGTTTTGTACATGGGAAATTGTGTTTTGCTAACACGATTTGTGTGTTTTTTGAAAAAGACACTAAGAAGACAGACAATGTCTATTGCTGTGCCTTCATCTACATGGACTTTAGCAATGCCTTGACAAGGTTCTGCATGGTAAACTGGTTTGTAGGAGTAGATCACATTGGATCCATGGAGAGATAACCAATTGGATACAAAATTTGGCTTGACAGTACTCAGTGGTGGTAAAAAGTGGTTTTGCAGAGCGAAACCAGTGGTGTGCTTCAAGGATTGTGCTGGTTTCATTATTCCTATCCAAATTGTTTATAGGAGGCATGGTTAGGAAGTTCGCGGATGGAACCAAAATTGTATTGGGCAGTGAAGAAGGTTGTGCAAACAGGATCTCTATTGATTGGACCAAGAAATGGCAGTTGTATTTATCTGCATTGAATTCAAAGGTCTTGCATTTTGGCATGACAAACCGAAGCAGAACTTAACTGTTAATGATTAGATTAGATTACATTACTTAGTCCACACCGACCCGCCGAAGCGCAACCCACCCATACCCCTACATTTACCTCTTAATCTTACACTACGGGCAATTTTAGCATGGCCAATTCACCCGACCAGCGCATCTTTGGACTGTGGGAGGAAACCCATGCACACACTGGGAGAATGTGCAAACTCCACAGTTAGTCGCCTGAGGCGGGAACTGAACCCGGGTCTCCGGCGCTGAGGCAGCAGTGCTGCCCACGGTAGGGCCATTGTTGTCAAACGGAGACCTAGGGGTGCATGATGTACTGTGTACAATTCTGGTCATCTTGCAACGGTGTACTGAAACTGAAGCGTTGAAGTTACAAGGCGAGGTTGGATAGGCTGGGACTTTTCCCCTGGAGTGTAGGAAGTTGAGGGGTGACTTTCAAGAGATTAATTAAACTCTTGAGGGGCATAGATAAGGTAAATAGCAAAGGCTTTTCCTCAATGAGTCCAAAATTAGAGGACTTAGGTTTAAGGTGACAGCAGAAGGATTTCAAGGGATTCTAAGGAGCAACTTTTTCTTAGTGGTTGATGGGCGTATGGAATCAGCTGCCAGAGGAAGTGGTAGAGGCAAGTACACTTGGAACCTTTAAAAGACATTTGGATAGATAGATGGATAGGAACGATTTAGAGGGATATGGGCCAAGTAGAGACAAATGGGACTAGTTTAGTTTTGGAAGCTTGGTTAATAGGGACAAATTGGGCTGAAGGATTGATTTCCATTGTGTATGACTCTAATGCCCTTTTTAAAGCATGTTCTGAAAATTTATCATTTGTAATAGTGTTTTGAGGAAATTATGGCTAGTTTAAGACAGGGTGTCAAGTAATGGAGATGGGTCAGTGATGGAGTTTAGTGTATTTGTGGAAGCTGAGCCCCATCTATGAATCATGTCACCAAAAACAATGTGGATGAAGCGGTAAAGATTAAGGATGGGAATGGCGAAAAACACATGCTGGAGATTTTGTAGCTAAAATTAGAGTAGAGGAAGCTAAGTGAGGGTTGTTGCATGTAACAGGAGATGAAAGATGTTGGGAGAATGGAGTGGTTAGGGGTGTAACGGTCGTCCTCTGCTCAGTAAGGAAGAATATAATTTGATATTTTTGGAATGTTTTTGTACTGTAGGAAAAATTGAGTAAGAGATGGACCCATGTCTGTAAAATGGTTATGCATTGAGTTTGAGCTTTCAAAACAAATGGAAATTGCTGCTATCTTGCATGGTCACAAGGGTGATGCCAGTATCTGAGAAAAGAACCATTTTATACTATTTGGGTTATGAAGAAAGTTTGTTGCTTACCAGTTTAGTAGAAACACCGTTGAGAGTAGCATTTTGGCTTGGTAGATGGGATGTGCTTGGGCAGAGCTGTGGCCTTGACGTAGACTTGTATGTTTGGAGGGGAATTGATTGGTGACTTGGTAGGGAGGCTTGTTTTGATAACCAAGTTATTAGAAGCAGTTGAATATGTATGGTCTCTGTCTGTAATGAGAACATTGCCTCTCACACTGAATAGTTAAAATTGGAGAGACAAAAACAGGATTTTAATGGAGCTGAGAAGCCAAGGATCGTTCTTGGTCTCCAGAAAGTTCATTTCTTTTGAAAGAAGAATGTAGCAGCAAATGGCTAACCTCATTAGACTTGGTTTGCCAGTTGGACTTAGTAGTGGTGATAAACCATTCCAGGGAACAGCCATGAGTTGGAGATGCTGGTGTTGGACTGGGGTGTCAAAGCTCTGATCCCCAACATCTGCAGTCCTCACTTTCTCCTTGGACTGGGGTGTGCATTGTTGAAAATCTCTCAACACCAGGTTATAGTCAAACAGGTTTAATTGGAAGCACATGAGCTCCAAAGGCTAGTGTTTCCAATTAAACCTGTTGGACTATAACCTGGTGTTATGATTTTTTTAAAACCGGGAACAGCCAGGAAGAGTTGAGGCTATTATCGTTGCGCTGTGTACAAGGCGACTCTATTTGGAACCGATCTTTTTTGAATAAGTCCATAGCAAGAAAATGAGAAACAATGGATATTAGCATAAAGAGCAAAGTAGAGGACCGAAGAGGATAGGGCGTTGAGGGCCAGTAATTGTCATCACTGGCCAAAGCAATTACCAGGTAAAACTTCTAAGAGTAAACTATCAATGATCCAAACTGGGGATTAGTACAAATATTGGCACAATAGTTGTGATGCGGACTTTAAATGTTTTGTGTATTCTTTCATTTGAGTGTGAATTCATCGCAATGTGAATTTGTTACAAGTGTTGGTTTTCCATCTCCCAAAGTTGCTTTCACAATATAATCAACATAAATGATTTTTTTTCTTGAAGCCAGGATTTATCTTCTATACACAGAATATCTGGTCGTGTTTGAAAGTGAATAGTTAATCAGGCAGTAGCAAGATTTCTGAAATTATTTTGGATAACAACAAAACACTTTATGGTATCCTATGTTTTGAAATCTGTAGAAAACCATACTGTTGGGCATTGTATGCTATCAAAGACTTATTAAAAATAAGACCAGTAATGAGATCGTACACATACATTCATTTATAGAACATATTCAGCATTAATTGGCAAATTATTTGGGGAATATGGGGGAAAATTGCTCAGGTGCTGGGATAAATTTTGAATTCAGGACATGGAAGAAAGTTCCCCCTGCATTAGCTAGCTATGCTACATCTGTTGAGTGGTAATCTGCAGTTCAGTCTCTGACTAATGTCATTTCCCAGCAGTACTTCAGGATATGAATATGTTCGCTAACAATCTGAGATTGGTAGTAAATCTTTGTAGAATAGGGAGCTTTATGCTAAATGCCCGATTTTCAGAGTTTCATTCCAGCCTATTACATGTGAATGGTTTGAGAAACCCACTAGGAATCTGTTCACTGCCTTCATCATATTTATGTATGTTCTTGAAATGTTCACATCAGCTACAAGAATCGAGTGCATAAACTTAACACTATATATATTGAAGCTGTATTCCATACAGTATCAAGCCCAGTTGATATCACATTGCAAGATTAATTTTGTATCGAAATTCAAAGATGTGCTGGAACTTCAGCATTACTGAAAAGGTGAAACTGCTTTTCAGCAATTTTAAAAATGTTTGTTAAAATACCAGTAATAAGCCCTTTTGTGCACGCATAATCATAATTGTATAATTACACTGCTTTGTAACTAAAAATTGTATAACATCCCATTGAAAATGCTAATTTTAACAGCTGTTAATGTTTGAATTTAATCTAATTATGCCATTACTTAGAATATTTATTAAAGATTACTATTTCACAAGTTCTAATTTCTAGTTTTTTAGAGGATAATTGTGTTTCTGTTTCATAATTACCTGCATAGCTGCACTAAGCAAAACTGTGCAGGAAGGACATAACTTTTTCTGGAAAGGTCTCTCAGTAAGGCCAGTTGGACCAGCCTATCTGTAGTTCCTTCTGCCGTTTACATCAGTGTTTATTATTATGGCATGGAGCCTCCCTATCTCTATTTGCAATGTAAAATACTCCAATGACCATCAAAATTGCCCAGCAGTTCCTAAGCAGACTTTTGTTTTAGAAAAAAAATGAATACCAGACTTTGAGTAACCAATACCAGTTAGCAAGTTGATAGCTTCAATAAAATAACTAAGTTCATTAATAATGCAGCGGCTTTCACTGAGCAAAGTTAAATAACAGGATAATCTAAATGTCTGAGATTTAAACCCAAATTCTTTGATTCTAGCCCCTCACACTGTCAAAGATGTACAGGCAAACAGACATAATTAAGGGGTAAATGAGAGGAAAGCTGAGGGAGATAGAACTGACCAGTTCATTTAAGTAGTCTCCATGATCTGTAATATCACAGGCACATGGGATTGTATTTTGCTTGGATTCTGAAGATGCTGGTCAATGCAAACAGCATCCAGTAAATTGTGAAGTAAATTCACTTGATCGTTATAACTGATCTTCTATTGACTAAACCTCCATCCTGTAACTTTCACAGCCACAGTCTCTCTGACAAAAGTGCAGTTCAAAACCAATAGATTTTGGTTTTTCTTTCACTTTTATTCATCAGTCACTTGGCACCGACCTCCCTACCAGGCTTCTATTAACATTCAAACAACTGTCATCTGTTTGAGCCTAATACCTTGCCAGAAACAAAATGTCCGTAGAATACTTTGAACAAGAATCAGGCTGCATTAACTTCTGGCCCCAAACATATGACAGTACTTTGTCTTTTTACTTTCTCGCCATTCAAATATCACATTCAGCTTGCTTAGTTCACAGTTCCTATGGAAATGATAAAATTATTGAGGGTCTCTATTATGGAAAGGGGAAAAATGTTTCTTTCTGGATATTGCACCTTTCTGTTTGAACAAGTTAACCTTCAATTTTACAGTCCACTTATATGCCATCTTAGTTGATTTCTTTTTGAATTCTTGATTTATTGAGTAGGGGCACACTTTTTTTTTATTAACTTTGTTTGAAACTGCTATCAGCTGATTCCTGCTACTTAAAAGTCACTTAACATTTATGTAAAATTAGCTACAGTTTAAGTTGACAGTGAAATTTTGTAAATGTGATTCAAGTACTACTTGATACAAAACTTTAAGCCTAGCAGTAAATTTGTTATCCAGGAGGCCTGGGTTCAAATTCCATGTGCTCTACAGATGTGCAATAACCTCTCTGAACCAGTTGGTTTAAAAATATCTAGATTAAAAACTGTCAATATGATGTAACTACATTTCTTGTCACAGCTAGAGACTGGCTGTAGAAAGGTAGAGCAATTTGCATGCCAATTTTGTGTAAATATATGTTGACTGAGTCCTCAATGAATGTTTAAAAGTAAATTCAATAAAATCCAAACAGTAGTTATAAAATATCAATATTTGGTATGTTATTCAGATGCTGATAGAAATAACTAGATTTTTAAAAACTATAATTTGAATGTATATTAATTTCCTTGAGTGGTTTAAAATATTTTTTATGTATGAAACAACTAGACTTTGTGCATAGAGGCGTGATGGTATATGATATTACTAAATTGCTAGGCAACAGCTTATTTTTATTTGCATGCCATTGGATGTCTTGAAATTATTTCTTTTATAACATCAAAATTATGGGATCCTATTGTAACAGCGTCTTCAGGAGGTAAAGCTGAGTTTTCTGTGTATTTGTCTCTTTTCTCCAGCACAGTTTACATGTGACCAGCTTCAGAGAAGGGAGCTATTATGATGCAAAGCTATGCTGCTGAATCTGTCCAATAGAGCTGAGTGAAAATTCTTTCCAGTCTGAAATTTTTAAGAAACAGGCAGTGCTCATCAGTAGTCTAAATATTAGGTGTATTAGCTAATTTGAACATTGAAATAAAATTAGATTGTGATTAAAAATGATAAGACTGCTGAAAAATATATCTTCAGTTGAGACAAAATGGAAGGAGTCTGTACTCAAGCTATCATATGCTGCAGTACCAGTAATTGATGAAACTCTGGGAAGGATTGCTGAAATAACTGCATGCAAAGGAATTAGTAAATGCCTGTAGATATTTTGTACATGTCCCTAAACATCTGAGTTCAAGTAAAAGGATAGAGATTTCCTGCTGAATGATCTTCTGAGATGGAAAGCTTAATCTTGTTGCAGACTGTTTCTTAATGAGTGGGCGGGGCAAGATGAGTGAAAATGTTTGCATTGAACACAGTAACATGTGGTAATTTAAAATAAATAAAACTTTGGTATGCACCAGATTTGAATATTGTCTGTAACCCAGTGCATTTACGATCCTGTTCTTTGCTGCAGGAGCTCCAGTTTGAAAGGCTTACACGAGAGCTTGAGTTGGAACGGCAGATTGTTGCAAATCAGCTAGAAAGATGCAAGCTGGGAACTGAATCACCGAGTGCTGCTAGTATCAGGTAAAGGCCTGCATTTTTATTTATTGCTTTTCAATTGCCTTGACATTATTCCTGACTGTGTTCTTCCATTTACAAATGGATTTCATATTTGATTTTCTCTTTCCTTGTTTAATTCATAATATTCTGTGAAAGAACATTGTCATTTGTGCAGAGTATCCAAATCCATGTTGAGATGCCTGAATAGATTTTTCCTTTATTCTAACCAATGATAAATGCTCCTTATCAATTTAAGTGTTATCATTGATAATATGTTTTGGTGGAGCTGATTTGGTGGGATCTCTAACTACAACCTGCTGAGGGTTTTAAATTTTCTAATTTAATTGAAAAAGGACTCATGGATTTGATTTTTTTTTAAATGAATTGATTGAATAATACTTTTCTCCATTAGTTCACAAAGCAATTGTCAGCTGGCATGCTACTCGTACAATCAGCCTTGTTCCAAAAACAGTAACTTTATTACGTAGTAGGAATGAAATACACTGTACCAAAAACAAAGTAATAAATGTTTGTATTGAAATCTGTATTGGAAAAAACAAAGGCAATGTATAATGGGGCTATATAAATTGTTGCAACTAATGTTTCTTGAAGCGAGTAATGCTTCCAAGATGTGATTTGATTGACAATAGGACTGTTGAGAAAAGATAGCAGCGGTTCTTGTAACCATGTCAGCTCAGAAGCCTGCTAACTTAACCATCACTGGTATCCTGGTACAGAATTGTACACAGTACTCTGTTATTGCTGATAAAGATTGTTTTGATGATTAGGATTGCCTTCACAGAAATTGTTGAATGAATATCTTGTGATAACTTGTATCATCCTTGAATAGCCAAAGTACAAAACGAGGGTGTTTACAAGATCAGCAAACTAGGAACAGTCAGTTCTAGGAGATGACAAACTACATCTTTCTGTATGTTAAATTTAGAAATTTAAAGGAGATATCTGACAATTTCAAACAAAGCAAAAAATGCTCTGATTTGGCTAGTTTCCATCTTCAGAGTTGAGAACAAATGTGAGGAATCTTATGATTGTTGTTTACATCATTCATGTGAATAAAACACTTTTTTTAAAAGGGTTTTGCCAGCTGTTGTGTTCAATCACGTTAGGAACTTTGTCGTAAATAATGGATGTTTTGGTCCGTTTTTAAGCACTATTTTCTAATTGCTGACAAAATACTACTTGCATTTTTAATACAAATTAATTATGACAGTTGAAAGTTTGACAAGCTTAAATTATGCTATGCGCTTAAAGCTTCACAACGTTTATGGGCAATCCTTGCCATATGAATTGATTAACTTATACCCCCCCTTTGCCAATACAGTCTGAAATTAAAGCTAAACTGGTAGCACGCACATTTAAAAGTCTATAAATAGAGAATGCTTACATGTGGGTAAAAAGTGAGGTCTGCAGATGCTGGAGATCAGAGCTGAAAATGTGTTGCTGGTTAAAGCACAGCAAGTCAGGCAGCATCCAAGGAACAGGAAATTCGACGTTTCGGGCTAGAGCCAGATGAAGGGCTCTGGCCCGAAACGTCGAATTTCCTGTTCCTTGGATGCTGCCTGACCTGCAATGCTTACATGTGCTCAACCATGTAATTGTATCATTTTTAGGCATTTCATTTAAAGCCATTTACTTTCGAAAAGTTCCATTTATCAACAAGTCTGGCATCAACAATTTGCCCAAAGTTTTTAGATTTGCTCAGCTTCCCAAATGTTGCTGCCACTGCTGCAACTGAGCTTGATCGAGGCCCTACCCCTCGAGCTTTTTCAGGTTCACTCTGCTTCTTTCCTGTTGTTGCCATAGCCGCTGCTCCAATGGAGCATTCAGTATGATCATGAACAATCCTCTATCTCTATACCATATTTCTGTTTTCTCATTGCCTTTAAAATCTAGAAATGTCTCGATCTCTTTTTTGAATATATTCAGTAACTTAGCCTCTCCAGCCTGCCTTGGTAGAGAAATCTACAGATTCACTACCCATTCAGTGAAGACTTTTCCCTCATCTGTCGTAAATAGCCTACCCTAAATTCTGAAATCACCTGGTTCTAGACCTCCCAATCAGGGAAACCTCTTCCATGTCTTGTTGTCCAACCCTGTTAGAATTTTGTACGTTTCAATTTGGTCCCTTCTGAACTCTAGTGAATGCAGGCACAGTCTAACTGATCCCTCCTGCTAGGAAAATGCTGTCATCCCTGATATCAACTGAGTAAACCTCCACTGCACTCCCTTGACAAAAGCCTTGTGAAAATTCAAATACACCACATGTGCAGGGTCTTTTTATCTGTTCTAGTTGCATCCTCAAAACTCTGATAGATTTGTTAAACATGGCTTGCCTTTCATAAGTCCATGCTGAACTTGTCCAATCCCATTAATGTTTTCCAAATGTGTTATGTCTTTTACCATTTACTGATTATTTTTTTTTGGCTGACTGGTCTATAGTTTTGTTTATTTTCTTTAAGTTATAGTGATATATTTGCCATCCTATGATCTGTAAAGAAGAATGTTGGAAAATGACCAGTGCATCTAAAATTTCCAGTTCTCCAAGACATAATCTATCAGGAACTGGTTACTTGTCAGCCTTTAACCCTACTAATTTTCCCAGCAGTGTTTTCTTATTAATACAGATTTCCTTCATTTCATCCCTCTTTAGATGCATGATTCCCTAATATTTCTCTGAAGTTATTTGTGCTCTCTTTTGTGAAGACAGACCAATGAATGTGTTCAATCTCTGACATTTCATTGTTCCCCATTATAATTTCCCTGGTTGCTGACTGTAAGGGACCTACATTTCGTTTACTAATGTATTTCTCTTCACACATTTTATAGAATCTTTTGTGGTCAGTTTCTATGGTCCCTGTAGTTATAATCTTGTATGCTATTTTTCCCATCTTGGTCAAACTTTGTTCTTTCTTTAAATGTTGGATTCTAAAATGTTTCCAGTCATCAAACATGCTGCTTTCACTGGGAACTTTGTTTCTTCCTTAGGATCAATACTATCCCTAATTTTTTTTTTGTAAGCTATGATTGTGCCATCTTTGAAATAGATAGGAAAGAAGAATTGTTATAACTTATGCACACATTATTTACATATGAACCATTTGCTTATTCACTGTCAACACCTTTTAGTAAGGTATCCAAGTCTACCCTTACCAATTTGTGTCTCATGCCCTTATTCCCGTTATTTAGATTCAGTGTGTTAGTTTTGGGTTTGGCTCCTTTGCATTCTGTATTTAATGAAGTTGATGAAGTTAAGAATTGAAGTTTAGAATTATTTCCACTGTGCTGACGTTTTTCTTTTTGACTCCTTATTGTGATACTTGATATTAGGAATTTGTTGTGTAATTCTTCAGTAGTTTCCAGTGTTGGAACTCTGCTCTGCCATTAGGCTATGTACAAGGTCAACACTCGTGATATAGTTTAACATTTGTTGACTTGTACTCTGATGTTTTGACTCTGTATTTTATTCTTGACCTTGATTGCAGCTATGCAGGGGTTAAAAATATTGAACCTAGAAAATTACCAATTTCATCCTTAAACACACTTATCATTGAGAGCCAGCTTTTTTTAATTTATGCTATGTTCTACTTGATTTCACCTGCAATTTTTTCTCCATTAATATCATTAATGTGCAGCTTGTTCCTCCCCCTGTTGTTGTCTACGTAGCACACAGGGCCCTTTTTGGCCTACTGAAGTCCATGCAGATTAGTTCAATGCTGAGCTTCATTGAGCTCCAGGATCTCAGCTGACACTTTTCTGTGCGCAACATGCCTTTATTCAGAGATGGAGTTTGTTGAAGCTGCCGTGTTGAGCAGCAGTAACACATCCATCCCTTTCTTTGTTATGTAAGTAAGGTTATAAATGTCTATGTGCATTTTAATTCTGTAACATTGATCTTTTTTGGCTCCAGATTTTTGGCCTTTTAAATATAGCATTTGCTTCGGAGTGTAAATTTGGAGAAGAAATTTTAATTAATAAATTTCTGTAACATCTTAAACTTTTACAAGGCAACTTGCTTTGTCGCATAGCTTTGAAACATTTTTAAGCTATTGTCTAAGATTGGTAATGACTAGTTATTCATGCATTGGCAAATTAATGCTATTTACATACGTTATATAACTGTTGAATCTTTGTTCTGATGTCCGTTTTCACAAACACGTGGTTAGCTTTTGTAGTTTTTAAGCAAAAATTTGTTGCCCGGACACCGGAGCTAGTTACAGAACCGAGCACTGCCGAGCTCATTTAATCCAATTCTGGAAATCAGTGCCACAACTGGGGTTCTGTGCACAGTGTTGGTATTGCTGCGCATGCATGCTCTGAGGCAACATTGCTCCCATGCATCGGCTGCCCTTCTCCTTAAAGTTGGTCATAGGTTTGGAAGATGGTGAAAAGTGTTGTCTTGACTTAATATATTGAACCTAGTAGATGATATGCACTCCTCCCAGGGAGTGAATGTTGAAGTGGTGGCTGGGGTATCAATCGAGTATTGCGCTTGTGTGTATTTGGTGCCGCACTCAATTCAGTTATGTGAGGAGTATTCCATCACACTCCTGACTTGCACTTCTGTGGACAGGTAAGGAAGATTTAAGGTGATGTGTTATTTCCCACAGAATTCCTAGCAGCTGAACCACTTATCGAGTCTTGGAGATGTACACCATAGAAATGGACTATATGGTCCAACTCGTCCATGCCAATCAGATATCCTAAATTAACTAGTCCCATTTACCAGCACATGGCCCATGTCCCTCTAAACCCTTCACATTCATGTACCCATCCAGATGCCTTTTTAAATATTCTAATTGCCCCAGCTTTCACCACTTTGTGTGGCAGGTCATTCCGTACATGCACCACCCTAAGCGTGGAAAACGTTGTCCCTTCGGTGCCTTTTAAATCTCTACCCCCTCACCCAAACTCTACATTTTCTGGTTCTTGATTCCCCCATTCCAGTGAAAAGACCTTGTCTGTTCACCCTATGCATGCCCTTCATGACCTTATCGATCTCTATAAGGTAAATCTCAGCCTCCAAAACTCCAGGGAAAACAGCCCCCGCCTATTCAGCCTCTCCCTGTAGCTCAAACTATCCAACCATGGTAACGTCCTTATAAATCTTTTGTGAACCCTTTCACACTTCACATCATCATTCTTTCCATAGGGGAGAGACTAGAATTGCATGCAATAGTCCGAAAGTGACCTAACCAATGTCCTAAACAGCCGCAGTGTGACCTCCCAACTCCTATGCTCAATGTATTAATTAAAAGAGCATACCAAATGCTGCCTTCACTATCCTAATCTACTTGCAACTCCATCTTCATCTTCAAGGAGCTATGAACTTTGTGGTCAGTTTTTTAAAGGCTAGTTAAGTAGTTTGAGGTCAGCGGTAGCGGTCTCTCTCTCCCCCCCCCCCCAGTAATGCAAGTACGCTCCTGTTTTTGAGAGAAAGGGAGAGAGATGGTAGAATAACTTTGCCCCCTTATCCTTACCTTGCAATTGTCCACAACAAGATCAGTTTTAAATCCTTTTATGTATTGGGATTTTTGGCACTAAGTGTAATACAGTCTATCTTAGAAGTTTTTAAATCTGAAGAAAATAACTTGTTTACTCTCAACATGCTGAAATCTAAATGCAGCATCATGCGCTACTTCATGCACGCAAACTGGTAATGCAAGGAAAAAGAGATTCCAGAGAGAAAATGTACATTTGAGTGAAAAGCAGAAATAGCAAATTGCATTCAGATTGAAGTCCTTTTAAATAGGCACAAATTGGATGCCTGTAAGAGTTTTCTTTTTCTTTATGGGATTATAATGTTAGATTATGAGATTACTTAGTGTGGAAACATGCCCTTCGGCCCAACAAGTCCACACTGACCCTCCGAAGAGCAACCCACCCATACCCCTACACCTAACACTATGGGAAATTTAGCATGGCCAATTCGCCTAACTTGCATTTTTTTTTTGGACTGTGGGAGGAAACCCGAGCACCTAGCGTAAACCCACACAGACAAGGGGAAAATGTGCAAACTCCATGCAGACTGTTGCCTGAGGCGGGAATTGAACCCGGGTCTCTGGTGCTGTGAGGCAGCAGTGCTAACTGCTGTGTCACTGTGCTGCCCAGAAGCAGGCCAGTCATCCCATCATTCCTTCACAGTTCTATTACCTAGTGCCAGTCTCCTGTCTTTATTTTCCCATATGCCTGCATATCATTTTTATTAAAATCTTCCAATGCCCTATTACCTGCCTCAGTTCAACCATGTTTCCAGGCAGTACAATCTATACTATGATTACTCAGTGTGAGTTTTTTTTTTGCTGCACATAACCCTTGCCAAGTTATTTTAAACCCATGCCCAAATTTGTTTTCCCTTTGCACAAGCAGGATCCAATTCTTCCTGTCTACTCTGTCCAGTCCGTCATTGTCTTGAAAGCCTTTTCAAGCCTCATAAATGAAGTTTCTCATTCCTGGAAGCATTTTTGTAAGTCTTTTCTGGAAGCTCCAGTGCATTCATATTGCCTATAATAGGCAACAACAATTATCCATAAATAAGCCATGGTCTAACAGGTGTCTTATACATGTTCAACATTGTCTCCTTGCTCCTGTACACTCTGTCCCTATTTATTAAACTGGAAATACTGCTCTATCAAATGCTGTCTCCACCTGTCCTGCCACCTTGAAAGGTGTGTCTGTGTACACCCAGGTCCCTCTGCTGCTGCACCTATTAAAATTGTTTGCCCTATTTTGTGTTGTCTTTCAATATTCTCGTCACCAAAGTGCATCACTTCACTACAATTTCTCTACAATGGACCTGATCTGCCCACTTCACAATTTGTCAGTATCCTTTTGGACTTTCACATTATCATCCTATCAGTTTGCAATTCAGAGTTTAGTTACTGTGAAATCGTCCCCTGCACATCCTGATAAATATCCAGAAAAGCAAGGGTCACAATATTGACCCCCCCCCCCCCCCCCCCCCCCCGGATGAATTTCACTCTAGCCTAAAAACTATCGCGTGACCATGAACTTATAGCTGAGTTTTGGGAGAGTTGAATCTTTGCAAGTGAAAAATCACACTAGCTTGGTATTTGGTTGTTTGACACAAGTTTTGTTGGAGGAGTGGTCTGACTGTTAAATTCCAGATTCTTGTCCTTGGATTGATCAAATTTATTATCTGAAGCCCATTTCAGTTGTGACTCATGAGTTATCTTCGAGTAAAAAGTGAGGTCTGCAGATGCTGGAGATCAGAGCTGAAAATGTGTTGCTGGTTAAAGCGCAGCAGGTCCGGCAGCATCAAGGAACAGGAAATTCGACGTTTCGGGCCAGAGCCCTTCATCAGGAATGAAGAGCTTATGCCCGAAACGTCGAATTTCCTGTTCCTTGGATGCTGCCTGACCTGCTGCGCTTTAACCAACAACACATTTTCAACTCATGAGTTATAAGGAGAGACTGGATAGGCTGGGACTTTTCCCCTGGACTGTAGGAGGGTGAGGGATGACCATTGAGGTTTATAAAATCATGAGAGGCATAGATGAGATGAATATCCAGATCTTTTTCTCAAACCAGATGCTATTCCAGCATCTGCAGTCCTCACTTTTTTGCCTAGTTGAATTTGACCTTACCGCAAATCTTGCAAGGATGCCTACCTTGAAGTTCTCCTCCTCCTCTCTTGACAAGAATCTGTCAGTCCCCACCTCTCCCCCTCTCCCTCACTGCAACCCCCAGATCCTCTCCTCTGCCCTGAAGCTCTTCAAACATCAGCAGCAAAAAGTCATCGCATTTCCCAATGCTATTAAGCTTCTTGCAGCTGGAGAAATTGTCCCTCTTTATCAAACCTTTTAATTTTGACGTGACTGGTTCTCTTTCTTTGCTGTAAATCATGAAGTCATGTTGAACTGAACCTCCAGAGTCATAGAGATGTACAGCACGGAAACAAACCCTTCGATCCAACTCATCCATACTGACCAGATATCCCAACCCAACCCACCTGCCAGCACCTGGCCCATATCCCTCCAAACCCTTCCTATTCATATACCCATCCAAATGCTTCTTTAATGTTGTAATTGTACCAGCCTCCACCACTTCCTCTGGCAGTTCATTCCATACACGTACCACCCTCTGTGTGAAAATGTTGCCCCTTAGGTGTCCCTCATACCTTTCCCCTCTCACCCTAAAACTATGCCCTCTAGTTCTGGACTCACCCACCCCATGGAAAAGACTTTGTCTATTTATTCTGTCCGTGCCCTTCGTGATTTTGTAAACCTCTAAGGTCACCCTTCAACCTCTGCCACTCCAGGGAAAACAGCCCCAGCCTGTTCAGCCTCTCCATATAGCTCAAATTCTCCAACCCTGGCAACATCCTTGTAAATCTTTTCTGAACCCTTTCAAACTTCACAACATCGTTCTGATAGGGAGGAGACCAGAATTGCATGCAATATTCCAACAGTGGCCTAACGAATGTCCTGTACAGCTGCAACATGACCTCCCAACTCCTGTACTTGATACTGACCAATAAAGGAAAGTGTACTAAATGCTACTTTCACTATCCTATCTACCTGTGACTCCACTTTCAAGAACTTATGAACCTGCACTCCAAGGTCTTTGTTCAACAACACTCTAGAACCTTACCATTAAGTGTATAAAGTGCTGCTAAGGCTTCAAATATTTTCTGCAGATTTCTAACCAAACACCTGGTCTGGAAGTTTTACAAATTAAACTTTAATGTTGTTGTAACTGCTTCCCCTGAAAACTTGTTTGCAATCTCTGCCCCTCTGCCCCAGATTTAATATCCACTTATCACCATAGCTAACGTCCATCTTGTCCTTTGAAACGAAGTCTCCCTCTTCATTTCACATAAGTATAACCCTGTATTCTTTGAAACCTAGGAAATCTCTTGTGCTCCCAGCTGATGGTACTACTGGAGAAGTCAGATCCCAGAATTGAACCTGGCTTTAAAAATCACATGTTTTAGTGAGTAATCACTAAATTCTAATTACAAAAGGCTGCATGTTTTCTTTAATTATTGTACAAATGTTTGTTTATTGTACAAATAAAAGTAAGCTACTTGAATTTAAAGTAGAGCATAGAAAGGTCTTAAATAATATTTTTAACCTACTTTTCACATCACCAATTTTTACAATTCCAATCTAGAGAAATTACTCTACAATATTCATTAATGGCACATGGACATTGGCTGGCCAGCATTTCTTGCCTATCCCTAATTGTCCTTTAGTTGGTGGTGGTGAGCTGCCGCTTTTAACTACCAGAGTCCATGTGCTGGAGGTTGACCCACTGCAATTAGGAATGGAATTCCAGGATCTTGACCCAGCAACAGTAAAGAAGTGGCAATATACTTCCCAGTCAAAATGGTGAGCTGGCTTGGAGGGGATCTTGCAGGTTCTGGTGTTCTCGTATCTACTGCCTTTGTCCTCCTTGATGGAAGTAGTTGTGGGTTTCGATGTTTGTTTGAATTTCTGCAGTGCATTTTGTAGATAACACGCACACTGCTGCTGCCGGGGCATCAGTGATGGAGGGAGTGGGTGCTTGTGGGTGTGGTGTTAATTAAGTGGCCTGTTTTTGTCCTGGATGTGTCAAGCTTCTGGAGTGTTTTGTTGAAGTTGCAAACCTAGGAGTTTGTCACATTCCTGACTTGTGCCCTGTAAATGATGAACAGGCTTGGGGAGTCAGGAAGTGAGTTACGTACTGCAGGATTCCTAGCCTCTGATGTGCTCTTGTAGCCTGTTTATATAGTGAGTCTCGTTGAGTTTCTGGTCAATGGCAACCCCAAGGATCTTGATTAGTAGGGGATGCATTGATGGTAACACCATTGAATGTGAAGGGGCGATGGTTTGTTTTTCTTCTATTGGACATAGTAATTGCTTGGTATTTGTAGCATGAATATTACTTGCCACCTGTCAGGCCTGCATATTGTCCAGGCTTTGTTTCATTTGAGCATGGACTGTTTCAGTATCTGAGGAGTCACGAATGGTGCTGAACGTTGTGCAATAATTGGCAAACATCCTCACTTTTGACTTATGGAGGGAAGAGCATTGAAGCATCCGAAGATGATTCGGATAGGACCCTGCTGTGTCTGCTCTCGGTGGTCTCTTCATTTTGGGAGAGCGAACATCCCACACACAGCAAACAACGCCACTGCCCTGTGGCCGATCACTTCAAATCCCCCTCCTGCTCTGCCAAGGACATGTAAGTGCAACTGCAACAGCCAACTTCTGCAAACAACCAAAATTTTATTAAGCACAGTACCATATAAGCTTTGGAGAAACCCTGGATATTCTTCGCTAAGGTTGCAAAGCATGTCCAGGGAATCTCTCCCTGAATAAAGGAAACAGTCCTTCCGTTATACAAAATGTTTTACATCAGTGATGCTCACAAGGCAACCCCCAGCCACTCACGGTCTCACACCACCCAAGACGCAATGCAGTGACCACATCTCCAGAAACAATGTAATGCGAATCATTTCTTAATGGTCAAATCTGTTGCAAATCACTTTCTTTTGTAGCATTTAGGGTGCAGTCAGAATTGCAATTGCAATATTCCAACTGACTTCTGAATAGGTAATGATGATGTGAATGGCAAGGAATGACCATGTAAATTACACTCTATCTGTAGGTCAGAGGCATCCCATCCTAGTCTGAGGACATCCAATTTCCTGCAGATCAGAACAAGTTATAAACTCTCTCAAATATCTCACTAGCCACCCAATGTCTGGAGGAAGAAGGCCTCATCTTCCACCTTAGGACCCTCTAATCACCCGGGGCATCAATGTTGATTTTCACCAGTTTCCTTATCTCCCCTCTTCTCCCCATCTCATCCCAGATCCAACCCTCCAACTTGGCACCACCCTCTTGAACTGCCCTACCTGTCCATCTTTGTTCCTACCTATCCATTCCACCCTCTACACCAACCCATCACCACCACACCCTATCTCTCTTTCCCACCCCCCCCTTGCCCCCCCCACCTGCATCTGACTATCACCTTCCCAGCTATCTTCCACCAGCCCTAACCCCCTTATATTTATCTCTTAACCCACACATTTCTAATGAAGGGCATCTGCCTGAAACTTTGATTCTCCTGCTCCTTCGATGCTGCCTGACCTGTGCTTTTTTTCCAGCAACACACTGTAGGACACTACACGAAAGACCTCCTGGAACGAAGATGACTGACTTCCAACAATGGCAACCATCTTCCTATCTGTCACTATGTCTCTAACCAGTGAAGAGTTTGCCCCAAATTCCCATTTATTCAAGTTTTGCTAGGGATCCTTGATGCCACACTTAGTTGAATGCAGTTCTGATGTCAGGGATTGTCATTAACCTCACCCCTGGAATTCACCTCCTTTTTTTTTTGTCCAAGTTTGAACCAAGGCGGTAATGAAATCTGGAGCTGAATGACCCTTGCAGAACCAAAACTGGGCATTGCTGAACAGGTGCTGCTTGATAGCACTGTTGATGACACCTTCCATTACTGATCGAAAGTAGACTGATGAGATGGTAATTAACTGGATTGGATTTTGTCTTGCTTTTTTGTACAGGACAGAACTGGGCAATTTTCCACATTGAATGGATGCCAGTGTTGAAACAGTACTGGAGGAGCTTGGCTAAGGGAGCAGCAATTTCTGGCACTCGAGGCTTCATTACCGTTGCCAGAATATTGTTGGGCCCTGTAGCCTTTGCACTATCCAGTGCCCTCAACTATTTCTTGGTAATACGTAGAGTGAATCAAATTAGCTGATGACTGGAATCTAATGGTGGGGACCACTGGAGGAGGCCAGGATGGATCATCCACTGAGCACTTCTGACTGAAGATTGCAGTGAATCCTTCAACCTTTTTCTTTTGCACTAAGTTGAGTCCTTCCTCATTGAGGATGGACATATTTGTAGAGCTGCCACCTCCAGCAAGTTGTCTAATTTTTCATCGCCATTCACAACTGGATGTGGAGGGATTGCTGAGCTGAGTTCTGATATGTTGGTTGTGGGATTGCTTAGCTCTGTCAACTAATGTTTATGCTGTTTGGCATTAAGTAGTCCGGGTAGCTTTAAGGTTGGCACCTCATTTTTAGTTATGTCTGGTGTAGCTCCTGGCATGCCCTCCTGCACTCCCCATTGAACCAGGGTCAATTCCCTGAGTTGAGTGGGGGATATGCTGGGCCATGAGATTGCAAATTGTGCTGGTGTACAAATCTGGTGTTGGCCCATAAAACCACGTGGATGGCCAGTCTTGTGTTGCTCGATCTATTTGAAATTTGTCCCATTTTAGCACGTTGATTAGTGCCACACAACATGGAGGGTATTCTTTATGTGAATGAGGGACTTTGGCTCCACAGGGACTGTGCAATGATCGCTCTTACAAGTACTGTCTTGGTCAGCTGCATCTGCAGCCAGCAAATTGGTATTGATCTGGTCAAGAATGTTTTTCTCTTGTCTGTTTCCCTCACCACCTACCGTAGTCGCAGTCTAGAAGCTATATCTTTTTAGGTTCCTACCAGCTTGATCAATAGGGTTGCTGCCAAGCCACTCTTGGTGGTGGACATTGAATTTCACAACCCAGAATATGATTTGCACCCTTGCTTATCTCAGTGCTGTTAGTGTTGCTCAACATGGAGGAGTACTGACTCATGAACTGAGGGAGGATGGTATGTAGAAACCGGCACAAGAAACACCTGAAGCCATGAGACTTCATGGGGTCCAAAATCAATGTTGAGGGTATGTTTATGGAATGAGCTGCCAGAGGAAGTGGTGGAGGCTGGTACAATTGCAATATTTAAAAGGCATTTGGATGGGTATATGAATTGGAGGGATATGGGTGGGGTGCTGGCAGGTGGGACTACATTGGGTTGGGATATCTGGTCGGCATGGATGGGTTGGACAAGAGGGTCTGTTTCCATGCTGTACACCTCTGACTCCCAGGCTAACTACCTCCCCATTGTGCCAGTGGGACAAGACATCTACAAGGATGGTGTGGGAGACATTGTCAGGTATGCTTCTGTGGGAATGATTGTCAAGCTATTGCTTGACTAGTCAGAGACCCCTTTCCCAAATCTTAAGAAGGAACTTTGCAGTGCTAATAGGTCTCTGTCATTATCTTTTCTGGTGCCTAGGTTGCTGTTGGGTCATCTGTACGATTTTTCTACTTTTGTTGAGACTTCATAACAAATGATACAACAGTCAGTTGCTCGGCCATTTCAGAGGGTGGTTGAGAATCAATCACATTTCAGTGCTCTGGAAACACTTGTAAACCAGATCAAGTGAGAATGGCAGATTCCCTTCCCTGAAGAATGAGTGAGCCAAATGGGTTTTTCCAACAAGTGACAATGGTTTCATGGTCATCCAGTAGATTCTTTAATTCCAGAGACATTTTTTATTGAATATAATTTCTACTATCTGTTATTTTGGGATTGGAACCTGGGTCTCCAGAACATTAGCCAAGTTACTAGGTTAATAGTCTAGCAATGGTACTACTACACCATGACTACCCTTTTCTATATATATCTCAAGTCTTGAAAATTAACTTTTGTTTTGTCTGTGAACCACCGTGCTGTCTTTATATAAATACTCAAAACTGGCAGCTTTAGCTTTTTCATAGTCAGAGTTATACCGCACAGGAACAGACCCTTTGGTCCAATTCATCTGTGCTGACCAGATTTTTTAAATTAATGCAGTCCCATTTGGTCCATCTCCCTCTGAAACCCTTCCTATTCATATCCTGCTCCTGCCCCACTGAACTCATTTCTACCTACCTTGACATTGTCCTATCCTCCCTAGTCCAGAAACTCCCTACGTATGTTCGAGACACCACCCACGCCCTCCACCTCCTCCGAGACTTCCGTTTCCCCGGCCCCCAACGCCTCATCTTCTTCATGGATATCCAATCCCTCTACACCTCCATCCACCATGACCAGGGCCTCCAAGCCCTCTGTTTTTTTTCCTCTCCCGATGTCCCCAACAGTACCCTTCCACCAACACACTCATTTGTTTGGCCGAACTGGTCCTCACCCTTAACAATTTCTCCTTTGAATCCTCCAGACCAAAGGGGTAGCCATGGGCACCCATATCGGCCCCAGCTATGCCCGTCTCTTTGTTGGCTACGTAGAACAGTCAATCTTCCGTAATTACACCCCACCTCTTCCTCCGCTACATTGATGACTGCATTGGCACCACCTTGTGCTCCCGTGAGGAGGTTGAGCAATTCATCAACTTCACCAACACATTCCACCCTGATCTTAAACTTACCTGGACCATCTCTGACACCCCCCTCCCCTTCCTGGACCTTTCCATCTCCATTAATGACGACCGACTTGACACTGACATTTTTTACAAACCCGACTCCCGCAGCTACCTGGACCACACCTCTTCCCACCTTACCTCTTGCAAAAATGCCATCCCGTATTCCCAATTCCTCTGCTGTATCTACTCCCAGGAGGACCAGTTCCACCATAGAAAACACCAGATGGCCTCCTTTAGAGACCGCAATTTCCCTTCCCACATGCTTAAAGATGCCCTCCAAAGCCTCTCGTCCACATCCTGCACCTCCGCCCTCAGACCCCACCCCTCCAACCGTAACAAGGACAGAACGCCCCTGATGCTCACCTTCCAACCTACCAACCTTTGTATAAACCAAATCATCTGCCGATATTTCCACCACCTCCAAAAAGACCCCACCACCAGGGATATATTTCCTTCCCCATCCCTTTCCGCCTTCCACAAAGACCGTTCCCTTCAACACTACCTGGTCAGGTCCATGCGCCCTCTACAACCCATCCTCCCATCCTGGCACCTTCCCCTGCCACTGCAGGAATTGTAAAACCTGCGCCCACACCACCTCCCTCACCTTCATCCAAGGCCCCAAAAGGAGCCTTCCGCATCCATCAAAGTTTTACCTGCACATCCACTAATATCATTTATTGTATCCGTTGCTCCCGTTGTGGTCTCCTCTACATTGAGGAGACTGAACGCCTCCTAGCAGAGTGCTTTAGGGAACATCTCCGGGACACCTGCACCAATTAACCACACTGCCCCGTGACCCAACATTTCAACTCCCCCTCCCACTCAGCTGAGGACATGGAGGTCCTGGGCCTCCTTCACTGCCACTCCCTCACCACCAGACGCCTGGAGGAAGAATGCTTCACCCTCTGCCTTGGAACACTTCAACCCCAGGGCATCAATGTGGACTTCAGCAGTTTCCTCATTTTCCCCTTCCCCCACCACACCCTAGTTTCAAACTTCCAGCTCAGCACTGTCCCCATGACTTGTCCTACCTGCCTATATTTTCGACCTATCCACTCCACTCTCCTCCCCAACCTATCACCTTCATATCCTCCCCCCACTCACCTATTGTACTTATGGTTCTTTCTCCCCACCTTCCTCTTATTTATATCTCCTCCCTTCAGGCTCTCTGCCTTTCTTCCTGATGAAGGGCTTTTGCCCGAAACATTGATTTTACTGCTGCTCGGATCCTGCCTGAACTGCTGTGCTCTTCCAGCACCACTGATCCAGAATCTGGTTTCCAGCATCTGCAGTCATTGTTTTTACCTGGCCCGTGATGGCCTCATCCTGTGAATGAATTTGATTCTGCACAGACTAAAACTGTGCCCAAGGAACCTATTCCCTGAGCAACTCTGGAAAGTCTATTTTTTTAGAAGACTAAATTTATTTCTGACCCGGTCAGGTTGCCTCCAAGCTGCCTTAAAAACTTAATCTCTGGTTTTCTGAAAGTAAATTGAAATGAAAACAAGGCACCCATGTTTACTTTACCTGTTCACTCCACAATATAATTATTTTGTTGCATTAATACTCCAGAGGTTTGTGGTCACTTGCTCTTGGACGCTGGATCAGGTCACTGTTCTGGAAGGACTCTGATGTTTATTTTTTGTAAAAAAAAAAGAAATCACTTCAGAAATGTAGCCACTACACTACTACCAGTATTTTAAAATCTGATCTCCAAAATGATATCTAAGCACCCTTTCTTTTTCTGATTTTCCTCCATCAGCCTTCACATGCCAGCATTGGATAAGGTACACCAGCTGGGGTTAAATTCTCATTTTATATCCCCTTAGTGGGACCTCTTGAAAACACATTTGCTTTGTTCCTTTTCTCAAACTGCCCATTTTTGTACTGAAATACAGGATATAGTTCTCTTGTCTTGTACCACTTGCAATATATCATTGCCTTGTTTTCTTTTTCACTCATGAATATGCTACTGCTCTTTTCTGCATTAAATATCAGCAATGTGTGTGCTCATTCCACTAAACTTTACTCTAACTTTATCATTATCCTCCTTGTTATGATACTTCAGAATTAGTCAAATGTGATTTTTGAAATTGTACCCCTCAGTTGAAACCATTAATGTACCAAACTGAAGTTGGTTAAGTACTTGAAAGGAAAGAGCAGAAGATTGGGACTAACTGATTGCATTTTGAATGGGCTGTGCAGATTAGGGGTGGACTAAATTACATATTATTCTACTGTACCATTTTGTGGTTCTGCCTCCTTTCCTGAGCTGGCCCTTTGCTCCTGGCCCAGACATATGATCACCACATGGCTTCATATCCATCTGAGTTCTTTCTATCCCTTTTTATTCACCACATTTGCTTAAAGGAGCCCATTACTTGCAGCCTCAACAGCTCTTTCTCAGTTGTTGATCTCCATTTCCATTCCTGCCTTAACCACTGTTCTGAGTGATTTTAATATATCAATACATTTTCCAGAACTATCCCCCATCTAAGTGTCTGCAACTTAAATTGGTTCAGGATTGTTTGTATATCTCAATGTGCAAGATATTTCTAACATAGTTGCATCTCTTCTGTTTGATAGAAAGAAACTGTGACGTTAATCACAAAATCTAAACATTTGGAGTATTTCAAAAGCTGTCCTTCAGAATGGACTGGACTGGTGGAAATTTTTCAGAAAATGCTTTTTATTACCATGACAAACATGCATTTGTTGTACATGTGAATGTACATTTACTACTTGTAAATTTTAGGAGTATAATTAAGTGAAATAATTTTTCTTTTTCTGCTTGCAGCTCAACTGAAAAGTCCTTCCACTGGAGACCAGCAGGTATTAATTAGCAATGCATGATTTGTAGTCCTGTCTCTCATATATAATAAATAGTTTCTCGTACATAATATCAGTAATTTTGGTATTTGTCACAGCTTAAAAAATTATAATGATGAATGTGTCTAGTTTCAACTACAGGTACTTGGATTTACTCCAAGGGCTGACCCAAGTCATTAAAAGTCACTGGGTAGGCAGAGCAGTTAACAATCAGGCATACGGTATTATAGGCTTCATTAATAGGAGCATAGGGTACAAGAGCAGGGGAACTTTATAGCTGAAATAGAACACTGGTTAGACCTCAGCTAGAATAATATGTACAATCTTGGGCACCACACCTTTTAGGAAGATGTCAATGTGTTCGAGATTGCCAAAGTTTTTTTGAGAATTATTCTAGGATGAAAACCTAGATGTTCCCTCCAGTTGGGGAACACTTCAGTGGACAAGGACATTCGGCCTCTGATCTTCAGGTGACTGTCTTCCAAGGTGGACTTTGGGATACCCAACAATGCAGAGTGACTGAGCAGAAACTGATAGGCAAGTTCGATACCCACAAAGATGGCCTTAACCAGGACTTGAGTTCATGTCATTGTACAGGTGACTCATTACACTGTATAGGCAAAAGTAAGGACTGCAGATGCTGGAGATCAGAGTTGGGTATGTGGTGCTGAAAAAGCACAGCGGGTCAGGCAGCATCTGAGGAACTGGAGAATTGACATTTCGGGCATAAGTCATCGGGAATGAGGCTGGGAGACTGTGGGGTGGAGCGATAGATGGGAGGGGGTGGGGCTGGGGAAGGTAGCTGAGAGTGCATTAGATGGATAGAGATTGAGGTAATGGTGATCGGTCAGAGATAAAGGTGGAGTGGCTAGATGGGAAGGAAGATGGACAGGTGGGACAGGACATGAGGGTGGTGCTGGGTTGGAACTGGGATAAGCTGGGGGGGGGTGGGGAGGAGGGGGAGGAGGAATGAAACTGGTGAAATCCACATTGATGCCATGGAGTTGGAGGATCCCAAGGCGGAAGATGGTGTCCTTCCTCCAGGCTTCAGGTGATAAGGGAGTGGCGATGGAGGAGACCCAGGACCCGCATGTCCTCGGCGGAGTGGGAGGGGAAGTTGAAGTGTTCGGCCACTGGATAGTGGGGTTGGTTGGTGCGGGTGTCCTGGAGATGTTCTCTCAAGTGCTTTGCGAGTAGGTGTCCTGTCTCCCCAATGTAGAGGAGACCACATTGGGAGCAACAGTATGTGCAAATGGCACATGGAAGTGCAGGTGAGACTTTGGATGTGGAAGGCTCCCTTGGGTTCTTGAACAGAGGTGAGCAGGGAGGTGTGGGTGCAGATTTCGCAATTCATGTTGTTGCAGGGGATGGTGCGAGGGGGGAGGGTGAGTTGTTGGGCAGCGTGGACCTGATGAGGTAATCACAGAGGGAATGGTCTTTACGGAAAGCAGGTAGGCTGGTGGGGTCCATTTCAGTGGCGGAAATGACGGAGGATGATGTGACGTATGTGGAGGTTGGTGGAGTGGAAGGTGAGTACCGGGGGGTTCTGTCCTTGTGGATGGAGGTGTGGGGTTTAAGGTCAGAGGTGTGGGAAGTGGATGAGATGCGCTGGAAGGTGTCACCAATCACGTGGGAGGGGAAGTTGCAGTCTTTAAAGAAGTATGTGTTGTGCAACTGGGCCTCCTGGGAGCAGATATGGTGGAGGCTGAGGAATTGGGAATAAGGGATAGTGTTTTTGCAGGAGATAGGGTGGGGTGGAGGTGTAATCCAGGTAGCATGGGTGTTGGTTGGTTTATAGAAAATGTCAGTGTTGAGTCGGTCACTGTTGATGGAGAGGTCCGGGAGGGAGGCATCAGATGGTCCAGGTGAATTTTAAGGTGTGGGTGCAATGTGTTGAAGTTGATGAACTGTTCACCCTCCTTGTGGGAGCACGAAGTGGTGCCAATGTAGTCGTCAGTGTAGTGGAAGAAAAAGTGGGAAGTGGTGCCAGTGTTCCACGAAGCCGAGACCGGCAGAGCTGGGGCCCATGTGGATGCCGAAAGCTACCCTTTTCGTCTGGAGGAAGTGGGAGAATTCGAAGGAGAAATTGTTGGGGGTGAGGACCAATTCAGCCAAATGAATAAATATCAGCGGAAGGGTACTGGTGAGTACATTGGGAGAGGAAGAAAGTGAGGGCTTGGAGGCCCTGATCATGGCGAATGGAGATGTATAGGGACTAGACGTCTATGGTGGCAATGAGGTGTTGGGGGCCAAGGAAACACCAGTCTTGAAGGAGTTGGAGGACACAGGTGGTGTCCCGAACGTATGTGGGAAGCTCCTGGACTTGGGGTTGGGGTTGGAGCCGAGGAAGTGGAGGGCTGCGCATTGATGGTTGACAGGTTGGAGTGGGTGACCGGACCCCCTCCCGCTTCGCACGTATGTGTCTATGGGGAGAATTTGCAGAATTGTACTTGCAGATAAGTGTTACTCAAAATGCACACAATCTGCAGGCAGTTAATCTGTGACATTTTATAAATTCCTTCTTTGGAAATAGAATGAGTCTGAGTCAAGGTTGGTATACATACAAACTCTGACCTCACATCTTTAATGCATTGTCTAAGCTGAGATGTCATTTTTTTTTAACAAAACCTTAAGATAGCTGGGAATGTGATGTCTTAACAGCTATCCAGACTTGTTCAATATATCGTATCAGTTGTGTGGCACTATGATCTTGTGCTTTGTCTGATTTCTGTGGCTGATGAAGGAGCAGTGCTCCCAAAAGATAGTACTTCCAAATAAACCTGTTGGACTATAACCTGGAATTCTGTGATTAACTTCATATGCTATGCAAGTCTGTGGTAAATGAGCACTAAAATGATACATCCTGATTGCTTTCTCAGTCAAATAACCATTTACATATTAACTTAATTATAATTGTCAACATGAAACCCAATAAAACTTGCCATCTACTATTCTGCCCAGCAGAGCACAGCTCATCCAACATGCTGTGGCCTCTTGCTGTGCTCCCTTCCCCCATTCTTTGTAACCATGCATCAGTCCACTTTCCCTTCCAGATTCTGTGTTTGTGCCCTGAAGACATCCATGAGCATCTCTGATTGTAATGTTCTGTGCTTCCATCAGTCTTCCTCCCCATCAGCATTTTCTGCTCATTTCAACCTGTGGATTCAATCCTCCCTCTCCTGTTATAAATCTGTGAAGTGTAAAAGATGTGATAAAGGGTAATTTGCATAGTAATGATCTGTGCATAGTTGGCATGGATTTGTGAATGAGAAATTTGTGCTTGCCAAACCTACTGTAATTTAAGGATGTTACTCATGAGCATTATAATTTCTGTCCATGTATTCTAAGTTTGCGTGCTAACCTTTTTTTGGGGTTGCTATATCAAAAGCCATTTGGAAGTCCCATGTATACTGCATCCACTGACTTGACTGTTTCTTCTATCTCTGAATATGAGGGACCTACATTTGCCTCGGGCAAATGTTTGCTTTTAACATATCTGTACAAAGTTGTACAATCCTTTTTTTTTTAAAAAAAATTTGCTTTCATTGTGTTTAGCATTTCTTGGTCCCTATTTGCTGTATTCTAAAATCTCCTCTGGTTAATTACTGTTCCTGGCAACTTTTATTTTCATAGAATCCTAGAACAGAATCCTACAGTGCAGAAAGAGGCCATTCTGTCCAGGTTCATGTTGTCCCTCTGAAAAGCATCCCACCAAAACCCAGACCACCTATCCCCATAACTCTGCATTTATCATGGCTAGTCTGCCTGGCCTGCACATTCCTGGACACTACAAGGCAATTTAGCAATTCATCTTTATATGATGGTAACTTTTTTTAAGCCACAGTTGACAGAAGTTTTGGTGTTTTTGCTTTGGACGAATAATTGATGTACACTATATAGTAATTTTTGAAGATTTTCCATTGCTTATATACCATCATACCTTGTAACGTATAATCCCAATTTGCCCATCAAGTTGTCACTTGAAATTTAATTTCCTTTGTTCAACTTTTAGCACCATTTTCATTTGTATGGAAGAAAAAATAGAGTGTAAAATACTTGAGCTAAAAATGTGTTGCTGGAAAAGCGCAGCAGGTCAGGCAGCATCCAAGGAGCAGGAGAATCGACATTTCAGACGTGAGCCCTTCTTCAGGAATATCCTTCTTCGGCTCATGCCCAAAATGTCGATTCTCCTCCTTAGATGCTGCCTGACTTGCTGCGCTTTTCCAGCAACACATTTTCAACTCTGATCTCCAGCATCTGCAATCCTCACTTTCTCCTGTAAAATACTTGACCAAAGAAGGGCTAACTTCAGTGCTTTGGTTAGAGATCATTGCCCAGGTAAATTGGAATCAAGCGACTAAACGTATTTGAACAATGGGATTTCTTCAAAAGGAGACAATTCGGGTATATTCCGTTTTATTAAGAGGAGGGCAGATGGACATCCAAAGCTATAGTGTCCTTTTAAAACTAAAGATAATTTGCCTAAAATGAAACTGAGAAAGGTTTATAATTATTGTCATTGCTCATAATGGAGGAACAAACCACAGAGGAGATCGAAAATAGGAATTAAGGGCAAAGAATATGACTGTTGAGTAATGAGATAAATGTATAGTACGGAAACGCCATTTGATCCAACTCCATCCATGCCAACCAGACATTCTACTCTAATCCCATTTGCCAGCACTTGGTCCATATACCTGTAGACCCTTCCTATTCACATACCCATCCAAATGCCTTTTAAATACTGTAATTGTACCAGCTTCCTCCCACCTCTGATAGCTCATTCCATACACGGACCACCCTTTGCATGAAAAGTTACCCCTTAGGTCCCTTTTTAAATGTTTCCACCCCTCCCTCCCCCCCCCCCCCCCCGCCCCCCGCCCCCTCACCTAAACCTATGCCTTCTAGTTCTGGACTCCCTCACCCCAGGGAAAAGATCTTGTCTATTTACCCTTGCCCCTTATGATTTTATAAATCTCTACAAGGTCACCCCTCAGCCTCTGACATTCTAGGGAAATTAGCCCCAGCCTATTCAGCTTTTCCCTATAGCTCAAACTCTTCAACCTTCGCAACATCCTTGTAAATCTTTTCTGAACCCTTTCAAGCTTCACAACATCTTTTGTGATAGGAAGGAGACCAGAATTGCACGCAATATTCCAACAGTGGCCGAACCAATGTCCCGTACAGCCACATGACCTCCCAACTCCTGTACTGAATACTCTTTCCAATAAAGGAAAGCATACCAAACGCTGCCTTCATTACCCTACCTACCTACCACTTTCAAGCGCTCTTCGTACAGCGACACTCCCCAGGGCCTTACCATTAAGTGTATATATCCTGCCCTGATTTGCCTTTCCAAAATGCAGCACCTCACTTATCTAAATTTAACTCCATTTGCCACTCTTTGGCCCATTTGGCTCATCTGATCAAGAACCCATTGTACTCTGAGGCAACTTCTTCACTGTCCAGTACACCACCTCCAATTTTGTTGTAATCTGCAAACTTATTAACTGTACCTCCATGTTTACTTCCAAATCGTTTTTGTATAAATAATGAAAAGTAATGCACTCAGCACCAATCCTTGTAGCATACCTCTGGTCACAGTCCTCCAGTCTGAAAAGCAACCCTCCACCACCACCCTGTCTTCTACCTTTTGAGCTGGTTCTGTATCCAAATGGCTAGTTGTCCCTGTATTCCATGAGACCTAATCTTGCTAACTAGCTTACCATGTGGAGCCTTACTGAAGTCCACATAGATCGCATCCACTGCTCTGCGCTCATCAATCCTCTTCGTTACCACTTCAAAGAACTCAATCAAGTTAGCTTTGTGCATGGGAAATCATGTCACACTATGTTGTCTATCCGTAATCAATCCTTGCTTTTCCAAATACATGTACATCCTGTTCCTCAGATTCCCTTCAATTAACCCACCACCAATGTCAGGCTCACTGATTTATAGTTCCCTGGCTTGTCCTTACCACCCTTCATAAACAGTGGCACCAGGTTAGCCAACCTCCCAGTTTTCTGGCACCTCACTTGTGACAATCGATGATACAAATATCTCAGCATGGGGCCCAGCAATCACTTCCCTAGCTTACCAGAGTTCTAGGGTACACTTGATCAGGTCCTGGGGATTTATCTACCTTTTTGCATTTCAAGACATCCAGCACCACCTCTAATAAGGACATTTTTTCAAGATGCCACCATCTTTTCCCCACATTCTATATCATTCATGTCCTTCCCCACAGTAAACAGTGATGCATAAGACTCATTTAGTATCTCTCCCATGTCCAGCAGCTTCACACACAGGTTGCTTAGCTGACCTATTGAGGGTCCTATTCTCTCCCTAGTTACCCTTTGGTCCTTAATTATTTATAAAATCCCTTTGGATTCTCCTTAACTGTATTTGCCAAAGCTATCTCATGCCCCTTTTTTGTCCTCCTGATTGCCTCCTTAAGTATACTCCTGCCTTTGTACTCTAAGGATTCACTCGATCTATCCTGTCTATACCTGACATATACGTTTTCTTAACCAAAACCTCAATTTCTTTAGTCATCCAGCATTCCCTACACCTTTCACCCTAACAGGAATATACTGTCTCTGGACTCTTCTCATTTCTGACTGTTTTCCATTTTCCAACCACCCCTTTACCTGCAAACATCCGCCCCAATCAAATTCTGAAAGTTCTTGCCTAATACCATCAAAATTGGCCTTACTCCAATTTGGAACTTCATCTTTTAGATCCAGTCTATCCTTCATGGCTATCTAAATGAAAAGGAATCTTAAAAGGGAAGTCTTTTAAATGAATGCAGAGTAAAAAAGTAAATGAATGAAGATATCAAAATAATTAAGAATCAGAATTCATGTCCAGGTACAATGTTTCAAACCTTCCTCAATATACAGTTAATGCCAGAAAACTCCAGGGTTACAGATATTGGACTGTTGGTAAAGGGGAAAGGGCTGAAGGTAACCAAAGTACCTAAATGTCAATACTGGGAAACTTTGAACAGAATTTTGTGCAACCCACTATGTGGGGTTTGTGACCAGAAGATAGTGAGACAACAAACCTGCATCAAATTAGCTTTCTGCTACAATGAAGGAGCTAAGAAGGCAATTAATGATTTGCCTGCTGATTAATGGAATTAGTTGTATCTTTTTGGCAATTTGAGCAACTAGGGAGCAGGGAACACAGGCTGTCTGATTCCCAACAAGTGGAAGTTGTCAGTGTTGAAGCAGCTGATTTTCATAAGGTGATAGAGGGAGTTGGATTGGAACAATTGGAGGGGCAGAATGTAAGATAGCAACCAGTGAAATTTTGTCAGTTTTAAACTCCATACACCTGATGTCATTGACGTCGAAGCCAGAGGTTTGTGAAATCAAATGCCACAGGAATGAGCCAAGAGTAGCAAAACTTAAAATTTTTAAAATATAATCGCCTATCATTGTTCCAACACTCCAGTGTAAAACAACGCTGTTTGTTAAACAGAGTTTATTAATCTGCCACCCTTAATGAAAATCACAATGTTGTATATACAAGCTCAGCAGCTAAGGAAACATCTGCTGACACCAGAAGCAGCATGATCTGTGAAATCTACAAAAGGGCTCGAACCTGAGGTCTTTAACTTTCTCAAGTTGGCCATCACTTGATTCTAGTCAGAGCCTTTCCCACCCATTTGAAAACTTTTGTTGACTTGCAGGTCCGTCAGCTTGGAACTCTGTCTTCTGAATCAAATTCAGCCCATGTAATCTGGAACATTTTAATTGTTAATTCAGCTTCAAGTGTAGTTAAAAGTGACAAGATACTCAGCTTTTTTAAAAATTGGAACAATCGGGCACAAAGGTTATTTTTATTGGTTTAAAAATTGCAGCATAAAACCTGGTAACCTATAACTTAGGTAAAGGTCTTCCTGGTTGTTCAAGCTAAAATTGTACACACCAGGAGTTCATTGATCTGTACATCACTGGTCATAACCTTGACAATAAGATGCAGAGCTGGGCTGAGAAGTGGCAAATGGAGGTTGATGTGGAAAAGTATGAGGTAGCTGAAAATGTGTTGCTGGTTAAAGCACAGCAGGTTAGGCAGCATCCTAGGAACAGGAAATTCGACATTTCGGGCCAGAGCCCTTCAGGAATGAGGAGAGTGTGCCAGGCAGGCTAAGATAAAAGGTAGGGAGGAGGGACTTGGGGGAGGGGCGATGGAGATGTGATAGGTGGAAGGAGGTCAAGGTGAGGGTGATAGGCCGGAGTGGGGTGGGGACGGAGAGGTCAGGAAGAAGATTGCAGGTTAGGAGGGCGTTGCTGAGTTGAGGGAACCGACTGAGACAAGGTGGGGGGAGGGGAAATGAGGAAACTGGAGAAATCTGAGTTCATCCCTTGTGGCTGGAGGGTTCCCAGGCGGAAGATGAGGCGCTCTTCCTCCAACCGTCGTGTTGTTATGTTCTGCCGATGGAGGAGTCCAAGGACCTGCATGTCCTCAGTGGAGTGGGAGGGAGAGTTAAAGTGTTGAGCCACTGGGTGGTTGGGTTGGTTGGTCATGGCATCCCAGAGGTGTTCCCTGAAGCGTTCTGCAAGTAGGCAGCCCGTCTCCCCAATATAGAGGAGGCCACATCGGGTGCAGCGGATGCAATAGATGTGTGTGGAGGTGCAGGTGAATTTGTGGCGGATATGGAAGGATTCCTTGGGGCCTTGGAGAGAAGTAAGGGAGGAGGTGTGGGCGCAAGTTTTACATTTCCTGCGGTTGCAGGGGAAGGTGCCGGGAGTGGAGGTTGGGTTGGTGGGGGGTGTGGACCTCACGAGGGAGTCACGAAGGGAGTGGTTTTTGCGGAACGCTGATAGGGGAGGGGAGGGAAATATATCCCTGGTGGTGGGGTCCGTTTGGAGTTGGCGGAAATGCCGGCAGATGATACGCTGTATACGGAGGTTGGTGGGGTGGTAGGTGAGAACCAGTGGGGTTCTGTCTTGGTGGCGGTTGGAGGAGCGGGGCTCAAGGGCGGAGGAGCGGGAAGTGGAGGAGATGCGGTGGAGGGCTTCGTCGATCATGTCTGAGGGGAATCTGCGGTCCTTGAAGAAAGAGGCCATCTGGGCTGTATGGTATTGGAACTGGTCCTCCTGGGAGCAAATGCGGCGGAGACGAAGGAATTGGGAACATGGGATGGCGCTTTTATAGGGGGCAGGGTGGGAGGAGGTGTAGTCCAGGTAGCTGTGGGAGTCAGTCGGTTTATAGTAGATGTCTGTGCTGAGTCGGTCGCCCGAAATAGAAATGGAAAGGTCTAGGAAGGGGAGGGAGGAGTCTGAGACAGTCCAGGTGAATTTGAGGTCAGGATGGAAGGTGTTGGTAAAGTTGATGAACTGTTCAACCTCCTCGTGGGAGCAT